>NW_004955441.1:12230593-12420765 GCF_000276665.1 Chinchilla lanigera | reverse complement strand
GAGCCCAGGTGTCTAGCCGCTCCTGGAACACTGGCTCTCCCATCTCTGCCTTTTGATTGGAGCATTTATTTCACTAACATTTAATGTAAGTGTTAATATTGTTGACTAAAAGCCTGCAATTCTATTATTCACTTTCTGTTTGTTTCATCTGTCTTTTGGCAGTTCTTCCTTTTCTGACCTATTATGGACAGAAAATCAAATTATTTTTAGTTTTCCACTTTAATTTTGTTGCCTCTTCAGCTCTACTTTTTGTATTTTTTTCTTAGTGATTATTCTAGGGATTGTAATATATATTCTTATTTTTTCACAGTCACATTGTTTTTTTAAAACACCTTACCACTCTCGCTTATGCTGTTGTTTCCAGATAGGAATAGAAATACACAAATATATAATACAAAAATACCATATTATAATTTTTGCTTTAAATCCTAATATGTGCTTTAAGTAATATTAGAATATACACACCCGACTTTATATTTATCCATTTATTTCCCATCTGGTGTCAATTTTCTTTAGTCTGAAAAATTCTCTTTAACGTTTTTTTGTAGTGCAGGTCTGATGGCAGTGAGTTCTCATTTATCTGAACATCCCTTTAGTTTTCCTTCATCTTTGAAAGATAGAATTTGAGGTTGACAGTGGTTTTTTTTTTTTTTTAATGCAGCACTTTAGAGGTGCCATTTCATTGTCTCATGGCCTCTGTTGTTTCTGATAAAGACTTATAAGGACTATTCATTTTTGTTGTTCCTCCACATACTGTGTCATGCATTCTTTCTTTCTGACGGCTGCCACAATTTTCTCTTAATCTTTATTTTTCAGCAGTTTGACTACAATATTCTTAGATATTGCTTTCTCTTCTTGTTATCTTTCTTAGGGTTCACTGATATTCTTTCTTGAATATATACATCATTTTTTCAAAATTTTACAATATTTTTATTGTAACCTTTTTTTGGTGGGGGTGGTTTTCCGGTACCGGGGATTGAACTTACGACCTTGCACTTGCTAGGCAAGCACTGTGCCGTATTGTAACTTGTTTAAATATTTATCTATTGTGTTCTCTCTTCTCAGGATTTCCATTACATTTATTTATGCATTTTGATCTTGTCTTATTGGTAACTGAGGCTCTATTGTCCTTGCCTTCTTCATTTATAATTAATTTTATTGGTACACTTTTGACAAATATGATGATCACATTCATCATAGGGAATATGTAGTTCTACATAATAATCTTATTTCTTTTTTTCCCATATCCTTTCCTTTCCTTCCTTCAATCTTTCTTCCCTTCTCCCTTTACAGAACTTCGTTTCTATTGTTTTATTTCATTAAAATTTTTCTTATCCTTATATCCCATTTCCCCATTATCTTTCCCATTTGAACATTTTTTTTTCCTTCTTCCCAATATCTGTCATCCATTTTCGTTTTTATTTGTGCTTTTGGTTTCTCACACAAGAGAAACAATGTGTTATTTAAACACGTGCGTCCCATTTACGCGTCCCATTTATTTCACTTGAAAGTGTGGTCTCAAGGTCCATTTACCTAAAAATGCCTCTAGTTTATCCTTCTTTATGGTATTGTGGTACTCCACTGTATATAAAAAACACATTTTCTTTATCTTTTCACCTGTTGATGGGCATATGGGTTGTTTCCAAGATGTAGCTCTTACAAATTATGCTGCTGTAAACATGGGTAAGAATATATTGCCGTGGTGTGATACATTTAACTTTCTGGAAGATATTAAAAAGGGATACAGGGGCTGGGGATTTAGCTCAGCGGCAAAAGCGCCTGCTTGGCAAGCGCAAGGTCGTGAGTTCGGTTCCCGGTACCGGAGAAAAACCAAAAAAAAAAAAGGGATACAGCTGGATTGAATGGAACTGCCAGTTTTAGTTTTTTGATTAATCTCCATATTGATTTCCACAGTGGTTATACCAGTCCAAACTCCCACCAACAGTGAAGAACGGTTCCCTGTCTTGCATAGCCTTTCCAGCATTTGTTATTGGTTGCTTTCTTGATGATAGCCACTTTTCTGGAGTAAGGTGGAATTTCAGCATTGTTTTAATTTGCATTTCTTGAATGACCAGTGATGATGAACATTTTTTCATTTATTCACTTGCTGTTTGTACTTCTTCATCTGAGAAGTGTCTATTCATTTCAGATGCCCATTTTTGGATTGGCTCTTCAAATTTAGGGGGTCTGTTTTTTGTGTGTTCTTTATAGTGTAGATATTAGTCCTTTGTCTGGGAAATAGCTGGTAATATTTTTTCCATTCCTATGGATTGTTTCTTCACTCTGTTGGTGGTTGTTTTGCTATGTAAAAGCTTTTTAATATGGTATGACCCCAGTTATTGATTCCTTGCAATATTTCCTGTATGATCAGGGTTTTGTTCATAACATTTTTGGCTATTCTATGTCTTCAAGAATTTTACCTATTCTGTGTTCCAGCAAATTGTTTTTGTTTTAATATTTAGACCTTTCATACATTTTGATCTTAGTTTAGTGCATGGCAAGAGATATGGGTGTAGGTTCAATTAATTTTCAGCATGTGAAAAGCCAGTTTTCCCACTACAATTTATCAAAGAGGCTATCTTTCTTCCAGTGGAGGTATTTGTCCCTTTTGTCAAAGATAAGGTGGCTGAGTGTGTTTGCAGTTGTTTCTGCATCTTCTGCTCCATTGATCCTTAGGTCTGGGTTTTTTTTTTTTTTTTTTTTTTTTTTTTTTGCCATTACCATGCTGTGTATATCACAGTAGCTTTGTAGTATAATTTCAAGTCAAAGATTGTGGTACCTGCTGCCTTGCCTTTGCTGCCCAGAATTATTTTTGCAGTTCTAGGTCTCTTCTGGTTCCAAATGAAATTTAGGATTATTTTCTGTAGTGCTGTGAAGCATGCTATTGACTTTTTGACTGGGATTGCATTAAATCTGTATAAAAGTTCTGTATAATATGGCAGTTTTCACTATATTGGTTCTGTCTATCCAAGAACAGAGGATATCTTTCCATTTTCTGATATTCTCTTCAGTTTCCTTTTTCAGAATACAGTAGTTTTCCATTTAAAAGTCTTTTACTTCTTTTGTTAGATTGATTCTTAAGTAATTCATTTTTCTTGAAGCTATTGTGAAAGGTGTTGTTTCCCTAATTTCTCTCTCAGTGAGTTTGTTATTTGTGTACAGGAATACTATTGATTTTTGAGTGCTGACTTTGTATCCCGCTACAGTACTGAATTTGATTATTAAATCTAGAAGTCTTCTAGTGGAGGTTTTGGGGGTCTTTATGTACAGTATCATGTTATCTGCAAATAATGATAATTTAACTTCTTCATTTCATATTCTTATTCTTTTTATTCCTATCTCTTACCAAGTTGCTCTAGCTCATGTTTCCAGAATGATAATGAATAGGAGTGGTGATAGTGGACATCCTTGTCTTGTTCCAAATTTTAGAGTGAAAGCTTTCAGTTGTGGACCATTTAGTGTGGTATTGGCTATTGGTGTGTCATAGATGGCTTTTATCAGGTTGAGATAAAGACCATCTATTCCAATTTTATATAGGGTTTTTATCATAAATGGGTGTTGCACTATGTCAAATTAATATTGCATCTATTGAGATGGTCTTCTGCATCTATTGAGATGATCATTTTTTGTCTTTGGTTCCATTAATGTGATATAGTACATTTATTGATTTGTATATGTTGAAGCATCCCTGAGTCCTTGGAGTGAATCCTGATTGGTCATGGTGCATGACTTTTGATGATTTGCTGCATTCTGTTTGCCAGTATCTTATTGAGGGTTTTTGCATCTATGTTCATTAAGAAGATTGGCCTGTAGTTCTCTTTTATGGTTGGATCCTTGTCTGGTTTTGATATTAGTGTAATGCTTGCTTCCATGAATGACTTTGGGAGTATTGCTTCCATTTTAATTTCATTAAAGAGTTTGAGGAGTAGTTGAATTAGATCGTCTCTAATTGGATCTTCTCTAAAGTTCTTGTAGAATTCAGCAGTTAATCTTTCAGGACCTGGGCTTTTCTTTGTTGGTAGTTTTTAAATTACTTTTTCAATTTCATTGACTGATACTGGGTTATTTAGAATTTTTGTATCTTTTTTATTCAGCTTTGGTAATTTGTATGTATCTAGGAATCTGTCCATTTTTATGAGTTTTCCATCTTAATTAGAGTACGGGTTCTTAAAATACATATTGAGGATCTTCTGGATTTCTGCAGGATCTGTTATGATTGTGCCCTTTTCATTCCTAATTGCATGGATTTGAGCTTTTTCTTTCTTTTTGGGGGGGTGTAAAGTTGTCTAATGTTTGTCTGTTTAATCAGTTTAACCAACTCTTTGTTTAATTCTTTGAATTGTTTTCTTAGTCTCAGTTGCATTAATTTTTGCTCTTATCTTTATAATTTCCTCCCTTATATGTGATTTTGGTTTAATTTTCTCTTCTTTTTCTAGAAGCTTGAGGTTTAACCTCAGGTGTATTTGAGCACACAGATTTTCTGACATGGCAGGTCACCGCTATAAATTTCCCATGTGGGACTGCTTTCACTGGGCTCCATAATTTCTGGTATGTCATATTGTCATAACTGTTTAAATAGAAACTGTCACATTTCTTCTTTAATTTCTCTGTGATCCACTGGTTGTTCAGGAGGATGTTATTTAATTTCCATGTATTTATGAAGTTTTTCTGGTTTCTTTTGCCATTGATTTCCAATTTCAGCATACTATGATCTAATAATATGCATGGGATAATTTCAGTTCCTTTGCATCTACTTAAGCATGTTCTATGAGCTTGTACATGGTCTTATTTTGGAGAAAGTCCTATATGCAGCTGAGAAAAATGTGTATTCTGTTGTTATGGGACAGAACACCCTGTAGGTATATATTAAATCCATTTCTTCAAAGGTTTGGTTCAGCTCTGATATTTCCTTGTTGATTTTTTTGTCTAGTTGATATATTTGTGACAGTGGGGTTTTGAGGTTCCCCATTACAATTGTACTAGTCTTTATCTGATTTTTTAATATCCACTAATGTTTGTTTTATATGGTTGGGTATACTGCTATTGACATATATATTTAAGAATGTTATCTGGTCCTCTTGGATTGTTCCCTTAGCAAGTATGTAGTAACCTTTTTTGTCTCTTCTGATCCGTCTTGGCTTGAAATCCACTTTGTCTGCAAATAGAATAGCTACCCCTTCTTTTTTCCAGGTTCCTGTCCCATGGAATATTGTTTTCCATGTTCTGACTTTCAGTCTATGAATTTCTTCTTGAGTTAAATGTGTTTTTTATATGCAGCATATTGCTGGATCTTGTTTCTTGATCCATTCTGCTAATTTGTTTCTTTTGATTTGTGAATTGAGATCATTTACAATGATGCTTATAACTGATACGTATTGATGTATCCTTATCATATTTTCCTATTGTTGGTTTCCTTTCTTTTCTAATTGTTGCCTTATCTTGTACATGCATTCTATTAGGGTTTTTGGAATTGTTGTCTTTTTCTATAATATCCTTCAGAACTTTTTGGAGTACTAATTTGGTGGTCATGACTTTCTTCAGGTGTTCCTAATCATAGAAGTATCTTATTTCTGAGTCAATTTTGAAAGATCATTTTGTGGTGTACCTCAGTCTGGGTTGGAGATTGTTTTCGTTTAGGGCTTGGAATACTTCACTGCAAGATCTCTGTAAGAGTTTGTGTTCAGAAATCTGATGTAATTCAGATGGGCTTTTCTTTATAAGTGATTTGTTTCTTTTCTCTAGCAACTTTTAATATTCTGTTCTTGTGTTCAATTTCTGGAATCTCAACTGTTGTATGCCTTGGCATAGTTTTTTTCTGATCATGGCTCATTGCAGTTCTATATGCCTCACTTATCTCTATGTCAAATTCTTTTTCTATGCTTGAGAAGTTTTCTGCCATTATTTCTGCGAAAAGGTTTTTTTATGTCCTTTGTGCTATCTTCTGATTTTTCCTTGATTTCAGTCAATCTTATTGTTTTAGTTCTTTTTCTCATTGCTGAGACAAAATACCTGACACCCAAAGTTAAAGGAGGAAAGATTTCTTTAGCTCACCGTTTGTAGATGTTTCAGTCCATAATCAGCTGGCTCCAAGGCAAGGTCACATTGTAGATAGGCATTGGTGAGGAGAAACAGTTCATGGTGGGCAGAAGGTAGTAAAGCAACAAGAGACAACCACAGCTCTTTTTATCCTTAATATCTTATCCAGGGTACTTAGGGTGGGTAACACTCATACCTTTAGTCCTAGTGTCCTTGATCCTAGCACTGGATCATGAATTAATTCCAGTGTCATATACTCTGGATCCAGCCACCTCTGAAAAACCCCATCAATGACTTCAGGAGGCTTTTGTGGGATGGGGGCAGCGGGGACATTTAAACCCATGCAGTAACACTTATATTATTCTTCTTTGCATTATCTAGGAGCTGTTTGATTTTTTTTGTGGTCCCTTGCCATTTTTAAGAAGTCTTTCATTTCATGATTGCTAACCACAAACCTGTTTTCTAGGTCTGATATTCTATCTTCACATTGGTTGATTCTGCTGTGTATACTTTCAAAAGTAATTTTATTTTCCTGGATATCTGTTTGATTCTGTTTTATGGAATCTAGTTCTTTCCTATGTTGAGCATTCAGGATTTCCATTACTTTCCTAAACTCCCCATTTTTAATCTGTACCTGCTCTAGGGTCACTAACCATGTCTTTCATTATGGTCATCATCTCTTTAGTTATTGGAGAAATTATTTCTGGTTTTTTTCTTTTCTAGAGAAGAGACTCATTCATATGCTTTGTTACTTCTGGTGCTGTCATTTCAGAAAGTTCAGCTGGGTGGCTTTTGTTTTCTACCACTTCAGTGCTTCCTGGGTTTGTCTGGGGTGAGGTGGAGGTCTACTGTATCGTCTCATTTTGTTGTTTTTTTTTTTAAATTTGTTTTCTGTGTTCACACTTGTACATTGCTCATATTAGTCAGGTTTAGTAATACTATCAAGACCTCCTTAGGGAATTAGCAATTTTCAGAGATATCTTCTAGGTGTAACTGGCTTTTGGCTTTTAAATCTGTCCCAATATCTTGCCTCTTCAATTTATTAGGGATGAGAGCTTGCTGCTTGTTTTGCCTAGCACCCAGTTCTTTGGTATCGGTATTTGATTTGTGAGCCCCAGATAATCTCAAAATCAGTATATAAGGAAGAGCAATTGGTCATAACAACTTCGTCACTTTGGCTAAAGTAGTATAATCAATAACAATACCATCAAACATAGTCTAGCAAAGCCAAAGTGGTAACTGTTAATTTGATACCTTTAACCATCAGCATAAGATTTTTAGTTATATAATAAAATTTAAAACAAATTAGAAAATTATATACAGAAGATATCCTCTCAGTAGAGTGATTTTGCCCTCAGGGAAGAAAATCTAAAAGGGACAAGAGGAATAAAAGAAGAGAAAGACAGTAGAAGGAAGGCTGGAAGGAAAAAAGATTATTCAGTCTTTGGGAAACAGGTGAAGACAGGCGGGAAGGAGGGAAGGAAAAACACAAGAAGGAAACAAAACAACTAAAAACAATATTCACACTTATTCAAAAGAGAAAGTAATCATCAAAAAAAAGGGGCGGGGAGAGATTTCTCTGTGGTTTCAAGCCAGTGGTTATCTTCTATGGTCTATGGTTTGGTAGTGTCCAATTCAGGGCATGTTTCTGATGTCACTGATGGACTGAGAAGGAGACAGACCCTAGATCTGTGCTGGACATTCCCAGCAAGCCCTTAGTGGGAATAGAGCAGGGTGCTGATTTTGGTTCACTCAACTCCACAGAAGTTTAGGCTGATCCTGGCCTCTGGTTGTGGTGTTGGGGCCTCAGTTTTTCAGCGTACAACACTGGGTGTCTCTTGCTGGCCTGAATTCAGCTCTCCAGTTGTGCACATCTCCTGTGGTTGTCCATCACCCTGTCACTAGGAACCCTGAGATGAAGCCAATCCAGAGCTCTTCCAAGTCCCAGGTTCAGTTGGCCCCTCCCTAAAATGGCATCTGTCCAGGCAGCCTCTGCAGTGGACATGGCAGAGTATTGGACTGGAGTTATCCACCAGCTGTCATTACTCATAGCACCTACTGCTTTGTTCCACTGGTATGTTTCTCCTTGGAGGTCTCTGGAGTCACCCTGTATCTCTGTAGATTTGCTCCTCCTCTCTCATACTTGAGCTGGAAGCTGGGGAGAATGTGCAGTTTGCCATCTCCTTTTTCTGCATTGAAGTCTGTCTCTTTACTTTCTCTGTGGGCTTCAATTCTCCCTTCAGATCCTTCCTGGGTCCCAAAAATCACCTCCCTCTTTTTTTTCCTCCCCAGGTTATTTTCCACTGTGGATTCTGAATCTCAGAGAATCTGACTTGCTGCTGTTTACCACTCCACCATCTTCCTTTTTTTTTTTTTTTTTTGTGAGACAAGGTTTCATTATGTAGTGCAGGCTGATGTTGAACTCACTATGTAGCTTAGGCTGGCCTTGAATTTGCCCTGATTCTCCTGCCTCAGCCTCTTGAATGCTGAGATTATAGGCATTTGCGACCACACCTTCCATATAATTTTAATTAGAGTTGTTTCGAGTCAATAGATCAAGATAGGAAGAGCTAATATCTTGACAGTATTGAGTTTTCCCATCCATAGGATGTCCCATCCATCCACTCATTTAATTATTTGATTTATTTCACCAGAGGGTTTTTTGTTGTTGTTTTGAGACAGGATCTTCCTCTGTAGTTGAGGCTGGCCTTGAACTCACAGCAGTTCTCCTACTTCAACCTCCCAAATGCTGGGATTAGAGGCGTGTGCCACCACACCAGGCTTCACCAGAGTTTTATAGTTTTTCCATGTAGATCTATTTTGACAGATAGGTAAATCATGTAAATAAAAATGTATATTCAGTTATTTTTTTTATTTTAGGAGTGCTAAAATAAGTGATAATATATTTTTAATTTCTAATGTTCCTCTGTGATAACTGATATATAGGAACATAACTGAGTTTTTCTATGTTCACCTGCATCATTATGATAATCACACACTAGTTCTAGGAATTTTTTAGTTTATTTCTTTGAGTTTTCTGCATAGACACAAAAGTCACTGATAGAGTTTTATTTCTTCCTTTCCTATCTTTATACTTTTTATTTCTTTATCTTGTTTTATTGCATTACCTAGTACTTGTTTATGATGTTGAAAAGAAATGGGGGCAAGGGACATATTTGTGTTGTTCTTGATCTTAGTGAGAAATCTTATAGTTTCATACTTTTAAATGTTAGATTAGTATAAGGGTTTTTCATTCATGTTTTTAACCAAGTTGATATTCCCTTTTATACCTAGATTGGTGAGGGTTTTTACTGTGAATAGGTGTTAAATTTTATCTTTTTGTGTGTATGCATCTATCAATAGAATTACTTATGGTTTTTCTTATATAGCCATTTTATGTGAAGGAATCCATTAATCAACTCTTGAATATGAAACAAGACATGGATACCTGGAATGAGGTTGTTTCTGTATCTCTGTTAATGAGAGATATTAGATGATAATTTTTGAAGTATCTGTCTGGTTTTACATTCGAGTAATGCTAGCTTCCTAAAGTGAATTAGAAAGTACTCTTCTGCTTCTGTCTTCTGGAAGAGATTATGGAGACTTAGTGTAATTTCTTCCTTAAATGTTTGATAGAATTCTCTAGTGAACTCATCTGGGTGAGGTTTTTTTTACAATTTGTGAGGGAGAGTGTTTGGTCATCTCACTGTAGGTCTAGAATAACCCATTTCCCCCCCTTCTAGGGTATTAACCAAGTATATGTTGAACTCCAAGTGGAAGAACTTCTTATGTCTCCAGCTTCTGTGCAGTCTCAGGAGTCTCTGTATGACTCACAACTTCCAAGAAACTGTTTTTCCTCTGGTCTTGTGGTGTTGTCTTCGTGCCCTGGGTATGCACAGCTTTGCTAATAAATACTTAAAGTATCTCATTTAAAAATTTCTGGGGTTCTGTTCTTCCAAGCTCGGCCCTCTCTGATACGCTTTTAAAATTCTAGTTGCTTCAGCACTGTTTGTCTCCAGTCTGTCCTTCCCCAGCTCGATAAGACTGCTGCGCTCTGCTTGTGTGCCATCTAGAAAGTGTCCTCGGCCTGAAAGTTGGGCAGTTGCGTGGTTCATCCTGAGTGGTTTCCTGTCTCTGAGGTCATAGTCCTACATTGCCTGTTATCTAATATCTAAAATCAGTTGCCAGTGAGTCCTGGCACAGAACGGCTGCTGTAGCTTTTTAGATTCCAGAGGGTAGACAGTGCCGTGGAAGCATAGTGGTTCTGGCCATTCAGAGTGGAGGACCTCGCTGCACATGTGTAGACACTCATTGATGTCCTCAAAGGTTCACGCCCTGGGAATGGGATTGCTCAAGTCATGGAAGGTTAGTTTTTTAAAAACTATTTTCCATTTTCTTGTCAGAACAATTAAAACAGTCATTGTTCCAGGGATTTTTCTTCAAGTTGGCTTAAATAATTGATTTATGCAACACTTTATAAGTTCATGTGAACTGATGCTTGAATGCAGAGTTAGCAGTTGAGGAGCCTTCTGTACACCTTCCATGTGCTTTATCAGAGCGAAGAGAACCTCTTCCTGTGCTTTTTTACCTCATGTTAGGACCACTAGCCATTCTCACTTTTTCTTTCTCCTTTTTCTTTTCCCTCCACTTCCCTGTTGTCGTCTCCCCCACCCCCGTCTTTTTTCTTTGTTTCTTTCTTTCCCTCTCCCTCTCAGTCTCTCCCACCCTGTACTCCATTTTATTTCTTTCTTGGAATACTAGGGATTGAACCCAGGGCCTTTGTGCTAAGCCCAAGTTGGGCTTGCAGTCCTCCTGCCTCAGCCTCCCTGTCTGCTGTGATTACAGATATGCACCACCCTACCTAATTTAACTGGCCATATTTTAGTATAAATTTCTAGTTTTGGAAAAGTTCCTTCAGTGCTAAAAGACCAGTGCCATTTTCCATCTTAAACTCAGAGCCCTAAAAGTACAATAAGTTGTTCACTTTAATTTATTCTTTTAAAAAAAATGTTCTGCCAGTGTTCCAAGCATATGCTTTTTAAAAATGTGCTTGTGAATAAAGTCTTTTTCAAACCTTTTTTTCAAGAGTAGTTGCACTGTTGCATGTGTGATCAATATTGTTAGAACCCAGGTTTTAAAAAGCTAAATTATTTTTATGGTACTGGACTCTGTCCTCACCATACAGGGAGTGCATAAGAACTCCTTGTATATTGGATTTGAAGAACTGGATAAAGAGCTGCTTTTCAGCACATGCTATTCTGTTTTCTCAGATGTTTCCCATTCTCCTGTTAGTTCTGTCTGTCATGGGTCATTTACACATCCCCCTGGACAACTACTTTAAACTGTCATGTGTCAGTCAAAGAAAAATAGATGCAAAATGAGGAAATAAACTTGCTTTTATTTCAAATTGGGTAGATATTTCATGTAAAGCTCTTTCGCATCTTTAGTGTTGAGCTGTGCTGTCATTTGGGGTTTACAAGGGCATTAATACAATATAAGATGCATAATTTATAAGATTCTTTTATAATAGTCACCCAAAGAGTCATATACAAAGAGAGTGCAGGAAATCTGTCCACACACTAAGACCAAAAGGATCCAGCTGGATCTTTGGTCTGGATCCAGGCACTGGATCCCAGCAATGTCCTGCATGAGTCCATCTGAAGACCTAGAGCCCGTAACAAGGGCCCCCACATGTCCAACTGGAGGCCAAGAGCCCACAACGTCTCACACAGGCCTGTTTCAAGGATCTGTGCTATGAAGGCCCAAAGGTCAGTGGTGGAAGCTAGAAAGTCTATGCCAGTGGGATGAAGGATCTGTGCCAGCAGGCTGAGGGATCTGCACTGGAGCCAGGAAGCGATGCTCAAAGTAAGAACCAGGGCTTCCTTGAAAAGTACCACAGCCATCCTCGTTGACAGTGAGGTCCTGAGCTCCTCCAATGATGAGAACATCGGAGCTCCCATCAGGGAAACCAACTTGACAAGCTTCTCCAGGAGGCTGAGCAGTGCACCATCTTCCCCTCTGGAGCCAGGAAGCGATGCTGCAAGTCCAAAGTGAACTGTATTCTCCTTGACAACAAGGTCCTGAGCTCCTTCAGTGGTGAGAACAGTCAGGAAAGCCAGCATGACAAGCTCCTCCAGGGTAACCAGCAACTCCCTAACAGCTTCCAGCGGCTTCTTTTCTTCTCCAGTTCTGCCTCTTATGCTGCTGGCAGCAATCTCAGGTGGGCCTCCCACTCCCAACACCACGCTGGTTCAGTTCAGCTGGATGTTACAAGCTGACCACCAGTTGTCAGTCCACTACAAGCTACATTTTGTATTTTGGCAACAGGAAGGGACACAAGGGAACGTGAGTGATAATGCTAAGTAAAATAATATAACTCAAGAGTATTTGCACCAAAAACACTGGGGAATAAAGCTAAGTTTAATATGGAATCTCTCTAGTGAAATTTTGTGTTGTTGTAGAAGCTGTAGGCCACAGACAGTGTTGCATCTGGAGGGACTTTCTTTTTCAGTAATAATTGCAAGATAATTTTAGTGCCACAGAACAAAATAAAACAGCAGTTTGGTGAGCAATTCTTCACAAGTTTGTGGTAGAATAATAATACAAAATGTGGATTCTGAGCTCAAAAAAGCTGAGTGCTGTAAATGACCACTTATATTTCCTTTTAAAAATCTCATAAGTTTTATTTAAAACTGTTATCACCCAAATAGTATGTCCTTGAGTTCTAGAAACTGTTTATACAGTTCAAATAATTTGCCCCACAATTGAGAGTTTGGTTAACTTCTTTTAAAAAATGAAACAGTCTTTTTTTCCTGGCATTAAATCCTCGGGGATTATATTAGCCCAGTCTGTCCCGGGGGCCGCTCTCTCCTTGTACCGGTGACTGCTGGTAGGGCAGTGTGTCACATCTCAGCTTTCAGCAAATCTAAATGAAGCTTCTTAAAGACTGGAATCCGTAGGATTTTTCCTATACTCTCAACACCTAGCACAACTTTTGCAGTGTGTGCTATACAATAGTTGCTTAGAAAATGTTTCTAAAATGGCCAAGTGAATGCTTGTGCTGCAATGTTAAAGACATTATTTTCAGCACAGTGTAGAACTTTAAAAAATATATCCTTCCACAGATATGTAAGATTTTTGCTTTTAGAAAATAGTGTTAACTCATTAGTACTATTCTGGATGAAGAATCAGGGAAGAATGGAAGTGAAATCTATGGTGATAGTCAACAGTGCTTGTGGAAATTTCTCTTCCGTAAGTAGCTGCTAGAAGAATTAACTTTTAACTCACTATGTTGTCTAGACCTTTTTCCAGGCCAAGGACGGTGAAATAGCTGCTCTGCTCTGCAATGAACGGCCTCCTAGTGCCTCGGAGTATGGCAGTTCTATTACTCATTTGTCTGAGTCCCCTCTGGGTGAATTTTTAGTTTACATGCACACACATATATCTTAAAATTAATTCCTTAAAATTAATTATATATGAAGATATAAAATCATATATATATCATATAAATATGTACAGTGTTCATATATATAAAGTGTTATGCAGATTCAACTAAATGGTTATTACAAAGCCTGCTAGTAAGGTTGACAGTAAAATTTCAAGGGCTTTTGGTAACGAGGGTTATTGTTTTTATTGCTTTTGTCTTCCTACTAGAGAAAATGTTCCAATTAGAAAAGTATCAGAGATCCCAAGTCATTGTCTCGAGCAATAAGGGTACCTGTGCCTCTTTTTTGAATAGTGAGGAAGTGTCACTGCAAAAACTACTCAAGAGGAACTACTCTTACTTTCAAGGAACTACTGTAGAGGAACTACTCTAGAACTGGTTAATCCAGAACCCCAAATGTCACGAAAGTCTCTCATTATGTGCCAGCTGCCATCCAGTGAATTGGCTTTTCGTCATGTCCGTTCCTTTCGGATCTAAGGATGGGAAGTCCGAGAATATGCATTCCTCTTGGCTCTTCCTTGATTCCTGGAGATTTAGTTCATGTTTCCTTCACTAAGTTGTTGTTTTCCAAGTGTCTCAATTGAAAGTCCCAGAGAAGTTATATTTTGCTGCTGTCATTCTTTTTCTGCTGTTTAATTTTGAAGGTGTTAAGCTGTTATCTACAAGAACATCATTACCAGCAAACTTCTGGGATCTGTCATTTTTAGTAAATTTTTGGTATTTGTAAAATTTTTTAGAAAATGAAGTTCTTTTTGAAGTCTTAGTGCACCCATGTTTATAGCAGCGCAATTTGTCACAGCTAAATCTTGGAAATAACCCAAGTGCCCATCAACTGAGGAATGGATAAAAAAGATGAGGTATTTTTATACATTGGAGTATTACTTAGCTGTAAAAAGATAAACTTGAGGCTTTTATAAGTGAATAGATACAACTAGAGACTATACTCATAAGTGAAATAAATGAGACCTGCATGTGTAAACATCATATTATCTCTCTAGTGTAAGAACCTGGAAGAGTAAATAAAATCCAAAAGGTACAATAGATACTGTGAAAGGGAAAAAAACTGCCCAAAGAGAAGGAACAACAGGGGAAGGAGAAAAGAAAGAAAGAAGGAAGGGAAAAAATATATATGTGTATATAAGGATAGCTGGGATAGTTGTGCTACTGTTTTCTACTGGTCTATTAGAAGAAACAGTCAGTGCTTAAATTTTTTTGTTCTTTTTAATTTTTTTGACCCATTTTACATACTTATATCTGGTAATCTGAACAACTAATTTGATGACGACAATATCCAGTATAATAACCATTGTTGAATTATTCCTGTCATCTTGTTTAGTGAAATTCTGTATCATTTCTAATATTTTTATTTTTTAATTCTCTTTAAAATACAGAAACTGGGGCTGGGGATTTAGCTCAGCGGCAAAAGCGCCTGCCTGGCAAGCGCAAGGTCGTGAGTTCGGTTCCTGGTACCAGAGAAAAAAAACCAAAATAAATAAATAAATAAATAAAATACAGAAACTAAAGTCTTAGAATTACTCCTTTCTGTTTAAAATGTCTTAAGTTGTATCCAAGATTACTAAGAGGCAGATTTTTTTTCTCTGACTTCTGTCTCTATTAGCCCTTCTGTTAACCTAAATCTGGTAGCTGAGCTTACTTTCAAGGGTCTACTGCATTATTCTTTTTTCTTCTAAGCTTAAAATGACTCATTGTAAAGGTGACTTGTACTGACTAAGTTAACATATTACAGTTGCTGAGAATTTGAAAAATACTATAATCAGGAACCTCCTTTCTGAAATACAGTTTATAACTAAACTCGTTCAAATCAGTAGGTATCCAATACATGTTCTCACATACTTTGCTTCATAACTCTTTAAACTTCTCCATCAGTCAGTGATTCAGTACGCTGTAATGTTTCAGAATATCAGATGAGATGCCCTTGAAGCATATGTCTATTCGCAGCTAATTTGTTTTCTTCTTCTCACGTGATAGTCTCAGTTGTCTATATGACTTGTTGTGCTGCTCATTCCATATTAAGGATATGTGAAATATACTCTATGTGATCCATCCTGTTTCTTTCTTGATCTTTTATGCTGATGGCAAGTTACTAAACTAATTTTATAACCCAGTAATTGATCCAATCCTCAGTTTGAAAACCAGCTTAGATTGCTTATAACTATTATGCATGATATATAACTATTACGTGTGATATATGGTTTCAAAGTTTTCTAAATAGGTCTATAAAGGTTCTTTCAGTATTAAAATTTCATAAAATTTCTAAGCAATAAAGCATTATGAGGTGGTTTGACAGCATATTTTCTTAGTGGTATATAAAATAATTGAGCTTTATATAAGCAGCATTATCTTCAATTTGATTAAGCATGATAGTTTGATTTCTTATGCACCTTACTATTATTGTACTGCTTCCTGTTATAACTTGGTGTTTTCTTAAGAACATCTGATGTGGTGATAACACTACAAGGCAATGCATGAATAATAGAAACCAGTAGGTCTTAAAGCATGGTGCCGTGCCATAATATTACGTGGGGACTTGTTAGAGTGTACATTCTCAGGCTCTTCCCCAGACATATTGAATCAAAACTTTGGACGTGTTTTAACAATCCTTAAAGGTGATTTTAATGCAAACTAAAGTTTAAGAATTGCTACTCCAGGCAGAATTTCACACAAGCGGAAACTACTGTTGGTATTATTTTCAAGTTAGTGTAAGAGTAGGCTCGAGTTTAAGAAAACACAGACTCCTTAAGTTCAGCTCAGTTACATATGCTACAGTGTGTTTAAGAGAAATGAAGAAATTTACCGTGGTGTGTGTTAGCCAACTGGTAGTGTAGGAAGAATAATGGAAGAATCCAAAAACTGCATCTCCTTCACTGTGGTTTAGTACTTGATCTGTGTCTTTTCAGCATGATGTATCCCAGACTTTACTCAAGGCTACGCTGGACAGTGTTGTAGAAGAATGCGTCAGCTTTGTGGGAGTCGATATTAACATCTGTTCAGAAGTTTTGTTAAGGTGAGACAAGAAATTTGTGGCTGAAGATCACAGAATCTTGAGTAACTGGCTGTCTAGTTCAAACCCTCCAGAACACGAGGACATGTGTGTAAAGTTGTCAAGTGTAGAAAATCTGTGGGTTTATATATTGCTTTAGACAATCATTTGGAAAGGGAGACATCATTTAAGTAAAGAACTGTAACAATCCACGTTATCATTTTTAATATTCCAAATCTAAAGTGAAGAGCGTATGGTAACCATTGAGTTATATTAGTGTTGCTAATAGAATTTAAATAAGGTTAACATGGAAAAGAGCTGTTTCCCACCACATGAGAGTAGGTGTTTTTCACGAGTCCGGTGTCTTGCATGCGTCTGTCAAAGCTGGCTATAACCAAAATATAAATTCTGAAAGTCCAAGGTATGGTTACCACATTTTTACTGTGATTTTACAAGTTGCCTATCAAAATTTCCATCATACAACTGCACCTTATATACAGTACTTTGTCTTTTTTTCCCTGTAGTTATAGAAAAGCTGCTTTTTCTATGTTCGTAATTTTGCCTTTATTACACAAGCCTACTGATGCAACATGAAATTCCCTGATCTGGATCTTTTTCACTAAAACTGGTATAGTGGAAAATAAGGTTTGCTTTTCGGTCGTAGCTATAAACATTTCATTATTCCAAGTATGGAATAGTAAACACAAGTCTACTTATGAACCCTTAAATTCATAGTAGACTGAAGGGTCTATGAAATAATAATCACTTAATTAACACCCAGCCAATGATAATTTTTCATAGTTTTATTCTAACCTTGACATTCATGCATACATGCCTATCTGTAGTTCAACTCTCTACATTAATGAAAACGAGCAGACAGAAAGGTTAGTATAACACAAATGTAGCAGCTGTACATTTCACTAAGTCCCTTTGTGAGCAAAGCGGAAATAGGCAGCATTACCTTTTGACTGAGAAGGGAAAGGAAGGTGAGTAGGGCGGAAACAGTGTTAGAAACAATCCTTCCGCTTGCATCGGTGTCAACCAGCATCTTTGACAGCGGTTAGTTTTGTCATTGTTTTGTACTGTTTTCCTTCTTTTCTCATAGACAATTCTTTTCTCTTTGTCCTTTTGATTTAGCTGCTTTTTGGATAAATTTATCTTAACGTAACGATAATCATATAATCACTGTTGATTTTTATGGTCCACGTGATGTCATTGTCTTTGTGGATGAGATCTTTCTTTTTCACCTGCTCATTTTATTTTATTATTATTTTAGGCATATCGCGGGACTCAATGCCAACAGAGCCAAAAATATTATTGAATGGAGAGAGAAAAATGGTCCCTTCATCAACCGAGAACAGCTGAAGAAAGTGAAAGGGTTAGGTCCCAAATCCTTCCAGCAGTGTGCTGGCTTTATCAGAATCAACCAAGATTATATTCGAACATTTTGCAGGTAAATAAAGGCGCGCCTCTGGTAGCACTGTCATCCTCCTCTGTTCTAGCTGTTAGCCAGTCCGCTCACTGGCGTAAATTCTAGGTGCCCGTGTTCTTGCCTTCATTCAGTGTGTGTTGCCTGTCTGTTCTTTGGTAGGCAGTGGGAATGCAGCAGTGAAGTCTGCAAATTTCCTGTTCTTGTGGAGTTATATTTTAATGTTTGAGATGGACAATAAACTAGTAGAAGAAATCATTTCAGTTGGTAAATAGTGATGTAAAAATTAAGACAGGGAGACGTAACAATGTCTTGGGGAGCAGTGCAATTGCTTTAAATGAGTGATTTATTAAAGTTATTCGAGCAAAATTTTGTATGAGAGGAAGAGGGTAGCCACACAGGGACTGAGGGGAAACCAGCACGAACTCTGCACAGTAGGATCAACTGCGATGTGTTCGAGAGACACAGTGGAGAGCAGTGTGACTAGAGCCTGGCAAATGGGGACAGTGATATGAGATGAGGTGACAAATGTGACGTAGCAGTGACCGTGTCATAGAGATGTGGCTCTTCCCTTTGCACTCATTATTAGTTGTGTAGATAAAAGCACTAAGTTCTTAGCATTCATGTCCTCATAACACAAAAGCAGAGAAATTGGATAAACTTATTAGCATTTTATAATTGGGAAAGAAGAGCTTATGTGTATCTGCTCTTTTGAGACTACCTGATTCTTTACATATTTTTTTGTTTTGTTTTGACAAAATTATAATAGTGGTCATATGAAAAAGTAATCTTATTCTAGAAAAGATCAAAGTAAGGAAAAACTAGTCCCCCAAGATAGTACAATGCGTTGCAAAGCTTAATAACAGATACAGTAGTTAAACAGTTTGGTTTTGATAGAGAATAAATAAATAATCCAGAATAGTGTCTGAAATCCATCAAAACACGGTTGGAATTTACTTTCCGATAAAGATTATATTTCAATTAATAATTATTCAATAAATAGTATTTGACAGTTGTTAGGCATTTGATACATGGGAAGGATGTAATAGACCCACCTGAATCCTTGTACCAAAATTAATTTCAGATAGATCATAGACATAAAGGTAAAAAGTAAAACTGTAAAAGTATAAGAAGAAAACATGAGAAAGTCTTACAGAACAGCAGAATGGTGAAAATTATTTCCAAGTAGATCACAAAAACCAGGAGCTAAAAATGGAGGGGAAAATGAGGATAAAGCAGTATTGTGTTAGTCAGTTTATGTGTTTTTTGACTACTTGGTTAGAAAATTCAAACAGTAAAAAGTGCCTAAGTCTCCTACTTCAAAACAGTTTCTTATATATTATGTCCAGAAAGTAAATATATGTTTATGTCATCTTTTGAGTATATGTATTTATTAATTTCTTAGATGCATGCAGGAGAGATTATGTTTTACAACTACTTGAAACTTTGACTCTTCTATCTTGATTCCCCAAATTATTACATAGAGATTTTTATTCTTTTTATCTAGTATTCTTTATAATGTCTTCATAATAAGTATATGACTAAGCCATAATTTAATGTAATTCATGCCTATTGATGAATATTCTAATTCTTTTGAAACCTAATTTTTTTAGATAATCAGATACTTAAAGACTCATGACTGTTGTATCTTGATAATTCATACTTTTATGAACTGTGCTCTCATTTAATGATTTTGCTTTGAAATTTATTTTGATTGCTAACACTGCAGTAGTTGCCTTTTCAGAATATGCTTGCATATTTTTTATTTGTATACCTTCTATGACATTTAATTTTTATATGGCTGTTCTACACATATAGCTGGACATTATGATTTGGCTTAATCTAATATTAATACATTTATATTTAGTGTATATATTGATTGAACTTAGTCTTAAATTTTCTTAAATATTTCTCTCTGTCATGCTTTCTGCTTTTTCTTTTTGTTGTTTGTTGGATTTATCACTTACCAGGTTTTCTCCTTGTTTTCCCATCATACCTTAAACCTCCGTGGTGATTTCAAAGTTGGACATCTTCCATTCTTCTCATGATTATCTGTAATTTTGCTTTTGACTGACCTTTGGAGTTAATAAGTATCTCTATCCTTACAGATAAGACCTGAAATTTATTTTTTTTTATTTTAAAAATAAAAGGAGGAAAACATTAACAGACAGACAACCTTTTACAAAATAGCAAAAGAACAGTACAGACAATACAGAGTTACAAACAAAGTGGTAGGAAATTAACAATGCTTGTTGTATTACATATTGCTATCTTCAAAGTGGTTTCTCATGAAAACAGATAGAGACATGCAATATTGATCAATCAAGGACTCATTGATAGTTTCTTTCAGCAAAGAAATAGAAGACAGTAGAACAACTATGTTAACTATCCTGTACATACACACATACAAAATTTCTCCTTCTTTCCCTTCTCTTTTCCCACATCCCAGTTGCCCTTTACCCTTGAGTGAAGACTTGAAATTTAGGACTCTTCTTAACGTTCCTCTGTTCATCTTTATATCATGGGATGACCTGGAATTTTTAGATTTTTATGTAGGTGTGTGTATGTGAGTATGTGTTTAAGACTCTGTGTGTGAGAGAGAGAAATTAACAAGTTGTTCATTTTGTCTTTTATTTATTATTTATTAGTACATTTGTGATATATAATGGGGAGACGGTATGTGTGCATATTGCATCTTAATCCTTTTTTACTTCCCTTTCAAACAGTTTTTTAACATAATACCTTTGCACGGTTTCTGTGCGTGTCACTGTGTAGTCCGTATTCTAATTTTCTCTTGAATTCATTGTATATCTGCTGCAACTTATTCCTAAATTCTTTCTAGAGAACAACTATAGTTACAGATTAAATTTGCCTTCCTAAATTAATGCTACTTTTGCTACATATATAAGATCTAGATTCAAAGTCATTGGCTCTCAGAATTTTGAGGTATTGTTCTGACGTTTGATGTTTGCTAATAAGAAATCTGATACCAGTCTGATTCAGATTCCTTTTGTGGTGATCTGTTTGAGTCTCTTAAAAGCCTTTCGGGGTTTAAAAAAGTATTTCTACTCTAAAGTGCACTATGGTAAGTTAACTATGAGTCTTTTCCCATTCGTTTTATTCTGCACTTAGTAGGGTCTTTTGATAACTTGGGTTTTTCATCTGCTCTCAGAAATAATCTTTCCCTTCTCCCCCCTTTCCCTGTACCCTCCGCCTCCTGTCATACTCTCTCCTTCTCCTTCTTCTCCCCTTCTTCCTCTTCTCCTCTTCTTCCTCTTCCTCCTCTTCTTCCTCTCCTCCAGTTTTCTCTGTTCTCTCCTAGAGTGACAGTTGCACATATTGAATCAGTAAAGGATTTTTTGGCTTTAAGTAGCAGTCCAGTTAACAGTGCTTTGACCAAATAAACAGTTGTCTCTGTGAAGTGTGTGATTGCTATCTATGTATATGTCTTTTCTGCCCAACTTCTTTTAAGAATTTTAAAATTTTTTTGCTTTATCCTGCTTTTAAATGACTGCACCAGTCAGCAAACCGAATCTTCAAGCCAGATTCAAGGAGTTGCTGTGACATCTTCAGCAGGTGTTGAAGTCACAAACGAGAAGCAGGGCAAAAAGAAGAGCAAAACCACAGTGGGTGCGATACTGAAGCCAAATCCTTTGGACCAGACTTGTATTCATCCAGAGTCCTACGACATAGCAATGAGGTAACTCTGAAGCCCTTGTGAGAATTCTCCATGCCCAGGATAAGTTACAGCAAACGGCCTTTGTTTTGGCGTAACGGGGACTGAAAAATATGACCGTGTTTAACATGACAACATTTTTTAGAAATTCCGCATTGCTGAGTTATGTGGCACATTATTTTATTTCAGTGAGGAATGAAACCATTATTCCTGGACCTGTGTCAAGCTAGTAAACCCAGGTTCTAATGGTGAAGTGTGTGTAATGGAAATTGCATGGCACTCTCCTCTGTTTGTTTTGGAAATTAACAAGATACCATTGACTAGCACCTGGCACAAGCTTGTGCTTTCTGAAAGATAAAGCCCATTTGAAAGTAAACAGCCAACTCGTATTTCCTAATACTGTCCCGATGGGTGCTTAGGGAGTCTAAGAAGCACTGTACTTCTAATAAGCACACATTAACACAGAATGATACAGAGAGGTTTTTCAGTAGAAGGAAAGTTTAATGTAAGCCATTAAAAGAAAGAAAACATTTTAATAACACACTTAATTAGCTTTAAATTTTTAATTGTTTCAAAACCAGTGATTTGCTATATAATCGAAGTTTTGTGAAGTTCTTCCTGAATTATATGAGAAATAGATTTAAAAATGCTGAATAGCTTAATTTTTGTACAATCTAAAATAAGATATTGAACTTTTTTGAAATCATTTATATTTGCTTTAATATTTTGAAAAGTGCAAAGGCATTCCATATTAAGACAACTTAGAAAATGGGGAAAAGAAGTCAAAAATAATATTTTATCGACATCAAAACAGTGGTCTCCCTTTTTTCTTAACATTTTATTGTGAGAACAAATTAAAATCAGGAAAATTGAAAAAACGATCTACAGTAAGTTCCTGTACGTCCACATCTAAATGTTATCATTAACATTTCACTGTACCTGTTTTCCGCATATCCATCCATCTGATTTGTCCGTCAGTTTATCTGATTTTTGCAATTTCAAAGAAAATTACAGATGTCAGTGTACTGCCCCTAAATTCTTTAGCATGTACACAACTAACTACAGTTGGATAATTTTTGCAGGGTTTTGTTTGTTTGTTTATTTGGTTTTGGATGCAGGATCAGTTATATCATTGGCTGTTGGTGATCAATTCAGTTAGAGGTATGGGGCTGAGAATTCCAACTCTTTAATCCCAGAGTTGGCTTTTAGGTGACCAGCCACTATCTTGAAGCTATCTAGGGGCCCCAGTCCACCAATCATCTCACTGGCATACAAAAGACATTCATACCCTGAGACTACAAGGATTTCCACAACTTTTTACCGGGAAACATGATGAAGACCAAATATAAATTTCTCAGTATCACATAGAACCTTGACTGTTTTCAGTTTTTGGCTTTTATAGAAAATCTGCTAGAACATTCATTCATCTGCAGTTTTGTGTTGCTGTTGACATCGGATTTCTTTTGTCTTAGAAAAATATCTAGTAAAGGAATTGCTGATCGTGGGGTGAATGTCACATTTTCTTAGAGACTCTGGTTGTATGATTTTATAATTTACACTTCCATCCATTGTTTTTATTTTACCCATTCCAAGTATGGATAGTTATATTTCTACAGTTTTAATTTGCATTTTCTTGATGGCATTAATAACTTTCTAATATACTAGCCATTTGTATATCTTCTTTTATATATCTGTTCATATCACTTAGACTTTTTCTGATTGACTTGTTTGCCCTTTTACAATAAATTTTGGCAGTGTTTTAAATGTGCTTGTGAGTACAAAGTCCTCTGTCAAATATGTTTAGAGATAGCGTCTCCCAGTTTGTGGCTTATCTCTTTTTTAATGGTGTCTTCTGGTAAACAGAAGCTTGAAGTTTTTTGTCAGTGTTTTTCCTCTGATTGTTTTTGCTTTCCATTTTCTATCAAAGACAACTCTGTCTACCTCAGGTCATGATATATTCTTCAGTTGTTTTTTTTTTTTAAAGCCTGATGGTTTTAGCCTTTAAAGTTAGGTCTGTGATACATCTGAAATTCTTTTTGTGTCTCATTTGAAGTAGGAGTCCAGGTTCATTTCCTTGTTCCATCATGAGCAGTCTTCTTTCTAACACCTTTCAAAAACATAAAACAGGGCTGGGGAGATAGCTCAGTGGCATAAGTGCCTGCCTGGCAAGCGCAAGGTCCTGAGTTCAATTCCCGGTACCAAAAAAAAATTTAAAAATAAAAATAAAAAACATAAAACAAACCAACATTGCTTTACCTACAGCTTTAATATCTTTGTTACAAATCAAATGGTTTTATAAATCTGAATGTATTTCTAATTCTGTATTCTGAAACTTTTTTTTATGGTATCGGGAATCGAACTCAGGACCTTGTGCTTGCCAGGCAGGTGCTTGTGCCACTGAACTGTATCCCCGGCCCTAATTCTGTGTTCTGTTTCATTGATCTGTTTCAAACTCTTCTTCTTTTTCATAGTACTAGGAATTGAACCCACACTAGGCAAACACTGCACCCCTGAGCTACATTCCCAGCCCTCATGGGTCTATTTTTTAGTCCTTATTGTCTGTCCCGCACTCTCTTGATTACTGTAGTTCTCTGGTAAGTCTTGAAGTTGGATAGTGTAAGGTCTTCCAGTTTTGTTCTTTTTAAAGACCGCTTTGTATATTCTAGATGACTAGCACTTATTCTGTAAATTTAAGAATCAACTTTTCCATTTTCATTTTCTTAAAAAAAACTAAGGATTGTGATTTAGAGTTTATTGAGTCTGTAGGTAACCTTAGGGACAGCTAATGTTTTAATATTTATTGAGTCCTATTAGTCTGTAAACTTTAGCTCTCCATTTATGCAGGTCTTCTTTCATTTCTCTAAGCAGTGCTTTAGTTTTCAGTGCACAGTTCTTACATGTGTTTTACTAAATGTATTGTGGTTTTCAACCCTATGATAAATGGAATTTTTTGTGGCTGCTTGTTTCTTACTAGCATATAAAAATATAATTGCTTTTTGTATAGTAATCAATATTCTGTAGGCTTGCTAAATTTACTTACTAGATTCAGTGTTTGAAGATTCCTTCAATTTTTCTATCCAAGCAGTTATGTCACCAGCAAATAAAGGTATACTTCCATCTTTTTTTTGGTAGCAGGAATTGAACTTAGGACCTTGCATTTGCCAGGCAGTTACTGTGCCAATGAGCAATATCCCTGGCCTGCATTTTAATCTTAATGCTTTTGATTTCTTTTTCTTGCCTATTGCAGTTGCCACAGTCTTCCATATCATGTTGAAAGGAGGGGTAAGAGTAGCCATTCTTACCTTGTTCTCAGCTTTAGGACGTGATTCCCATTTTTTTAATGTAAAAAAATGTCTCAGAGTAATTGCACTGTTTCATGTTTCTTGTTTGGGAAGATGTATATTGTGTGCTCTTGGATTCATAGATCTCTTATAATAATTCCAAGGTCTCTGTGGGAACGATTAACATTTGATTCTGTACAAACCAATGTCACTTTTATTGTACATTTTTGTTTCTTTCCATAATGCAGTTGCAATGTGGTTTGTACAATTCAGTTTGCTTTCTGCTGTAATCATACCTTTTTGTTGTTATTTCTATGTATCCTTTCCCTTTTATTAAAAGACTAGATAATATCTCATCGAGTGTTGAACCTTCAGTTAGTAATAGTAGCTCCAGTAGTGGTTCCTTACGGTGGATTCCGAGAAGTAGTATTACTCTGCAAAGGTTTAAAAGCTTCTGTGGCTCTTGCCGTATACCGCCATGTAATTCGCTGGGTTTAATGCTATCAGCAGTGTTGCAGCCTGAGCAATCTTTCATTCTCCCTGTTCGGTCTTCTCCACCAGTTTTGTGTGAACTGTTTTCTATATATGGAACATAAATGCCCCATTATAATTTCACTTCTTTGTGTGCATCTTTTGGGAGCACCCTGGTCTCTCAGAAGCAAGGTAGTTGTAGATTATTTCATAGGAAATTACTTGTGTATGTGGTTCAACTCTAGGCCTTTAAAATCTGGAGATAAAATTGGAAGTACACCTCATTAAGCCTACCACCCCCGTTATCCTGTTTGGAACTACAAATTTTTGGCTTTCAAGTATATTTAGTCTAGACATCACCCATCACAGGTAATTTATACTCTCATATAGTGTCACGCAAGTCTCTTCCCAGAGAAGAGAAAAAGCCCCAAAAGTCCCATTAAGGATATGATTAGATCATCATTGGTTTGCCTTTAGTTCTGTAAGAATAAGTTCTGTTGCAGTAAATTTTATTTTAGTTTTATCAGAAAAGTAATGGAAAAGTACATTTTTTAGTGAGTTGCTTGTTTCTTTGTTTGTGTTGTCCAGAATGGTCTTGAACTCCTGGGCTCAAGTGATCCTCCTGCTTCAGCCTCTGGAGAGGCTAGTATTACAAGCATACACCAACATACCCAGCTGGGTGGTAAATGGCTTTAATGTCACTCTATCATAATGTCATCCACAGAAATACACCAGAATGTAAAATCATTATGTCTTCTTTTGCATTTATGGTACTCCCTCATATTCATATTTTGGAAAATTGAGATCATCAGTTAATCACTTAATGGTTTAAAAAAAATATGCACGTATGTATGTATTACTATAATCATCCCTAGATACTTATAGGGAATTTGTTCCAGGACTCCCTATGAATACCAAAATCCATTTTGCTCAAGTTCCTCATATAAAATGGCTTAATATTTGCATATAACCTGTGTATATCCTTTCATATATTTTAAATCATCTGTAAGTTACTTGTAATATCTAATGCAAGGTAAGTACTAGGTAAATCGTTGTTATATTTGGTTAAGTAATAAGAGAAAGAAGAAAGTCCTGCCAGGCGTGGTGGCGCACGCCTGTAATCCCAGCACTCAGGAGGCTGAGGCAGAAAGATCGTTGAGAGTTCAAGGCCAGCCCGGGCTACAAAGTGAGCTCAAGGCCAGCCTGAACTGCATAGCAAGACCCTGTCTCAAAAAAAAAGAAAAAGAAAAAAGTCTGTACTTGTTCAGTACAAATGCAATTCTTCCCCCAAATATTTTGGATCTATAGTTGGTTGAGTCTGTGCATGTGGTAACTGGATATACAGAGAACTGACTATATTTCTATTACAGTATATTTATTTAAAACTCTTTCTTATTTGTGTATAAGGCTTCTTTATGTGTTAAAGTCCTTTCATTATATGGGTTGAATTTTTCTGGTTTATTTACCCTTTATATTTGCTTATATTACCGTGTTCTTAAATACAGATATTATTTTTATGAAGTAAAATCTGTTCTTTTCTTGCTTTTATGCAAGATGTATTTTCTTTTAAAATCTTGATCTTTAAGAACTATCCAGTGTTCCCAAGTTTTTATATCCTATATGGTTCCAGTATTACTGCATGACTTTTGTTGGTGATGGTTTTATTAATCATTTGGAACATGCAGACCACAGTGGTATGGCCTGCAGAACACAGAGAAAGGAATAGAGTTGATTTCTGCTCCCAAGGAACCTACCAAAGAGGGAGGACCAAAGCTTCACGCCTCGATATCATAATAGTTAGTGCCACGAGGAAAGCCCACAGCTTGTTCAGGGAGAGGAAGCTTATTTCCAGACAGAGGAATCCTGCAAGGCTTCATACAGGAGCTTACATTTGGGCTAGATCTACAAGAATTTTAGTCCAAAGAGGAAGAGAGGTATTTAAAGGTCAGAGAAAAGAAAGTATAGCTCGGGTCAGTTTGAGGTGTAGTAGTTAGTCCAGTAAAAACAACAGACATATCTCCAATACTTCCTCATCAGCAGTCACGTTAGAAGTGTTGTCCTGTCTAAACCTTACAGTAACCCCACAAGATTGGCACTGTTATTATTTCTATTTCCTCAGGTAGGCAAAGTCTCAGCTAGGGTAAGTAAACTGCCTAAGGGCAAAGGAGCTGGTAGGACTAAGATTTTAACCAGACCCGTCACTTCAAAACCTGAGCTCTTTGTTGTCGTTGTTGTTGCAGTAGTGGGTAGTGGACCCATGTTAGACACGAGCTCTGCCACTGAGCCTCATCCCTAGCCAGTTTTTACAGCAGGGTCTTTCTGGCCTTTAACTTGGAACTCTTCTGCCTCAGCCTCCCAAGGAACTGAGATGACAGATGTGCACCGCCGCCACCCAGCTCAATTCTGAGTTCTTAACTAGGTTACAAAGTAGAAAAAGTAGCTGAGCAGCAGATTTGAATGTAATCACGATGGTCTGGCAGGCTAGGTAAGACAGTATGGCTGTTCAGCATGAGAAAGTAACGTACCTTGTGACATGTCCTCCTTAGAGGGAAAAAGTGAGCATTGTACTGGGAATATGGTGGCTTGAGTGTTGTTCTCCATCATCACCTTGCTGAAGTTAGACTGCTCTTATTCCGCCGCCCCCGAAAAAAAATTTTCCTCCTCAGTAAATGAAACTCTGCTTATTGGGGGATCTGTAGAAAATGGATTCTTCTCCAGAGCATGCAGAATTTTATGCTTTTTGGCTAAAGATACGGTGTTCCCTGAATATTGCACTAGAGATAATCCCCTGCATTGTGTTGTTTGTGACGAGGCATGTGTTTCCGAGTAAGCATCCTCTCAGTGCCCGCATTTGCTCTCTGCTCATTGCGGGGGATGAGGAAGATACAGGAGCCAGCGCGACAGGTTCATCCTGAGGCTGAGCGGGTTTGTAAGTGTAGGGGAGAGAGCACTTACAAGAACTCATATTATGGAAGATACAAGGGGAACGAACCGGTTTGACAGTCCTTCAGAGGCTTCCAGTTTCAGACCCTTTTGCACGTCTGAGTGTTCTCACCCTCCCCTAGTGACATCGCGTCCTCCCTCGCTGAGAAATTCAAACTCTGCTACAGTCCCCTTCCTCTGATTGTCTCCTCATCTTCCCTTATTCTGTCCAGCCATCCCCTCACCTCCCTTCCCTTGCCACTCCCCACCCACCCTTCTCCCAGACTGCTACTGAGGACTCCCGTCCTTGGCTATTATCTTAATATCTGTGTCATAATTTTCCTCCTCTAAAAGCCATTTGAAAAGTGGCAGCTAAAAGAATAAAGTACTTTTAGCTTTATAAAGTTTTCTGGTGCCAGGCATGGTGGCGCACACCTATAATCCCAGCACTCGGGAGGCTGAGGCAGGAGGATTGTTGGGAGTTTGAGGCCAGCTTCGGCTACAAAGTGAGCTCAAGGCCAGCCTGAACTGCATAGTGAGACCCTGTCTCAAAAAAAGACAAAAAAAAAAAAAATTTTACGACCATCTCCTGTATCCATACTACATATTTCTATCATTTTGGCCCATAATTATTGCTATGATGCCTCCCTTCCCTACTCCTTGAACGGTAAAAGCAGTAATTACTTTTTATCTGACTTTTCCCTAGAACTTCTAGCCCATTGTTGTCTTTTTTATTACCAAAATTCTCAGAACTGCCTCTAATGCTTCCTGCCTGCTTTTCTCTTATATGTGGTTTCATCCCTGCCCCTCTTGTGAAATTACCGTCTCAACTAATGACTTCCTGATTGTCAAAACCAGTGACATCTTTCCATTCGTAAACCACTTACCCAAGCTCCTACGTTTGATACCCTCAACCTGCTGGGAAGCTGTTATAGGGACTTGGCCCTCATTTTAAGTGAAGTCAGGAACCATCGCTGGGTTTTGAGCTCAAGAATGACATGACTTGATGGATATATTAAAAGAACGGACTAGAAGAAACCATGGAAGGAGCAAGGAGACCAGTTAGATTAATTGCATCTGTCCGAGTGAAAGACGATGATGGCTCATACTCATGCGATAGGAGAAGTGATGAGAAGCATACAGATTCTCCATGTGTCCTGAAAGTGAAGCAGTGAGATATACTGACAGACTGCATGAAGATTATGAAAGACAGTAACTGTGATTATGAATGGCCAAAAATAATATGAGTACCAGGCACACTGTGGAAGGTGAAGTTGAATTTCCCTCTGTTGGAGAAGATAGGGGAAGAGAAAAGTTAAAGAACTAAACAGTGATGCTGGGTGGAATGGTATTTCTATGTGTAGTTTTTTAAAGAATCTCTACTGATTTCTGTGATGGTTGTGCAAGTTTACATTCCCACCAGAAATGCAGGAGGGTTCCTTTTCCTCACAGCCTTGCCAGCATTCCTTGTTTTTATGAGTTGGTCATGTAGCCATTCTTTGTGGAGTAAGATTGAATTTGCATTTACTTTGCATTTTTTAATGGCCGAAGTGCTAAACGTTCCATGTACTTATTGGCTATTTGGGCTGATTCCTTGGAGAAGTATCTATTTGGTTCAATTGCTTATTTTTTGATTGGGTCTTTTTGTGAGGGGGTCTAATTTTTTTTAAGTTATTTATATATTCTAGATATTAATCCTCTTTGTGAGGAATACCTGGCAAAATTTTTTTCTCTTTCTCTAGATTGTCCCTTCACTCAGTTGGTCGTTTCCTTTGCTGTGCGGAAACTTCTTAATTTGATATCCCATTTGTTTTTTCTGTATCATGTGCAATTGGAGTCCTGTTCAGAGAGTTGTTGCCTACTTATGTCCCAATACCTTGCTGTTTTTAATCACTGTAGCTTTGTGATATAACTTGAAATCTGGGATTGTGATGCTCTCTCCTTTGCCCTTTTACCCAGGATTACTTTTGTTATTCTGCGTCTCTTCTGGTTCCACGTCAATTTTACAATTTTTTTTTTTTTTAGTTCTCTGAAGAATGTTGTTGGTATTTTGGTTGGGATTGCATGAAGTGTGTATTCAGTTTTGGTAACGTGGCCATTTTGACAATATAGGTTCTGCCTATCCAGAAAGAGAAGATACCTTTCTGTTTTCTGGTATCTCTTCTTCTTCTTCTTTTTTTTTTTTTTTTAATAGATAGTAAAGTTTTTATTGCAGAGGTCTTTCACTTTCTTGTTAGGTTGATTCCTAACTGTATTGAAGGGGGTGAGCTTTCAGAAATGGGATTGCTTTCCTAATTTTCTCAGTGACTTCATTGTTGGTATACCAAAACACTGTTGATTTTTGTGTCTTTATTTTGTCTACTTTGTTGAATTTATTAGTTCCAGGGGTCCTTCAGTTGAATTTTTTGGGTTCTTCTGTGTTAATGATGATGTCGTCTTTGAATAAGGATAGTTTGACTCGAAGCCATGATACCTCCATTAGTAATGAGCTCTTTCTCTTTGAACAATTTTTGTACTTCACAAAGTGCACTTTACCTGTGTTATAGTATCTGGGGCTGTAAGTTTCCCTTCATACTTCTGGTTGGCTTTTTGAGGCGTAAATCACCCCTATTCATTTTTGTGTTCTCTGGACCCTACCACAGTGCTGTACATATTCCAAGCATTGAATAAAATCATCAACAAAATCTATAAATATTGGAACCATAAAAAGTACAAAAAGTTGAGGAACACTGAACTAATCTTTAAGGCTCAGGGATCCATCTTGCATGAAATCAAGAAAAAAAATAGGTTAAGGTTTTTTAAATGGCTTCTTTTGATGTGACTTTCAGTATGCTGCTTTATCCTACATATCCATAATAGACTTGAATGGTCAAAAAAATATTATGGCATCCTCATGTATCCTAGTGAAAGTAAATCTGTGAACCTTTCGATTATCCTTCTCCCTGTAAAATAAAAAGTGCATCTGAAAATTTGGCAACCAATTTGCTGTGCTAGTGACAATTAAATTTAGTAGGGCAGTAATCATAAGAATCAGGCTTACCTCTGTATGTTCAGCACCTAACAAAGAGTGATATAGTGATATTTGAAAGACTAAATGATAGAAATAGAGGTTGAAAGATGACTGTATGGAAGAACACAGGAAAAGGAACTACTCAAGAATTGAAACTTTTAAGAGAAAAAATTAATGTTTAACTTTACTTTAATCCAAATTTTTTTAATGTAGCCTAAAGTGGATGAGATTAATACAGTCACACAAGCAACAGTATTGATAGAACATGTAGAATGTCTGAAATATCTGGATTCTATATCATCTAGATCTAGGTACTTTCAGAATCCCTGTAGAGTGACAAGATTTCAGGACTTTTTCACGTTAAATCCCACTGATCTTCACAGAGTACCCAGTACTCAGGCCTGCTAGTGTTTAGGCTAGAAAAGCAAATACAGCCTGTGAAAGGAGTTCTCCCCATTTTCTCTTATCTAGAAATTATGTGAGTGATTTCATTATATTAGATAGTATAAGCCATGAATAAAATTGCTGCTATATTACAAGCAGACTGAGGCCCAGATACAGCCTATGCAGGGGTTACCTCCGCCCACACCAGGCCTCCTGTCTTTTTGCCTTACCATTTTGGTTGATCCAGAGAGCCAAGGCATGTATCCAATTTCCCTTTTTATGAATAAGGTGCCAGGAGGTAGTGCTTTGTGCAGCAGATGATGCTGATTTGTACGTGTCACAGTGAGACCTGGCACTCTCCCAAAGAATCTGCTGCATTAAGAATTTGATTCACTCCAGATAGTTAAGCTTGAAAATCACTGTGCTCTTGATTTAAGTTGAAAAATGCCAGGAAATTTAATGTCAAGACTGTCACTCAGCACTCATTTTGTTAAAGCGTTAGCCAGTATTTGTTGTTTCCATTTTGGCCATTAGGGAGAAATTTTTGTAAAGACTGCTTTTTAGAAGTGGTTAACAGCCTGTGAAACAAGAATGTGGCATGCAGTGCCATTCTCCTGGAGCGCATAAGTGTATAGCAGGGAACATTGGTATCGCTAATCTGCCAAGTATTAGTGCTAGGGTGTGTCCCTTGGTATTACCGAGGTACCTCTCTTTCTGACTCTTACAATCAATGCAGTGTGTATTTTTAGAGAGTAGACTACTATAATTTTAAAATTCAGGTCTCGTGTAGATATAATCACATAAATCTGGCAAACCTTTTACTTACAGAAGAGATAAACTTCTATACCAAAGCCAGGCAGCATATCTTTAATTTACTGAAAATTTGTGTCAAGATTTTAAGGCCCACATTAGAATTAACCCACATGATACACAAGGATTCCCTGAGAGACAAATGGATAAATGATTCCTAACTAGTCCCCCTTTCCTAAAGGTAGTTGATGTTGGGGTGGCCCCAGGAGATCCTGTCTTTCAGGTCCCTGTCTTGGGGCTTTAAAATAATGTCAGATGGGATGAGGATGGATAGCCAATCCTGGAGACCTTAAATGAGAGGGCACGTCCTAGTTTTTAACTCTTGCTCATCCCTCCTCAAGGATTTAGCATCCCCAGACTCCTCTTTTAGAACTGTCTTTAGAGGTTTTATGACCTTCTCTCCAGCCTAACCTTGGTGCCCAGCAGGGAAAGACATTTTCTAGCTAATAAGCAGATGTAGTGAGAGCAGAGTTCAGTTGACCGGGGGTCAAGGGGGTACAGTAATCCCATGATATTCGCAGATTCAGATTCGATATTCATAGTTTCATAGTGAACCACCAGAAGAGCCAGGACTTCTCATTTGCGCTTTTTCTGAGGCCATTTCCCTTAGTTCACTGAGTATGAGGAGCACCCCTCCCACGTGTAAACTTCACCACAGCGCTCTCCTGCAGTGGCGTGCCACCCACCTCCTGTAGTACTGAGAACGTGTTTCTTCGTGCGGGGTGTGCCTAGAAAGAAATCCAGCTGCAAACGCTGTAAAGTAAACGATGATTAGGTAAATAGACCTAAGAGATGATTTACAAATTTGCAAGATCTCATATTTTTCTGGACTTGCCTCACGAGAACTCCCAGTGTTTGGACAAAAAATTAAAGCACAATCATTGCGGACTTTTGATAATCAGTTAACTTAGGCTATGTCTCAGTTAATTATCCTGCATTAACTTCTAATGGAGCCATGATTAGACAGTATTAGATTGCCTTTTCATAGAGGTACAGCTTCATATAGGAAAGGCTAACTCTAAAAAATAAAGATGTTAAATGAACAGATTACTAAAAATGATTTTTTTAAATTTTTCTTATTAATAGTTAAAACCTAAACATCTTACTAGAGTTCTCAGGAAGTGACATATTTTCAACAGTGCTCTCACAAAAGAGAAAAATGATAAATGAAAATCCACCCCCTTGAGAATTAGATGGCGGGGCTATTAGGTTCTGAGGGTTTGATTGCCATGTACTGTCCCTATGCTGAATTTGAACACACAGCCCACATCAGGTTTCTGCCAGACCTAGCAGAGGACTCTAGGAGATTCAGGGACCTGAGACTATACTTCACATGTGTGGTAGCTCAGTCTAGAGGCAGCGAAGTGTTGACTGCCTGAATTCAATTCATGCTGGGAACTGGCCATACCTCAGTTTTTTTGTCCGTTAAATAGGAATAATAACATACACATCTCATATGAGTACAGGAGTTGGTGTATGTAGGAAACTCAGCTCCTGGGACAGCACAGCTGCTATCATTATTGCGGCCGTTTTGGTTGCGATTGGGAAGGAGCTAGCAGGCTGAGCCTTAGAAGGAAAGTCACGTCTTCTCCAAGGAAAGACGTGTGCGCTCGCCTTGGGATCTAGATGGGACTTGGGATATTTCGTGTTGGTAACTGATGCTCATGCTGGCTCTGCAGACTGGAGGACGTGCTGGCTTCTCTCCTGCAGCCCTAGAGCAGACTCTTGGTATCCAGCGGAGGAGCCATGAGGGGGGTCGCCAGCCGTTCAGTCTCTTCCATCTCCGGCATATTTATTTGCCCGCCTTTCTCCTTGACTTCTCTTTCTCACGTTTAGACTGTCCTGCCTGGAGCCAGAAACTCAGGAGGGTATTGATTCAGTCTCCCATTATCTGCTCCTTCCCTTTCTGTCCCCAGGCCAGCTATGGATTTTAACCTTCGCCTGTCTTCTCATTCTCTCCGGAGCTGCCGTAAGCAAGTCACCTTGACCTCAGTTGCCCCCTTTTAAAATGGAGTAGCAGTGTCTGCCCATTCAGAGGACAGCCAGGGACATAACGAAATGGCAGAGTCAAGCATTTTCATACTGTTGGAAGGGAGTATTTTTTGACAAGTTGGCATTTGTCATAAGAAGGCTGTTTCCCAAGGAAAAACGGCCTTTACCCCTACTACAGCTCCTTCTTTATCCCTAGCAGTGCCAGAACTGTTTGATTTCAACCCTTCTCTCACCAGCCTGTGTGTTTTTGAATATTTTATTTGCCCTTCTCTTTCAAATCGTCATAGGCACTAATCCACGTTATGGCTTTACAGGCAGTAAATTGAATTATATTAATTCTAAACACAGTGTTTTTGAGCTGTAGAGAGTCTGCAGCCTTTGAAACCACTAACTTAATTTTGCCCAACTCTTACTCAGTAACTCAAGAGCCAAGGTTTTTTTTTTCTTTTTTCTTGCAAATTTGGTTTAAAAAATAATAATAATAAATTGCTCCCAGGCAGTGGTTCTGGATGCCAAATTTTCTCTGAGATCTGAATCTTCTGTCTGCATTGAAAATCTTCCAAAATAAGGAGGTAGAGGTGCTAATGAAGATGTGCTGTGTTATAACTTTTATGTTAGCCACAGCCCTGTGGTCTCAGCTGTGTGACTTGGGGCTGTCCACTTAACTTCTCTGAAGTCTGGTTCCTTTTTCTTCAAATCTATATGTACAGTAAATTTCTGAAAGAATTAAATGAAATCATCTTTAGTGAGCACTTTCAAAGCGTCTGCTAATGTGAACATAAAATCCTACCTCCCTGTGAAAGCTCTTTATTCCTATCTTACCGTCATTACTTAAATTTAGACTGTAGTTTGTACAAGGCAAAGATGCCCTTACCGTCTCTGATAGAGACCCTAAGAAATAAAGATTTATTGAGCTTTGATTTTAGCAATTCCTTATCATTTGAGTAGGGGAATGCATATTTAAAAGCATCCAGACTCACTGGAAAGGTGGTGATCCAGCTGGGTAAAACTGGATTGTTGACCCGCCCCCTTTTGTGTGTGTAGGAGGTTGTGAAGGGTTGTTTTAAAAATGTCAGAAAACAGGTTTTTAAAACGTCACTTGTAAATTTATATCTAAGGAAATCCCTGGAATAAGAGTTTTGACACCTTTAGAGCAAAAACAGTATTTCAACGCAATACCTTCATTTTTGTGTATCCATACTCATTTGCTTTTAAAATTGTGATAATTTCACAGTATGTGATACACTGTGAGTTCAGAACTAATCATTGCTACTTATGACACTGACCGTATCACTGATCTTATATACTCTGATGTAACATTATGAGCACTGGCTTCAGCTGTTTCTAAAAGGAAAATCATCCTCAATCTGAAAGTAATAGATTTCTATGGAAGGACATTTTAACTGGCACTTTTTGTTTTCTAAACAAAGTGGACTCCCTCTACTAAATTGCTCAGGAGTATAAAGGTTAAGTGTGCTTACAAAGGACGTGTTTGCCTACATGGAGCTAATGCAACAGGCAACAAGTGTCCAGTTTCTGTGCGTATATAATAGGCCCTTGGAAAACATTTAGTAAGCGCTTCAGAAGTTAAAAGCAGGTACCAGTCTAATGCTTATAAAGCAAGTCTATTGGAAGAAAAGCCCACATTCTTTGATCTACCACTCCATCTTCCTGTTAGTTCTTCTTGGTTATTTTCTGCTATTAATCAGCATAAGAGCTGCTCCAAAGACAGTCCACATGATACCAAGTAATGACAGTAAAGTGTCCCACCTTAGACTAGTGCCGCAAGCTGCTCGGCAAGCAGGGTCCTGACGGGGCGACAGGAGATTAAGAAGAAACTACAGACACATACTAAAAGGAAAACTGGGACCAGGTGGGACCTGACCTGTCTGATAGAGAGGCGGTGACAACCCAGCATGGTCTGCCTCTTTATTTATACACGGTAAAAAGGGGGCAAGCGTGCAACAGGGCCGAAAGTGCAAGGTCCCAGTGTCTTGCTGAGAACACAAAGCAAAACATTTTCAGAGCTATCTGTGCTATAGTTAACTGGGAAGAACACCAAGGCCAGATACCTGCTAGACTGGCCTTGCTGTAGTCCCAACAACTGGTTTATATGGCTCGCCTGCGGAGCTCTGTGTTCTCAGGCTGGCCTTGCTCTAACCCGCAAGCAGTTCGCTGACCTATAGCTCAGCCGTGTCTCAGCTGCTCCCCACAGACTAGATAGCGCACACCACTTAAAACGATTCTCATATCATCCTGGAAGAGCTTTTAGAACAAGCGCATCACCCTCTTGGAAAGAGTTACATCTTGAAAAGCTTTACCTATAAAATACTAGTTTTTAAAAGCCAGTTCACTGTAAGTTCTTATGAAGACTTATTTGCTCCTTTTGTAGTGGATTAAATGCTAAGAAAAGCCATTTAGATATTACATTCATTAGCTATCTACCAGCTTCTTGGGGCCTCGCTATAAATGCACTGTTTGAATTTACAATTACTTGTGGGTTTTGCACCAGCACAGGTATTGAAGAATTTGGGCCCAGTTTAGTGCCTTAGCTTAGCAAGGAGGTTAGAGATTTGAAAAGTTTCTTTGATGGCGTTTAAAGCGTAGATCGCTGTTGCTTTGATTTGGTGGTGGAATGACAGCTGCGGTAAAGCTGGCCGTTTCACTTCAAGCAGAAGAATGATCTGCTGCTGTATAGCAGTGCCGTTCCGTTCCCCTATGGAGGGTCTCAGGAGAAGCAGGTTCTTCTGCTTTGCTGCATTTGTTCTATAGTCAGTCTTTCATGTTAAGAGCGGTAGATTTGAAAATGCATACAATATCCGTGTTTTTTAGAGTAAAACACTATTGTAGAATCTTTTGTGTCCCACTGCTTTTCCTATGAATCAGTTTAAAAGGCCAGATTTCCTCTTACAGTATAATTTCTCTTTTTACATCACCAAATCTCTCTCTCTATTTCAAATTTTGACCTGAGCTGTCTGTTCCTGTTCATTTTCAGAATGTCTGTGCTCCTGCATTTAATTTATTTGTTTTTTGCTTATTGATGACATGACTCTAAACCAAAGTCAAAACAATGGATAAAAATGAACAAGTCTGAAAGCCCCTACAAAGTGCCAAGAGTGGGGAGGCAAGTACTTTGCTCTGATAGCACAGTTTTTGGTGGAGTTATAAATCATGTGTGTTTTGCCCACAAAGCACACGCTAATATTAAGTTGTTTTTAAAGTGATTGTGTTGCATCTCTAGGCTCTTCTGTGCTCTGTAGGGTATCGTGTTGCTTTAATGTAATGAACCGAGCCCTCGGCCCCTAAATCTCCATGCTGGAAGTGATTACATAAAACTGAATGGCTGTGCCTCAAGTCTTACAAATCTTGAGAATTTTTCCTTCTTTGGGAGAAAAGAATCCTACAAAGACTTTTCTTATTTTTTGAAGGGAAAAGCTCTGCATTTGTAACAAGTTTCTGTTGAAAATATTAGCGATTTTAGGCTATATAGCTGTCTGTTTGAAAAATAAGCATTATCTCTGCTGTGAAGTCTGTGTTTTAACTTTGTACAGATGTGTGCTAAAGGAACATGATGTGCTTATTTGTTGCATTTATGCTACTTTCTTACTTTATGTAAGATGGATGAAATTACATATTAAATAAAAACAGCAGCTCCAACAGCAGTCCTTAGCAAACTGAAAAAGCCTGCCAGAGACAGTGGAGTGGGACTATGATTTTAGTAACTCACTGACTTTAGAGAGAATTGTCTACTTAAAAGCTTGTGTATAGTAAGTTCTTTGTGGGATTTATTGTTAACAGTCTAATGTTTAAAAGTAATCTGCCATTAAATTGTATTGGTAAAATATTACCAAAAGTATTGTGTTTTCTATCTTCACTAAATATGAGACATTAATTTTTACATGCTGTCTGTTGCAAAGATACGTTGTGTGTGGCATGAAACACCAGCTAGGGAATTGCTGCATGGCCCTGGGGAAGTAATTTAAACTCCCTGAAGCTCAGTTTTCCTTTTCTATATAGTATCATAACTACCTTTTAGGCTTGCCATCATGATTAAGTGAGAAAATCTCACTAGCACGATTTCCAGTATATTATTTATTAGTACGTGTTGACTTACTATCTATGTTCCAGGCTTCTGAAAGTAATGATTTTATTTGGTACTTTTGAGTTAGGAAGTACTTCATACTGAGTATTACTGCTTTTCAATTCTAAAGTAAAAAGTTGGAGTATGTAGAATAAAGATTTCTTAGGATATTTAAGGATCATATATTTAACGAGCAACTACGAGGCATAAAGCCTTGTTCCTATTCTACACAGCTGAGTATATTTGAAATCCATTAAAGAGCAGTCAGTCCTTGTGCCTTGTGTGACCTTGTTAAAGGTTTGTGTTATAGTATTTGGACAATATCTCATGCGTGTGTCTTGAACCCCGAGTCACTACTCTGAAGATAACAATATGCAATGTATTAATTATTGTTACTCTCCTGTTAATCTGGTTTTGAAATTCTGTTTTTTTCTTTTTAAAATTAAAAAAAAATACTAAAGTTTTCAAAATAAAAAAGCATTTAACTTAGGGTTGATCAGTATGAAGCATTAAGCTAGGAGCATAACTTGTTACTTTTTTTTTTTACTGATTTTAGTTACGAGTAGGAATGAAAATGTTTTATGAAATAAACACTGAGGTTAAACAGACCATTTTTTCTCTTACCTCTGCAATCACTAGCTCCAGAATTCTATGCGTGAAAGTGACTTCTGTAGCAGTTAGTTCCTCTCTTACTCACATACACACACACACACACACACACACACACACACACACAGTCTTAAGACTCCTGGTGGCCCCGAATGGGTGGTTTTGTTACTGAGGGTGACACTTAATGCTTTAGGAAGTTTCTGCCATTTAGTTACTTCTGTTAATTGTGAAATGCTATTCAAGGTTATGTATTTACAGCCCGTGGGTACACTTTTTGTCATTTTAACAGATGGTTATAAGTCAGAATCTTGAGGACTTGAAAGGTGTTCTGCTGAAATAGCCAGTTGCAGATTAATAAAGCCAAGACCGTGCATCCATGCTCGGCAGGGCATGGCTATTTAGAAAGCTGTATAAGGAAGCTGGCTGTGGGCAGAGGTTGTCATGCGTCATCTTCCCCTTCAGTCACAGTTCCAACAGCTGTGCCCTGTCACAGGGCCCTCCGTGCTGCTGCCCGTCAGTGCTGACAGAAACCAGCGGGCTCTCAGCCTGCTCTGGAAGCCGTGAGCACACAGTGTGTGTTTCCCTGGCCTCCAGTTTAGTTGGAGGTTCATTTCCAAAGAAGGGTACTAAGCCTCACTCCTGTCTTTTATTAGACCGTTTACTGCAATATAGTCTTAAGAGAAATAGCTGGATGCTGGAAAGTTTTTTTTTTTCCTTACAAAAAAATAAGAAGTAGATTTTTTTTTTTTTCCTTAAAAAGCTAAGAAATGTAGGCAGGTTACTACCCATTTGAATCCCAGAGATACCTTCGCCAAGTGAGAAGCAAGAGAGAGCTTTCTCCACTAGATACCAGAGTATCACTGAAGAGGCCTTTTCTGGTTGAATATAACAAACCAAAGAGAGACTTGGAATCACATGTGTTCCTTTTGCGATGATCCAGCAACCTGCCAAATGGGATATATCCCAATTCTCGTTATAGACAAACTTCTGACAGCTTCCTTTTCCCCTTCTTGTATTCAAGAGACATCCTTAGAGGAAAGGATTTGAGGGCATTAGTATCACTATCTGTCTGATTACTGTGTTGACATTTTTAAAGTGCCATTAATCATAGGAAATGGAACTTAATGATGTAGAAAAATACCCAGCCAAGGAATGTCAAGAAAGTAAGGTACAGCCCAGTCTTCACATGAAATCGAAGGGAAATGCATCTTAACCCTTTCCTTGTTTCTTTCTTACTCAACTCATTTCTAAAGCCAGGACTTCATAACTGAGAGGCAGCTGTGAAAGCAAGAGGGCATAGCAAAGGGGAAAAAAAAGGATTCGTGTGTGTTTGCGGTACGTAATGATTCATGTATCATGGGGAGCTGGAACGTGCACATGACACATCTGACTTCTTTTATCTTTTATGTCCTATTCCTCCCCACCCTCCCTACTCCTTCCACCTCTTGGTCCCCTTCCCATTTGCAAAAGCTCTATATTCATCATTGCCCAGGGAAACTTTTGAGGTCAGCTGTCTTTATTTTGCAAATATTACAGTTATGTAATCTTTAAAGTGTATAAAGATAATGTTCAACTTGAAGTAATGTAATGGAGGTCTTGCTTACATTTTGGAAGAAAGTTACTTTTTCTTTCAGATGTCCCCTCCCGTTTTCCCCCCTTTGTTTTTTGTTTTTGGTGCTGGGGATTGAACCCTGAGTATTCCGTGTACTTGATAGAATTTGGGTTTTGTGAGGCTTGTTGGAATGTGACATTCACTAGGCTGCGAGCATGCCGCACAAGCACCACTCCCATCACGATGCGCAGCGATAATGATACAACACACGGAGAGAGTAAATCATTTCTCAGAAGTTGCCAGCGAGTGATGTGTACTTTGTCGGATTTTGCTGTCATCAGTTAATTTCTTGCCTGTTAGCTGATTTAAATTTAAATATTTTCCTAACGTTTGAGGAAACCTGAGGTGATTACCACCTTACTGGAGGAGTGGGGATGATGAGCATTACACTGCAAAATGCCCCCGATGCTGACTGTGAGGCAGGTGCTTCGTGTGTAAAATAGTACGCGAATCCGCATTGACTCCCTTCTCCTCCCACTGCCTTGTTCCTCCAAGATAGTTTGCACACTACAGCCTGGGACACATTGTAGATTCTCAATAAAGACGATTGACTGACTATAATGATGTATGGGTCTGAGATAATTGGTTTATAGTCTGAGATGAATGAATTTTAGGATGATCTGTGTGAGGAGATTGGAGAAATCACATTATTAATAAATATTGGGCTTTTTGTTCCATTGCAGATTTTTATCATTCATTGGAGGTACACTGTGTGAGATTGGAAAACCTAAAATGCAACAAAAAATAAATTCATCTCTTGAGAAGGAAGGAATAGAGAAGGCTGCAGAAAGATTAGAGACAACAGTACACACTTTACAGGTCATCATAGATGGTCTCAGCCAGCCGGAAAGCTTTGACTTTCGAACAGGTAAGTTGAACTGGAGTTATGTGTAGTATGTGACATTTGCAGAGCTAATATTGTCTGTTTTGATTCTCTCAACAACTTCATGCCATAAACGAGACAGACTTTCTCTTTTTATTCATCGGATAATTGAAGCTTAGTAACCTTCAGAGTCATTATAATTAGTGTTTAGAGCCAGAGCTAGAAGCCAGGTCTCCGAACTCCTTCACTATTTATTTGTTATTATACTACAGTAAAATACATCGTATATATATATATGTATACTGCTTGTGCATGAAGGCAGACACATTTCTGTGATTCTTTTGTAAGCTGTTTTTATGCTCTAGGAACCAGAGGTCCAGTAAAGCCTTCCATTCGCATGTTAAAAAGTGAATCTTTTTCCTAAGTTACAGCTACCCAAGCTTCTGGATTCTATGTCAATGAGCACATTGAACAAATAAGATGATATCTTTCTGTTGATTTTCCTTCTAATTAAAAGTGCTCTCGGCTTTCAGCACAGGTAGAGGGTGAGAGTAGTATAATAGCTGTAGTTGTTGAGAGCAGTGACCCAGAGAAAAAGAATTAAGGTATCAAATGACCTACTTCCTAAGGAAGTTTGAATAGGAACCCCTGAGATTTAAATGAATCTGTACACTTGTCTCATAACCAGTTTTAATGATTGTGTAGTTAGAGCCTATCTCCTTTCATTCTGAGCTAGGCTGTGTTGAAGTGCTTAGACTCGCTTCCTTGAAAAAATTGAAGGGAATTTAACCACCCAGCAAGTTCATTGTACTGTTTCCTCAATTAGTCTATAGATTTTGTATTAAAAAAGTGGGAGAAAATAATTGCAGTAAGACCGATGGCAAAAATGTGGCAGTGGAAGCATTCAGGAGGTCCTTCACACAACATAGCTTTTTCAACAGACAAATCCATCTCCTTTTGGAAGTCTTTTGTGTGAATTCCAGGGCTGTATCTACAAGGAATACTAAAGATATCGGTGGTTCCAAATAGGGTGAGATTTTGGGTGATAATGCCCATGCAACTGCATTAGAAGACTGACAAATAGATGTTAGATGTACTGAATATTTTTGTCTTTGTTTTTCTGTTATGGTGTTGATTATTTCATTATCCTAGTTAAACTGTAGACTCAGCTCCACATGCAAATTATATAGTCACGTTCACCAACCTCACTAAGAAGAGGGCCTTACCTGAGATGCCCTTTGTTGAGTAGCAACACAGATGCACCAGGCTGTGGACTAGCTTTCCAGTTACCGCACTGTTCATCAGTGTGACAGGGGAAATTTCAAATCGGTCTCTTTAAGCAAACTTTTGAACTGACCTTTGACCTAGTGTAAGTCACAATTTTCAAGATATCTGAGAACCATCATTGTACTATTAAACATATCCCCAAGGGGGAAGGCAGGGAGTTGTGCTTTCGAGAGTGTAGATGGCATTTTGGTATTTCTACGTAAGAGTATTTATGTTACCTCTCTCCTTCATTTTAAGAAAGTATTTCCTTTCTTAATGCCTCATTCTTTCCTCATATCCTGTCTTCTGTTTTCTCAATGACATAATCAATTCCATTTTTATTAACACTTGGGTTGCATGTGAGTTTCCAGAATTGAGCAAAAGCGGTTCATCAGTTCATCAGAAGCAGTCTGGTGACAGTAGACAGAATGTGCTGCCGTGCTTATCAAAGTGTTAAAGTTTGCATGGTGCATGGAGGATTTTCTGATTTCTCAGTGGCCTAAACTGTCTTCAGGAACATGTTAAGTAGTTTCTGACTCTGATTTTCCGTGCAAAATTAAACTAAGCAGCTGATCAGAACCCCTTGGGGAATCCGCAGCAGCTGGACCTCTGCAAGAAAAGGAGGGGAGAAAAGTTTCCAAGCATAAAAACAATGCCTTATAGGGCCTCGGAGACCATCCTACCTCTGGCCCTGATCAACGACTTAGTTTCACTTTGCTCTGACGTCCTTGCCCAATGTAATATTACGTTACAGTAGGTTTCTTGCTTTTGGAATTCACTGCTCCAGCAGCAGGTAAAGTTCTACAGAATCAAGTTCAATTTTAGAATATTCTTTTTTTATGAGGAAAATGAGAGTTAGGGTTTAAAGAAGCTTTTGTGTTGTTTTACAGGAAAAAGTTAAGTGTTTTCAAAGATCCTAGCTTTGGCTTTAGTATACGTAGTTACACTGGGGGAGGGGAGGAAAGAGGTGACCAGTTGTTAATACAAATGTAAAGGATAGCTCTAACAAGTAATCAGGATAAAGCCAGCAGCTGTGGAGGAAAAGGAAATGGACTGGGTGGAGGGTAAAATGAGGTCTTAGTAAAAAGAGATCCAAGCGTAGAATGTGTTCTTTGTTATTAGAGTCAACACTCAGTAATCCTAGGAAAGGGGCCCAAGAAGACCGTGGATAAATGAAGGCCGCAGATAATTCACAAGCTCCATTTAAACTGTTAGCTCTCACTGTCTACCTCAAAAAGGTTGTTGTTTTGTTTTTAACTGGAGTCAGAAGGATTCCTTGGCATACTTTATGCCCACCTTCTAGGGGACTGTGTCAGTGAGCTGAGAATTGTTTAGGGGGACGAGCAAGGGAAGGGACTGTAAGGAACTTAACAGAAGTTCAAGGGTCTTCATCTTTTTGTCTCTGGGACCCAGCTGAGTGCCGGACCAGGAGGCAATGGTAGATAGGAGTTTGAAAATGTTTGAAGAGTTGAAGAAAAGAAAGAAGATTGGATTCTCGCTGCTTTGGGATTCTGAGCCATAGAGAATCAAGAATCCATGCATTTTCTTTGGATAAATATATTTCAAATGGACTGGAATTGATTCCTGAGTTCCAGTTTCGTGGGAACACAATCCACATTTGACCAAAAGTCAGTGTACTTTCTTCTACTTTGAAACAATTTAAGAATCTAGGTTGAAATAAAACTGAAAAGAAAACTCCCATCCTGTCTCCAAGATCTTATTTTCTCGGTGTCTGTGATTTAGCCTTGTATGTTCACTGAGCAAAGATACGTTCTCATCATCCGGTACTCTGTACCCTCATGGATCGTGCTTGCGTTCACATGTTACTGACATACGGGCTGGGGAGAAGAAAGTGTTTGGTTTTCTTGAATTATTCGCACTGTGTGACTGCTGTTTCTTATAGGGTTCATTTTCTCTGAAGGCAGGCCTGTGCCTCCAGCTCCTTTTACATCCCCTCTCAAAGCATCATACTGGTCTGCACGCAATAAATGCTAATCCACTAAATTGTATTGTGTCTGCAAAGTACAGTGCCTTATTTTACACTGACTTCCTCTTTCCTTTCAGATTTTGATAAACCTGACTTCAAGAGAAGCATTGTATGCCTGGAAGATCTACAGGTTGGCACGATTCTGACAGGCAAAGTTGAGAATGCCACTCTGTTTGGGATTTTTGTGGATATAGGAGTGGGACGGTCAGGGCTGATTCCCATACGAAATGTAACGGAAGCAAAACTTTCTAAAACAAAGAAGAGAAGGAGCCTTGGACTGGGCCCTGGAGAACGAGTGGAAGTCCGGGTCCTCAACATTGACGTCCCCCGATCTAGGATTACTCTGGACCTTATTCGGGTGTTGTGAATGTCCCGCTGAAGGCCAAACACTGATTTTATCTCCTTATTTCTACAAATTGATAAGGATGAGTAAGATATTCCTGAATTCTAGGTAGCATATGCGAAAGAAATCACTTCATAACAAAAGTATTTTCTGAACATTTTTCTTATTTTTTTCTTATGAATAAATAGAAATCCAAATGTTTGGTTTCTTTTCCCTTTAAAGAAAGTAGTTAGTAGACATTCTTATGTGGCATTTTGTATTCAGTTTTCTGATCAAAACTTTATTTTTTGTAATTCATCATGGATTGCATTTTTTATAACAGATTGCCTCAGATCTGCTTGCCAGCATCTACCTTATTGGATTTATATGGGATTATCTTCTTGATTTGAATTATACCACATTTGTTTTTGACACTGTAGGGATAGCAATACTGCCATTTTATAGATTTTTTTGTTGTTCTTTTTGTTATCAGGCCTTTTGAACAGGATACACGATTTTTGCAATCATTTTTATTTTCCCTTGCCAAGCAAACAAAAGATATACTAGTGGAACACAGTCAGATGTGTTTCTAGCTGTCACGTGAATGGTTCAGAACATTACTCTGAAGTGTGTGTGTATTGATCCCTGCAATAAAGTTTTGTGCTAGTGCCTTGTTTTGTTATGTTGCTTCAGTGAATGACCCAGAAGTCGATCTTGACTGCAGAAGAGGGAATCCTCTAGAAATCTGAAAAGTGACTCTTTGACTTAGCTTGTCACAGAAGAATATATTCTTTCTTAACCAACAGGATTAACTTCAAATGGGGGTAAGAATGACTGCCCTAAAGATGGAATATAGATCTTTTTTTGTCTGAGAAAGGTAAAAAAAATCAAATAGATAAAGGAAGTGACTCTTACTGTTTATTTAGAGGAGATGGTATTAGTGTGACCATATAGTGTCAAAGGGATGTGAAGCTCATACTGAACTGGTAGCTTGTCTCTGACTTCTGCTGCTGTGGTTGATTTGCCCAATGAAGTCATTTGCATAATTGAGTACTGCTTTTCTAGAAAATGGTTGCTGCAGTGTGACCATTCTTATTTATTTGTCTGGGACAGTACTAGTAAAAACCCTTCATGGTTCATAATTTGTAGGTCAGTGACGAGTGATTTGCCCCAGTGGTACATAATTTCAACAAATGTTTTGGGGAAGGAGCCCTTCTTCCTGGGCACTTCAGACCCAGGAACCAGAGCAGGTCTGGCTGGTGAAGTTTTGTTGACTTGGTAACCAAGCATTCATAGCCAAAAGGAGGACTTGGTGTTGCACCAGGTTGCGTAGGTTGTTCTATGCATCCCACATGGTGGAGGCTCTAAAAGGCCAAAGCTGAGGAATGAGGTTCCACATCTCACTGTGTAGTATGGAGAGCAGTATGTTCTTCTGCCTCTAGTCCCTACTCTGCCAGTAATCCACAGTATGGCTTTGGGCTGGTGGTCTCTTTGCATCTTTGAGTCTCCTGTCCCAAACTTAAGATGGGATTGATGAAAATAAACTGTTTGTCCCCTGAAATATCCATTGGTAAATTTTTATGTACCAGGCATTGTGCTAAAACTGATCATACAGTTGTGATAGAAAAATATACATTATCCCTGTCCTTATGGAACTTAAGTCTTTTAAGAGGGGAGAAAAGAATCATTTATCAGAGACATATAAAATATAAAATTACAGCCATCATAAGTGATATAACAGTGACAGGTATTGATTGACTTAGAAAAGCCAGAAAATGTTTCAGTGAAGTTTGACTGACATATGAAAGCTGACCAGAAACTAAGTAGAACAAATGATCTGTTGACCTTAATAAGAGCTGTTTTTCAGTAAATGGTGGGGATAAGCCTTTCTGAAGCAGATTTAAGAGAGAGTAGAGGAGTTAGGTTAGACACAGTGAATACAAACAATTCTTTCAGAGAATTTGGCTATAAAAGAAGAAGAGAAATAACAAATGGCTGAAATGGACTAAAAGGGTTTTTATATTTTTAAGACAAAAGAAGTAATGTATAGAAATGGAAATGATCCAGTAAACCCAAAAATTTGGTATAGATCACAGGGAAGACATACTAGAATGATACCTTTGTTTGCTTGTTTTTTTCTTTTGGAGGCAGGTTCTTGCTCTGCAGTTCAGGTTGGCCTTAAGCTCACTCTGTAGCCCAGGCTGGTCTCAGAACTTGCAAGGATCCTCCTGCCTCAGCCTCCCAAGTGCTGGGATAATAGGCATGTGCCGCCACACCTAATTCTAGAATGATATCTTTGACTGGATGAGATCAGATGGAATCTGGCACACCAGGGGTTGGCTTAAAACAGGAACACAAAGAGTTCATATTAACAGGAGAAAAGATTGAAAGCATGGGCACAGAAGTGATAGGCAAATGTGGGAACGTGTTGAAGGACTCTTAGATTCCTTCCATTTTTCTCGTTGAAATATGAAGGAATGTCATCATTGGAGACTGGGAATAGGCAAGAGATGGAGCTGGAGAATTGAGAAGAAAGGAAAAGGCAAGAAAAGAATGAAGAGAGCAGAAAGTCTAGGAAAACTGAGTATGACTTCTAGGCAGTGTTTAATTTTCCATTTGAGGCCAGTGATCATGACTTGCATGTAGGACGAGCCAGCTCAGATATATATTTTCCTCCAGCCATGTCGGCTGTGTAGGTAGGCGCAGGCTCAGGGGGTGAAGGGCTAATCAAATCAGACTTGGGAGCTCACTAAATGTGTACAACAGAGAGGAAGTTGAAGGCATGCAGACAGAGAAATTATTGACTAAAATTTAAGTGTAGTAAGAAGAAAAGTGGGTTCAGACCCACATGTGTAAGCATCGTATTGTCTCCCTAGTGTAAGAACCTGAAAGAGTAAGTAAAACCCAAAATGTACAATAGATACTGTGAAAGAGAAAGAAATTGCTCAAGGGAAAGGAACAACTGGGATGAGTGAAAGGGAAAAGAAAGAAAAAAGAAAGGGAAAAAATACGTATATGCAAGGATAGCTGGGATAACTGCACTGCTGATGTCTATTAGTTTATTGAAAGGAACAGTTCATGCTTAATTTTTGGTTTTGGGCCAAAGTTGCGATATCTGGTATCCAATTATATCTATTACCCAATTATATCTGGTAATCTGAACACCTAATTTGAAGACAACAGTATGCATTGTAACAACCATTGTTGAATTCCTACCATCTTGTTAGTGAAGCTCTGTATTGTTTCTAATGTTTTGTTTTATTATTTTTTATTCTAATTGATCAATCTTGCATTCTTACATCTGGTAATCTGAGCAACTTCATTGACGATAACAATATGTACTCTAATAATCATTGTTAATTTCCTATCATCTTGTTTTGAAATTCTGTATAGTTTTATTGTTTTTGTGTTTTGTTTTTGTCTTTGTTGTTATTTTGTGATTGTTTTTTCTCTTTAAAATAAAAGAAAGAAGAAACTGGGAATGTAAGGGGAAAGTAAGAGGCAGTAGAAAATTGTAGTATCAAGGAATTGCAGGTCCTAGTGGAGTTGGAGGGATATTGGAGTGAGAATGAGGGAGAAAACAGTGGGGAGACAAGGATGATGTCTAATGTGAGATGCATGGCCCGATTCTAGCGGGCTTACAGTTTCTGGTAATGACAGCATAGGGAATGATGATGGGGTATGTAGCAGTAGTAGAGGGTGAGGATAAGATCATTAGAGAAGAGAAAGCCAAGAACAGACAATTCAGAGAGCGTTATCTACGTGAATAATGATTTTGGGTGACTTGGTAGCTTCGATCAGAATTTAGTGGTGGAAATGATGAGAAATAGAGGGGTTCTGGATATAGTTGGAAGATGGAGGTAAAGCAAAACAGGATTTCCTGGCATAAGATATAAGACAGGAAGCAGGAGGATCACCATGGGTTCAAGGCCAGACTGAATGACATAGCAAGATCCTATCTCAACAAAATAAGACAAAGATGTAAGACAGGAGTTTAGGATGGTTCCAAGGTTTTTGGCCTAAGCAACCGAAGATGCAGGAGGAACAGTTTTGATGAAGGAGTTCATTTTGTCGAGATTAAATTTGAGATACTCATTAGACATCTAAGTGGAAATGTCAGGCATTTAGGTACTTTAAGTTCAGGGGAAGGTGCTGTGTTAGAAATGTACATTTGAAAACTATGGCAAAATTTAGCAGTCACAGCAATGAGACTGAATGAGATCACCAGGAGAATAGGTTTTTTAAAAGGTAGAAAAGAGTCCAGGGAAATTCAAGATCCTCAGCCATAAATTCTTGGAATTTCTCCATAAGCACAGGAATTTATTTCTCCTCTTCTTCCTTACTAAGAGAAATCTGACTTGAAGGGTGCAGTAAAGTAGTTCATGGAGATTAATGGGGCCAAATAATATAGCTCTGGCTAATTAAGTATAGGCAAAGTTCATGAGGTTCTAGAAAGTTAGAAAGGGTGAGGAGATCAGTCACAGCTGTCGTGCTTCTGTTGTCCTTTTCCCTCCCCCTCTTTCCTGCTTGGAATGCAGTTGAATGCTGGATGTGCTGGAGTTAAACATTGACAAGTACCCAACAGGGACTGCTAAACAGAAAGGCAGAAGACTGAATTCACCGTGGCATTGTGGAGTAACCAGTATAGCCATGGACCGCCTCCTTTGGAGTTTACATTGCATGAGAAAAATAGAAGTCCTCCTTCAGTTCATTTGGGAGCAAGAAGAGGGGGGAACAAACCACGTTTCCCGATACACATTTGTGTTATTCCCTACTGTATGCCCTGGATGTACAAAAGTGCTCCCTGTGTGATAGATGCTCAAGGCTGGTTGACTGAGTGGATGAGTAAATGAGTGAATGAACATCTAACAAGACCAGTACAGTTCTTAAACACCCAAGAAATCATGGTGGATGATCATGCTAAAGATTCCTGTTTATTGTAATGGGCTATAAAAACCTAGAGATAATCTAACAAAAAATATAAAAGATTGACGTGAAGAAAAATTATAAAATGTTTCTAATGAATATAAAATAAGAGTAGAATACATTAAGGTATACCTTTTTCCTAGATAGAAAGACCTGGCATTATAGAAAGACCAGTTCTTCAAAACTGAATATCTATAAGAAGCAAATACACATACACACACACCAAAATTCTAATGAGCTTTTCTTTTGTTATTTGTTTAGATTTATTTGGAAGACTATGTGTAAAAATGTCAAATCAATACCTTAAAAGAACAATTGAGTTGGAAATTCTGAAGGAGAAAAGGTGAATAAAGCATCTTTGGAGGATGCCTCTTCTAGAAGAGTTGAAATTTAAACTGAAGCCCAATATATTTTCACTTCAATCTCATGAGGATTTTGTAGTTTAACCTGGCCACTGTCCTCTTCAGAATATTGAGGCATCCCATATCACTTGAAGCCACAGGCCTTTGGAAAGCTTGGCCTTGGATTAATGGGGTCCTCGTGTCAGGGTGGCTCTATTTCTAACCCTGACCTCTAAGTTAGTGCTTGTGTTAAAATAGGAGATGCCAGGAAGGGACAGGATGGAAAAACCAAAGATACAGTTAGTCAATCTTTTCATTTTGGTCTCTTGCCTAAAGTCAGTCATAATGAGTTGGATTTAAATAACAGATCATGGAGAACTCTTGAATGATTAGACTCATTGCCAAAGCAGCCTGTTCCACAGGAAGAAACATGAGATTTCTCCTCACTCATCCTAGACAGTGAGGATGATTTTTTTTTTTTGAGGGTGTACAGGCTGGGTTTCTTACTTAGGAGAGAGCAGAATTAGCAGACTTTGGTCCTGTTAACACTAAAATTAATTCAAAGGCCACCCCCAGAAAAGATTTGCTGTTTTCTTGCCTCATACCAGGAATCTAAATAAAGACTGAAGTACCCACCCCTCAAATAGTTTGAAGGAAAGAGGTCTCATACTGAAGAAAGGAAATAAATTATTCATCTAAATACCATAGGAAAACCTGTCCGATGTCAGAGAGCTTTTCTCTACAGTATGGCCCACCAACAGGCCTAAAATGTCGTGGGGCCCAATCCTAGCAGAAAAATCTAAACTTAAGGATGTTATGGAGGAAGGTAAGATGGGAGGGAGAGAGAGCACTATAACAGGACTGTGCTGGAAAAACAAGTTTTAAGAATCCTGTTTTATCCAAGCAATTTGGCCAAAGATAAGCCTCCAGATTTACTGGAGTAGTTTGCAAAAACAATCAAGTAACAGATAGTTGTAGTCAAAAGCCTGCTACTGAAAGCTTTTTATTTCTGACAACTTTCAACCTCTTTGTAGGCCAACCATAATGAGGGAAATTCCCCCCAAGAATCCATGCCTTTGGATTCTTTCTCTGAGCCCAAAGGTTGGCCCTTTGATCATTTGACATTACCCATATCTTTTCCAGGTTGGAGTCTCTTGGAAGGGAAGGCCTCAGTGAAAATCAAACCTAAAGTTTGCGCAAATTCTTTGCTTCACAAGGTTAAAGTGATTCCATAAAGCTAAAATGCAAAATTCTAGTGTATTATTCATCTTTCTGTTTCCAGGACAAAAGGCTGTAGTACACCAGCAACTCAAAAGAAGGAGAGGTTTATTTTGACTTATGGTTTAATTGGGTTCAGTCCATGGCTGGCTAGTGAGCCAGGGTATCAACCACATGGTAGAAGGTCATGGTAGAGGACAGTTTTTCACATCATAGCCAGGATGCAGAGAGACAGAAGAATAGCTGGAGAGGGAGAAACACACTCCAAAGGCATGCTCCCAGTGACCTGCCTTCTCCAACCAGACACCATCTCCCAAAAGTACATTTAGATTAATCTACTGATGAGTGTAGTGGCCCCATGATCCAATAACCTTATAAAAGTCCAACCTTTAGATGCATGAGAGTTTTGGGAGACATTCTAGATCTAAACCATAGCATTCAGTTTAGTCAAATTTTGTTTAATTTGATACCTCAATAACCAAAGCAACCACCTTCCTAGTAAGGTATACTGTCACTTTACCTGTGATAAGACCCATGAGAAACATCTAAAATTACATTTGCCCATCTTGGTATGACTTTGTGACCCTTTTCCTGATTGAAAAAGTATACATAGGATATAAAAAAGCCAACCAATGAAATGAAAAAATATAATTTGAACAGTAGCCACTTGTATAGTTTGTGTATATCTCAGCCCTTTTCAGTACCAATTCCTCATACATAAAGATTTTTAGTAAATTGGGATCATATTGTATATACTGTTCTACCTTTTCCTCTTTACAGTGTGCAATATGCATCTTTCCTTATGAGCACATACGTATCTACCTTAATGTCTTGACCCCATCTTCATCCGGCCTTTTAAGTTTTCCCTCTTTCTACTTTGATTCTTCAGGCTTGCCTTGGTCTCTGTCTTAGTTCATTTTCTTTAGAAAACAGAGCCTGAAAAAAAGCTTACATACTCATGTTTTATTGAGAATTAGAACCCCAGGATGGAAAAAGGGAGGGAAAAGAAAATGGCAAATACAAAGAGCCATGTTACTAAGCTGGTCACAACCTTGTAAGAAAACCTTGCTAGTTTCCTAGTCACCAGGTTGTCTTAAAGAAGCTATGTGGAATGATGCTGGCTAAAATCAGTGGAAGGATGGAAGGGAGGTAAGAAAGAGATACTTGTTTATTTGGTGTCTTCGGTCTCCTAGTTCTCTTTTACTGGTCAATGTTTCCCTTACCAGCCACTGATTCCCCAATACCTCTAGGTTTTGTTTCTCGCCCTCTCTGCACAGATGCTAAAGTCGAGGCCCAGTTTACGTTAGATTTTTATGCATGGGCTACTTTGGATCCTACACCAGCAAGTGTGATAGATGCCACATTGAGGTAAGACAACAAACAGCACTACTGCAGTAGTAGCCAGGCGTCCCTTGGAACGGCTGGCTGAGGATGGGGCTAGGGGTGCTACATATGGGGTGAAGTAAATCTGGGGAGCCCTGTAAACAGGACCAATGCACCCTCTAGTGCTTTAGGATCGATGTTCTCCCAGTACACTTAGCTTACCTAAGTTAAGCTGCCTCTTACCAGCTCAGTTTTTCTCACAGTCGTCCTTGCTCCTTTTATGTACTATGAAATAAACTCTACCAGGGCACCCAACCAGCTCCCAGGTGAGGGACCCCCAGAACCTACTGGCCTCACAATTTGCAGCAACACCAGGTGACTACGAAGCCAAAAAAGCCTCTTAGTTCCTCATTGTTAACAAGGTTCCCTTGGATCCCTTCCCTCCCTCCCAGCCTTCCAAAAACACTGATCAGTGGCTACATATCCATTCAAGAAAGAATTAGACATTCAGAGCAGTGGGGAGATCTCTGTGGCTCATGGAGTGTTTGGCTGCCGTGTGATTGATACTGGAAGCTGCTGGAGTCAAATGTGGACATGAGTCAGAGGCCAAGAAAACCAAAGCTGACAACTGGCCCTTAACCTACCACATCTTTCAAAGAAGCAAACATTTGCTCCACGTTCTGCCTCATCCCCAAGATAAAAACATCAAAAGCCCTAGGAGAGGATATGCAAAACTAGACCCTGTGTAGTTAATTTCACAAAGGGTTATTTAAAAATAAATTGCTCAAGACAAAGCAGAAAGCAAGAGAGTTCCTTTGGGCTTTCGCCAACTCTTCATTGCTACAGTCTGCTGGCCTCGGTAAATAGGGCCATGACCAAAGAAAATAGTCTGTGATCAAAAGTTCACTTCGGAAATTTCATCTTCTCTTTTTTTTTTTAAGTAACAGTTTGATTGGGATATAATTCTCAGACCATTACTTGCCCACTTAAAGAGTACAAACCAGTGGGTCTTAGGGTATTCTCAGAGTTCTACAACCACTACCACAATACATTTGGAGCATTTTCATCACCACAACATATTCCACCTGAACCCTAGCCCTAAACAATCACTAATCTATGTTCTGTTTTTGTCAGCTTGCTGTGTCACTGGTAATCATGACACATTAACTTGAAAGGGTTAAGAAATGCTTAGCGAACCAGTAAAGCATGGTTCTGGGGGTTTCTTTAGATGGTTGACATGTAGGCCAGCAAACGGAGGGAGGACCCACCCTGGATGTGGGTGGCACGAGCAATAGGCTTGTGGGCTACTGGGTCCTCTGGCTCAGTGCCACAGACCCCCATTGTGGGTTCTTGTGCCCCTGATCCTGTAATACTTCCTAAATAAATCCCCTTCAGCTTAGCATAATTATACATATATTTTCTATTGATTCTGTTCTAGAGAACCTTAATATATGCCTAGTCTGAACATTTAATGTAAATAGAATCATATAATCTATGGTCTTTTTTTTTTTTTTTTTTTTTGGTTTTAGTTTTTTTTTTCCGGTACCGGGAATCGAACTCACAACGTTGTGCTTGCCAGGCAGGCGCTGTGCCACTGAGCTATATCCTCAGTCCTCTATTCTACCATTTTTAAACCCCTCTGGTAGAATAATTAATAATGGGAAAAGACTGGAAACAATTCAATATCCGTGAACTGACAAATGGATAAATAAGATGTTGTATCTCTATATAGCAGATTATTGAGCAGTAAAAACAAATGAAATATTAATACATGATACAACATGGATGAACCTTGAAAACCTTATGGTAAGTGAAAGAAAACCGTCATTTCCCAGCACCAAAATAAAAAGGTAGAATAGAGATCAGCAGCAAAATATAACCTCTCTGGGATCTGGAATCAAGACACCTGGAAAACAACAACTTGGTGAAGAGAGAAAAAGTAGATCTCTGGGAATCACGAGGAAGCTGACAGGAACACTAGAAAATACAGAGAGGCTAGACAAACAGAGCAACACAGAAAAGAACAAAGGACTCAGGAAAGGAGCCCTAGTTTCCAGGGAGGGAAACCTGACTCTGCTGACACAAGTTAATCCCAGAGAGGGTTGGCAATCCCAAGGAGAAACAAAAGGCTGAGCCATGAGTGCTAGCCTCAAGAAAAGCCCACAATTATTATAAATTGCTAAAATAGCAAGTGACTCCTTGTACATGGCAGGCTAGTTGGAGAAGAAATATAGCAAAGTGCCCACCCTATACGACAGTGCTTAATCAGGAGCCATTTTGGGTAAGTGTTAATTGTTTAAGACAGAATGAAAGCAGTCTTAAGAGAGAAGTTTACAGCTGTGAATGCTCACATCAGAAAAAGAGTGTGCCCAAATAATTACCTAATGATGCACCTCAAGTCCTAGAAAAATAAGAACAATCTAAATCCTTTGATAGTACAGGAGGGAAATTACAAAGATCAAAGCAAAGATTAATAAAATTGAGTCTTTAAAAAATACAAACAAAGAAGGAGCTGGTTCTTTGAAAGAATAAACAAAGGACAAACCATTAGCCAACCTTACCGGAAAAGGAAAGACAAAAATCAAGGCAGTTAGAAACCAAAATGGTGAAATCTCAACAGACACCACCAAAATCCAGAAGATCATTACTACTTTGAGAATCTATACTCCAATAAATCAGAGAATCCAGAAGTTCGATAGATTTCTAGATACAAATGAATTACCACACTGAACCCAGAAGATATAAAAACCCTGAATAATCTGATAACAGGCAATGAAGTTGAAGTAGTAATAAAAACCTACCAAGTACAAAGAAGTCTGGGTACCAATGGATTCACCACTGAATTCTATAAGAACTTCAGGAAACAGTTGATACCAATACTTCTCAAACTCTGACGAAATCGAAAGGGAAAGAGTATTTCCAAAGTCATTCCCTGAAGCTACAATCAATGGATTCCAAAACCAAACAAGGACTCAACAACAAAACTACATGCCAATCTCTTCAATGAATATAGCTGCAGAAATCCTTAATAAGATACTGGCAAACAGAATGCAACAGATTGTCAAAAATCATACATCAGGACCAAATAGGTTTCATTCCAGGGGTGCAAGGGTGATTTAACATACACAAATCAATAAGTGTAACACATGACATAAACAGAAGCAAGAACAAAAATCACGTAGTCATTTTAATAGATGCAGGAAAAGTCTTTGACAAAATCCAACATCCACTGATGATAAAAAAAAAAAACCCTGAAGAAAATAGGTATAGAAGGACCTTATGTCGTGTTATTCTGATAAGAGCCACTTATGACAAACCAACTGCAAACGTATTAAATGGGTGAATGCTGAATGCCTTCCCTCTAAAATCAAGAACAACACAAGGATGTCCACTATCACTACTTCTGTACACTACTTGAAACTTTAGCTAGAGCAATCAGGCAAGAAAAAGAAATAAAAGGAATACATACAGAAAAAGAGGATGTCAAATTATCATTATTTGCAGAGGACATGATCTTTTACATAGATAGAAGACCCAAAATTCCCCTAAAAGACTCCTAGAATTGATAACCAAATTTAGCAAGACACAAAATCAACACAGAAAAATCAGCATTCTTATACACCAATAATGAACTCACTAATAAAGAAATCAAGAAATCAATACCATTAAACAATAGCCTTCAGAATAATTGGGAGATAGTTCAGCAGCACAGCACCTGCCTGGCAAGTGCAAAGTCCTGAGTTTGATTCCTGGTACAAAAAAAAAAAAAAAAAAAAAGAAAGAAATTAACCTATCAAAGGAAGTAAAAGACATCTGTAAGTTTTCTATATGATGAAAATTATAATATGCTGAAAAAAGGAGATTGAAAAAGACAGCAGAAAATAGAAAGGTATCCCCTGTGGTGGATTGACAACTGGTGGTCAACTTGTAACACCAGCTGAACTGAATCAGCATGGTGCTGGGTGTGGAAGACCCACCTGAGGATTGTTGCCAACAGCATAAAAAAGAGAACTGGAGAGGAAGATGTGGTGCTGTTGATTCTCCTGGAGAAGCTTGTTGTACTGGCTTTCTTCATATGAACTCGGCTGTTCTCGTCATTGCAGGAGCTCAGAACTTCACTGACACTGAGGATGGCTGTGGTTCTTTTGCGGGGAGCTCTGGTCCTTACTTTCAGCATTGCTTCCTGGTTCCAGTGCAGATCCCTCAGCCTGCTGGCACAGATCTTTCATTCCACTGGTGCAGACCTTCTAACTTCCACCACTGACCCTTGAGCCTTCCCAGTGGAGATCCTTCATGCAGACATGCATAAGACATTGTCGTGGGCTCTAGACCTGCAGTTGGATTTTGTGGAGGTCATTGCCATGGGCTCTAGGTCTTCAGCTGGACTCATGAAGAACATTGCTGTTGGATCCAGGCGCTCAGCTGTATTCTTTGGGTCTCTAATGTGTGGAGAGCTCTCCCACACTCTTGCATTTGACTCTTGGGTGAATATTATAAAATAATCCTATAAATTGTGTGTCCTGTATGAAATTGTTTCCCTTGCAAACCCTGACTACAGTATCCCCTGTTCCTTGATAGGCAGAACAAATATTGTCAAAATGTCCATATTTCCAAAACTGACATATAGATTTAAAGCAATCCCAATCAAAATACCTACAGCATTCTTTTTCCAGAATTAGAGAAAACAATCCTAAAATTCATATGGAATTAGAAGAGACACAGAGTAGAAAAACAGTCCTGGGCAACAGCAGCGAAGCAGGAGGCACCACCATCCCAGCTTTCAAGTTACATTGCAAAGCTACAATGATAAAAGCAGAACAGCACTGGCACAAAACCAGACATTTCAATCAATGGAATAGATAGAGGATGCTCAAACCTTTCAAGGCACATTCAGCCATCTGACCTTTGACAAATGGGCCACAAACATACTCTAGAGGAATGATAGACTCTTTAGCAAATGTTGCTGAGAAAACTGGCTATCCACATGCAGAAGATTGAATGTAGACCTGTATCTCTTACCATGTACTAAAACAAAATTGAAATGGATCAAAGATCTAAATGCTAAAACAGAAACACTGAATCTGCTGGAAGATAAAACAGATAAAACTCATACAATAGGCAAGGACTTTCTGAACAGAACCCCAGTTGCACAAGAAATAACATCAAGAACCAACAAATGGGGGCTATATTGAGTTAAAAGCAATGGAAACAATGCTAGCTATACCTTTGGATATAAGGCTAATATCTAGAGTATATAAAGAACTCAGAAAGCTTTAGAAACCCTCAAAATAACAGAGCCAATAACAAAACAAAAAGCCAACTGAATGAATAAAAATTCTCAGAAGAAGTACAAGTGATCAGTGAGTACATGAAAAAGATGTTCAACATTTCTAGCCATTAGAGAAACACAAGTTAAAACAAGATTGAGATTTCATCTTACTCTAGAAAGATTGGCTATCATTAAGAAATTAAATAATAACAACTGCTAGCAAGGTTTTGAGGGGGGGCAATGAACCTTTCTGTATTGTTGGTGGGAATGTAAACTAGTACAACCACTATGGAAATCAGCGTGGGGATTCTTCAAAAGCTAAAAATAGGAATAAGATTACACCTAGCTATACCTCTTCTGGGTATGTTCCCCAAAGAAATAGACATCGTATTACAGTGATAGATGCATACCCATGTTTATGGCAGCACAACTAACAATAGCTAAATCTTGGAAATGACCTATATGTCCATCAGCAGATGAATGGATACAGAAACGTGGTATCTATATACAATGTGGTGAATATTATAAAATAATCCTACAAATTATGTGTCCTTTATACACTCTATTAATAAGAAGGGTAAATTTGAGTCATTTATAGGAAATGGATATACCTTGAGTCTGTAATGTCAAGGGAAATAAATAAAAGTTTAAATATCATTTGGTTTCCCTTATTTGAGAAACTCAAAGTATAAATGAATTAAAGAGCAAAATAAAAGATAGATGATGAGAAATGGAGATAGATATTTTGCGAAAGAGGATCAGTCAATGGAGGGGGGGGACAGGATGAAGAAAGAATTACAATGCATTATGTCCACATATCAACTTCCTATCTTGAATGTAATCATTACTACCAACATGTAGTAATGAAATTTTAAAATGTAAAAAGAAATGTTTATAATGAAACATGTAAATAAAACATAAACTATATGTCAACATAATGTCAAACAGTAAAGAAATGTATTTTAAAAACAATTTCTGCCATGAACATAAACTTCTGTGTAGACATGTTTTCATTCATAGAGCTGGGAGTAGAATTACAGCTAACTATATTTAATCTCTTCAGCCACTTCCAAACTCGTTTCCAAATTTTTTATAGCATTTTACATTTTTCACCAGCAATGTATGAAGGTTGCAATTTTTCCACATCCTTACCAACCTTCGGTGTTAGGTGTATTTCTTTTATTATAACCATCACAGTGAGTATGAAGTGGCTTCATACTGTGGCTGTAATTTGCATTTTCATTATGGAGAATATTGTCCAGCATTTTATGTGGTTACTGAGCATTTGTATATCTACTTTTAAGAAATGTCTATTCCAACCCTGACCACTTTTAATCAGGTTATTTTTCTTATTTTGTATGTTCTAGATCTAAGTTTCTTGTCAGACATACAAGAAACTTTATGCTATTCTGGGGAGTTATTTTATGATGTCCTTTGAAGCACAGCATTTGTAATTGTTAGGCTGTTCAATTTTTTTATTTTCTTACTCAAACTTTTGGTGTCATATTTAAGAAGCTATTGCCTAATCCAAGATTATCAACATTTATGCCTATGTTTTTCTTTTAAAAGTTTAATAATTTTAGCTAGGCATGTTGGTGCATGCCTGTAATGCCAGCTACTTAAGAGGCTGAGGCAGGAGGATTGCCAGTTAAAGACCAGCCAGGACAGCTTAGTGATACCTTGTCTCAAAGCAAAATAAAAAGGCTAGAAATAGAAGACAAATAAAGAGAGGAAACTTGAACACATAGATGCACAAGGAGGATGTCCTATAAACACTGTAGTTTTGCTGTTGCAAACCAAGGAACTACCATAAAGTAGAAGAAAGTTCTGGAACAGAACCTTCCCTTGTGCCCTTGGAAGGAACAACTCTGTCAACACACTGACCTACTTTTAGCTTCAGGACTATAAGACAATAAACTTTGTCAATTAAGCTACCCATTTTTTGGTACTTTATTTTAGTAGCCCTAGAATACTTATGTATAATCCTTTTAGTTACTAGATTTGTTTTGTTCATATTTTGTTGAGGATTTCATAACAGTATTCACAGCAGATGTTGGTCTCTAGTTTTCTTTTCATACCTTTGGATTTTTATTCTTAGTGTTCTTCTAGGCTTGTTGTATACATCTTAATTTAGAAGAACCAACTTAAGGTTTATACTAACTTATTCCCAGTGAGGAATAGAAACATTATCCCTATATAACTCCACACCCCCTCACACCCCCTTTTTGTACTATTATTGTTACGCTATGTCATATTGTATTGTTGTTACATCTCTGTGTATGACAAACCCAGCAACACATTGTTGTGATTATTATTTTATGTAGCTTTATGTCCACTAAGGAAACCAAGAAGCTGCGCATGATGGCACATTCCTGTAATCTCAATTTCTTGGGAAGGTGAGGCAGGAGGACCACAAGTTCAAGTCCAACCTGAGCAATTTAGTGAGACCGTAACTCAAAATAAAAAATAAATGAAAAGGGCTGAGGATGTACCTTAGTGACAGAGTGACCCTGATTTGATCCCAGGCTGTGTGTGCGAGGGGGAGAAACACTATGAAAAGAATATATCTGTAGAGTTTCTTACACTAACCTTTTTATCCTTTTAATCTATCATTTCTGGTTCTCTTCATTTGTGTCTTATTTTCCAAGCAAAGAGGGTCCACTAAGGTTTTTTGGTGGAAAAAAAGAAATTGAGGGACATTTGCATATATGTGATACTTGAGGACAATTGCACTGGTAGACACATGTAAATGTGTAAATGCTTTGGGGGCGGAGGGAGGGAGAGAGATCAGGGAGGTTCGTTAAAAAGCTGTTGCTGCAGCCAGGGTACAAGTTAGCTGGAGGCTGGGCTTGGCTTATTTTTGGCTCTGAGGCCGTTTGTTTTACCTGGAATGTCTAAGTCAGTGCGGCAAGGCTCTGGCTCAGAGTCGGGCCTGGAAAGCTACACTCAGCAGGACTTGTTGATGGACTGAGGTCACGCTGAGGATGGACCCAAGAGGGAAAGAATGCCTGGTGGTGATCTGAGGGGCTCGGAAGGAGAAAATTTCCCATGGAAAGCCTCTGTGAAGAGCATAATGCCTAGCAAGGAAAGCCCACTGCAGGACTTAGCGGGGAAAGTTAATTGCCAAGAAGTTATCCGTGAGTAGCAGAGGACCTGAGGGCCGGGCGAGGGAGGGGAGCAGGAGATTCTTCCCCGAGCACACGTCCCTGCAGATGTCAGGGATGAAGTTACAGAGAATGCAGAGTTCCCCTTCCCTTTCCCAGGGCTGTTGACCTTTCAGAAATTAAACAAATCAATTCTGTGTCCTAAGAGGAAACATGTTTGACTGCCCTGATTCAATGGGCTCTATTGTTTCAGGTGAATTCAGGTGACTCAATCCACCACTGATACCCTCTCCAGGAGGTTTTGTCTGTGAATTTTCCTCTGGAATACTTCTGCAAGATCTGGATTAGACCTGTCACTATATGTAGTTTAAAAATAAACACAACACAAAAAGGACAATGAGCATTCTTCCCTAAGTGTAGAGATAGCATTGGTGTTATAAAGAGCGTGCAGTTTATTCTGTAACAAGCTAGAGGTAGTCAGCGCCTGAATAAAGCAGAGGTGGGGACTGTGCCCCGGAGGAGCGCTTGTGTGGGTGATCAGGTTGTAGAAAGAGTCAGCAGCTAACATTTGAAAATTTAAAAATCCATCCATCAAAGCTGAGATTAAATTGATAATTTAAAAATACAATTTTAAAAGCAAGAGAAACCACAACCTATCAAAAATGCTGGTTTAGCGCTGCTGATTTTATATGACGTGAGTGAGCCCCCAAATCCTCACGCCAAGATTATTCTTTAAAATGACTATGCTCCTTGGTATGTGCAGAAGTGAACACAGATTTCCAAAAGAGAATTCACTCGGAAAATTTCCAAAAAGTGTATCACGGGCAAGAATTCAAAAACAAAGAAATAAAATGAGAAATAAGCCACCTTAAGTATGAGCTAGCAGAAAAAGCCAGAGCTGAGTGAGACCCAGACGGCCTTGGAGAGTAGAATTATTAGACAGAGATTTCAAAATGAATATATTTGAGATGCTTAAATGAAGGAAGGGTTTGAGTATACAAATCCTTTGTAAAAGAAGAATATTTTTAAAAAAAAAAAATGACCAGCATAGGTCCGATAAAAGTGGCTAAGTTAATAGTTCAAAAATGAAAACAATATAGGCTTTTCCATAAAAAATAAAAATTTTTATAAAGTCAAATGTGTAATTTCTGGGCTGGGGAATAAAGTTCAGTGGCATAAGCGCCTGCCTGGCAAGCAAAAGGTCCTGAGTTCAATTCCCAGTACCAAAAAAAAAAAAAAAAAAAGTAATTTCTGTTATTTTTATTCTTTTTTTTTCCTCCGGTACCGGGAACTGAACTCATGACCTTGCGCTTGCCAGGCAGGCGCTTTTGCCGCTGAGCTAAATCCCCAGCCCCTGTTACTTTTATTCTTGTTTCTCATTTAAATATTTTCTCTAGAATTTGTTTTGTATAAGAATAAAATAATTTAATTTCACATTTTGCAGATGGCTACTATTTATCAAATATATAATTTTACAGATTGAAATTATCTTTATCAGAAACTAGACCCCAATACATATATGTATCTATTTCTGGGATGTCTGTTCTATTCCACAAAACTCCCTGTTTACGTGCTGGTATCGAACTATTTTAATTACTCTAGTTTTTTAGTACTTTTTAATATGTAGTAGGTCTGGTTCCTCATTACTCTTTACTTGCTTTATTCCCAAAGAATGGTGTTGATATTTTATTAAGAAAGTTTTTTAGACTTATTTAGTGGAGATTTAGTGGAGATGGCCATCCTATTACCATCAACTCCTTATTTAAGAACCTGGTAACTTCCTACTGCTTATTCAAGTCTTTGTTAATAGCCTCCTATGAATTCTATAATATTTCTTGTTAGTATAAATTGAGTATTTTGTTCTATTATATTTTCCAGATGATTATTGTTAACACGGAGAACTATTGGCTTCAATTTGTTTCCACATTCCTTTTTTTTGTTTTTGTTTTTGTTTTTGTTTTTCTCCGGTACCAGGAACCGAACTCACGACCTTGCGCTTGCCAGGCAGGCGCTTTTGCCACTGAGCTAAATCCCCAGCCCAGTTTTCACATTCCTTATTAAATTATCTTACTTTTAATTTTTTTTAGTTGATTTTCCTAGATGTCCTGGCAGCGTATCATCTCTTCTGGAAGTAGTATTTTCTTCCTTTTCCTTTCTGATCTCACATTTTTCCTCTTTCTTTTTTAGTAATATTGGCTAGTATTGTCCAAACAAAATTAAATAATAGTGATAATAACATGGGTCCTTTGCTTAGTTTTGATTTTAATAGGGCTCAGTTTTTCACTGTATAGTTTCTGGTCTTTGAAATGATATATATTTATTTTCATGTCACGAAGTGGCTTATATATTAGCACTTTACTGATAGATTTTTTAATTTTGAAGGAATAGCAAGTGTTACTAGATAATCTTTTCAGCAGCTACCATAATAGTCATGTAGTATTTCTCATTAGATGCAAGTGCTATAATAATTAATAATAATAGCAGTAATGATAGATTTTTTTTTTGTAGCAGGAATTGAACTCAGGACCTTGCGCTTGCCAGGCAGGTGCTTGTGCTGCTGAGCTATATCCCCTGCCCTAGATTTTTAAATATTGCACCATCTTTGTATTCTAAGTGTGCATTTGCTTGTTCATGATATATATTTGACTAATGTGCTGCTAGAGTCCACTAACATTTAATTTACAGTGTTTATGGAATGAACTGTTCTAATGTTAAGTGATGTGGTTTTGGAGACTTTTTTCCTATACTCCAGAAACATTTAAATAATATTAGAGTTATATGTTCCATAAAGATTTGACATAATTTACTTGTAAATTTTTTTTTTAAAAATTGATCTGTTTATATCTTTCCTTTTCTAGGATTAAGTTTGATCATTTGTATCTCCCTAGCTAATTATTAGTCACATATGTAATCATCCTTTTGTATCCATGGCTTTTAGAGCTGTGAATTCAACCAAGCACAGATGCAAAGTATTTGGGAAAAACTTTTCATCTGTACTAAATATGTAGGGACATTTTTGTTTTCATTATTCCTAAACAATACTGTGTAACAGTGTTGAGATAGCGTTGCCATTATAGTAGGTATTATAAGTAGTCTAGAGATGGATTACGATAAACACAAAGCTAATTGTAGGTCCCATGCAAGTACTATGACACTTTCTATGAGGAATTTGAGTATCCACACATGTTGGTATCCATAGAAGTCCTGAAACTAACTTCCCACCAATCCTGAGGGGCAGTTGTATTTCCATAGAGCTGAAAAATGTTTTCTCTTATAATTTAATTTCTTAGTATTTATGCTTCTTTTTTCATGCTCATACTAATATTTTTAGATATGTCTTCCTTTTTCATTGTTTGTTTAACTTAGCTAAACGTTCACCCTTTTTTGTATTTTTATTTTTGGTACCAGGAATCAAACTCAGGACCTTGCACTTGCCAGGCAGACGCTTGTACCACTCAGCTATATCCCTGGCCCTCTACCCTTTTCTTAAAGAACATTCTCTGAGGTATATTCATGTGTCCTACAGTTCTCCTTTTTCCTAATTTTGTAATTGTTGCTTTTATCTTCAGCAGTATCTCCCATCTTTTATTCTTAAGGGTTTTGCACTGTTCTTTTCTAACTTTTTGAATGGAACACTTAATTATGTTTATTCTCCATTTGTCTTTCAATAGAGGAAGATTTTTAAAAGTAGTTTTTCTAAGAAAGAGTTCAAGGAACTTTGCTCTTTGAATAAATATTATTTATTGAATATGTTTCAACAACATGTTTCAATAATTGAATATGTTTGAAATCATATGTGCGGTGCTTTTATGCTTGAACTACACTTTGGCTGGAAATAAAATGCTTTAGTCATAGCTTTCTTGCGGTAGCTGCTGAAAAGATTATCTAGTAACACTTGCTATTCCTTCTAAATTAAAAAATCTATCAGTAAAGTGCTAATATATAAGCTACTTCATGACATGAAAAATAAATATATATCATTTCAAAGACCAGAAACTATACAGTGAAACACTGAGTCCTATTAAAATCAAAACTAAGCTAAGGACCCATATTATTATCACTATTACTTAATTTTGTTTGGACAATACTAGCCAATATTACTAAAAATACCTAAACAGTATTGTTTAGGAATAATGAAAACAAAAATGTCCCTGCGTATTTAGTACAGATGAAAAGTTTTTCCCAAATACTTTGCATCTGTGCTTGGTTGAATTCACAGATCTAAAAGCCATGGATACAAAAGGATGATTACACATGTGATTAATAATTAGCTCTGAAGAGGGTAATTTGTACAGTGTTGAATGCTGCTTTACAGATGTTTAAAGTCAACCTGATTTCTTACCCTTGAGGCAGTTTGATTTTCTGTCTGAATGATCATATCTTTGAAGACCAGTAACTTTATTCAGGTATGTTCTAGTGCCAATTAATATTTGTTAGTTCTCCTAGACGATATTTTGCTTGTTTAAATTGAAAGATTCAGGTCTTTTATTTCAGAAGAATTTTCCTGAATTATACTTTGATTTCTTTGTATGTTTGATTAATCTGTTGTTTTCTAAAGAATTGTGTAATTGGATCTAAATTCTTTGTTATCTGTCTTCCATAAATATGATTTTTTTATAATTCTTTAAAACTTTTTTTAATTTTTATCTTATTTTGTTACATTTTATCTGTATATTTAAGATTATTGATATTTATTTTCTGTGGGTTTTTTTTTTGGTGTTTAAGTTGATTCCATAAACTGGAAAAAATTACATTTCATTAAATTAGCATTAATAGCAGTTATACTGAACTGCAGCACCAAATAGTATTATTGGAACCTCTGAGAAGGGAACATAATCCTATGTTACTAATTCAAGTACAATATTTCAGGCATCATTGTAACTCTCTTATACTCTGAGAAAATTTTATTATGTTTTTTAAACTTTTTTATTTTAAAAATTAAAAAAACTAACAAAACAACAATGAAGACAGAGTCAAAACAACACAAAAACAACAAAACTGATACATGACCTCAAAATAAAATGATAGGAATTTACAATGGTTGCTACATTACATACTGTTATCTTCAGCAAAGTTGCTCAGTCCACCAGACATAAGAATGTAAGATTTATCAAACAATCAAAGACTATGTTTTAATGGTTCACATTTCTTATATAATGTTTCACACCCCAGGCTTTGTTTTGGCACTAGGGATTAAACCCAGAGCCTCATCCATGCTAGGTGAATGTTCTGCCACTGAAACACATCCTCAAGCCCTTGTTTAAAGTGTTATTTTTGAGAGGAAGTCTCACTAAGTTATGCAAGTTGTCCTGGAACTTGGTATCCTACTACCTTAGCCTCTTGAGTAGCTGAGATTACAGGTGTGGACCACCACAGGCTTTTAATGATGAGACCGGAGAGACGGGCCCAGTGTTCCCCAAGAAGTTCTTTTTTTCTTACACTGCTGCTCCCAAATTCCTTGCAGCCAGCCCAGTTACATCAGGTACCCCATACCTGCTCCACGAGATATTTGCTTTGGTGTAACAAGCTTCCTTCACTGACCTAGATGACTCTGCCCTGCAGTCACCCCAGATGATTCTGCCTCTCTGCAGCCCACCTCAGAGAAGTCCAAGAAGGGCCCTGCCCCAACTCCTGACCAAACAGAAAGTCTGACTCTGCATGTCTTGGCTACTTTTCTCTTGTTGAGACAAAATACTCAGTGCCCAGAATTCAGAAAGGAAAGGTTTATTAACTCACAGTTTGTGGAGGTTTCAGTCTGTACTTGGCTGGCTCCAAGGCAGAATGGCACATGGCAGAGGGCAACAGTTCACAGTGGCAGAAAACAGCAAAAGCAACAAGAGCAAAAGGGGGAGGAGCAGAAAGAGCAAGCCTCTTTCCCTTCCTTATACTGTATGCAGGCTACCCACCCCAGGGCTAGTGTAACTCTCATACCCATAATCCCAGCATTGCGCCATGAATCGATCACAAACTCTAGAAGCCCGCCCTATGACTGCATGAGGCTCTGGGGCACATCTAGACACAAACCATAACACTGCACAATCTCAGCTTATTTACTCCCACATCCTTAGCAGCTATAGCTGGTAGTGATGTCCCTAATACCCTTCACAGTCTCAACCTATGCACTGTTTGCCTTTATGCTGCAGCATAAATCCTAATGAAGCCTCTTTCTCAATGGAATATTCTTGCCTATTATTCAGCATTTCTATCTCTAATAGTTCATACTAAGCTGTTACATAAAAAGCTGTAACACCAAGGTTGCTGGTGTCAAAAGTGGCCAACAGCTGGGGCTGGTAACGCCAAAGGCCACTGGTACCAAGAGCAGCTGGAAGCTGAAGTTAGTGACACTGAAGACGGTTGGGGGCCAGAAAGCAATGGAGAGCAACAAAGAATGGTTTGTAGCCACCATCTCCACTGGTCTGAAGAGTTCCCCAGGCCTACCAGTGGGTCCTTACTCTGAGCAACCAAGGTGGGCACTAACCTTGAAGACGCTGATAGGTATTCGCATGCAAAGTCCAGGCCTGTGAACACGAAGATAGCCACACTTTGCCAATTCATGATTTCTATACAACTGAGCAAGAACCCTCAGCTGATTGGTAACATCTTGGAAGTACATATTTGGCTTCTGCCTTTTAGAGGACCCTGAAGAAGAAAGTGGGCAATAGTGATGGTCCTCAACAGAATCAAGGGCCAGTCCACATCTGATTTCCATCTTTCATGCAGCTAAAATTTCACACTAGTGACAATTACCTTTTTTTTCCTTCTTCAATATATAGATTGTGTACATTATTTATGATATACACATTCACCATAACATTAAAGCTATTATTAAACCTATATCCTTAATCACACTACCTTTTGATAAAATCCACTTCTTTTTGGAAGGCAGACTTCAGATGGCCTGATTGGAACTAGCTTCTTTTGAAGCCTACTGTTGTTCTGTTACCCTGGATTTCCTTTTCATCATATTCAACTTGAAGGTTCAGTTGTCTTTCCTACATTTCGTTTAGTGAAAAGAAATCTGATGCTGCTTTGATTCTTGTTTTGTTTGGGCTGATATATTTTTATTTAGGAAAAGTCAACATACAATAAGTTACATGTGTTGAAAGTGTGCAACTGGATAATTTTAACATTGTGTTCATGAAATCTGAATTTTTCCTCTCTCTGCTTCACACCAGATGCCTTCAAATGAACTTTTGGACCTGTCTCTTCAGTTCTAATTTTTAATGAATTTTTGATATTAGCTGTTTTGGGTTCACAAACATATTTGATTTCTTCTTTTTATTATTAATTGTAGTTCTTAATTAATCATGGTTATATTAAATTTATGCCTGATAACTCCAATATCTGTATCATCTTTGAAGGTGTTTGTAAGTGTGTTTTATTCCTAGGTTTTGGTCATTTGATTGTATCTCTTTGCCTGTCTGGTAATTCCTTGATTGAATGCCACATTATACATGAAAATTGAAGATATAATTTGAAACTCTAGCTAATACTGTCTTTTTCCAAAGAATGTTCATTGCTATTTACTAAAGAGTTGGGATGGGTCATTTTAATCTTACCTGTGATGAGCTCATTTAAAGTTGGGCTTCAGTCCTTTGTGGGAGCTGTTTTGTGTCCAGTGTGCCCATATGCCTGTGGGGTTCCTCTTGCAGAGTCTTAACTGGAAGTCAAAAATGTATACCAGAGCCCCTCCTCATTGCTAAATACTGATATCTATTTCTTGGTCCTGGTCTGAGAAGTTGCTGAAAGATTCCCCTGGATTCCCAGGCTCCAAGCTACTCCTCTTTGTTTTGTTGCTTCAGCTGTATCAAAACCATTTAGGACCAGCAAATTTACTGAAAGGAAAAGTTGCGCAAAGTCTTTGCAAGTCTTACTCCCCAAGTCTTTGCAAGTCTTACTCCCCAGTGACCTCAGCTTCCACCTTAAGAAACGGGCAAACAGCAGCAAATGAAGCCAAAATAAGTGGAAGAAAGAAAATGACACAATGAGCAAAAAGTGAAATAGAAAACAGAAAAACAATAGGTAAAGTCAATGAAACCAAAAACATTTGAGGGAGAAACAAAAACAAACAAAAGTAAACTTCTACCCAGACTGCTCAGGAAATGGAAAACAAAAACACGAGTTTCCTTTACTAGGAATGAGAGAAATAGTATAAATATACAGTCTATTCATATTGAAAGGATTTGTAAAGAATAAACATAGTAGCAATCAATGCAAAAATTAGATGACAATTCCTGGAAAGTACAAACTACCAAAGTTCACTCAATAAGACAGAACTTGAATTGTGCTATATGTAGTAAAGAGATTGAAATATGCATTAAAATCTTCACGCAAAGAAACTTCAGTCTCACTAGGGAATTTTAACAAACATTTAAGAAAAAATACTAATTGTACAGAAATACTTTTAAGAATACTGAAGAGGAAACTATTTCCCAACTCATTATATGAAGTATTACTCTGATACCAAAACCAAGGTATATATGGATAAATATAATGAATATTGATTGTATGTATTATCTTGAGGTGTTTAAGACATATAAAAAGAAAATTCATGACAATAATAGCACAAAAACTAAGAAGAGTCTAAAAGGAAATAAAATATTCTATAACTCTTGCATTGATGAAAACACCAACTTATGTCAGATTTTAGCCAATCAAGATGCATAGTATAATTTCTAGGGTAACCACAAAAAAAATAGTAAAATAATGTGTAATTAACAAACTCTTTAAAATGGAAGTGCAATGATAAAATGTATTTGATTAGTTTCCTTTAAAATGCAAGAAAGAAGAATAAAAAAAATACAAAACAGATGGGACAAATAGAGCTACTGGGGTTTTAAGCCCCAATAGCTCAGTAGCTTTTTATATACACTTTGATTAGAAAGCAGAGATTATTCAGACTGGATGAAAACAAAACCAAAAGCCGCAGAACTCAAGCAGGAGAAGTGCAGAAAACCGCAAAGATAATTCATCGCTGCAGAGTTTAAGCCAGCAAGTGTGTTTCTCAGAGATGAGTGTGTAAGACCTGAAGCCTTTGTGCACCATAGCAAGAAGAAAATGGAGAGCTGAGGGGAGAAGATTCCTGAGACAAAATTTAGTTTTGAGAAACAAAAGGAGATGAACTAAGGAAGGTATCACACATTTAAGTCCTGTAGACTGTGTTGCTGAGAAAAATTTAACAACTGGCTGGCCAGGTGTACTTCCCAAGTAATGTTGACTGACCTTTTTATTTTAGTTTCATGAGTGAGAGGAAAGTGAAATAATGAGGCCATAAGTGCAACGTTACTGCCGCTCATCAGCCACCAGCAGCCCATGTGACTTCTTTGCTGAACTGGAGTAGGTGTTGTGAAAACTGGGAGAATGCTTTTTTTTTTTTTCTTTCTTGTTTTCTTTTCTCCTACTCACAATGAAATGACTAGGGATAGGACACGTTTTTAAGTTACATCTACATTATTAACATTTTTTTCTCCATCACTTTCTTAGGCCTAGGCTTGGGGCCAGCAAAGTACAACTCAAGAGCCATTTAAATGGTTTGAATTCCTTTGAACTTACCCATTCAGAGTTGAATATCAACATATACAAGTGAGCTCCCTTTAGTAGACAAATATTTTATGCATACTTTCTGTCCTCCTTGCATTCCTCTTTCCTTTCCAGTTCTCCCATGTAATTTTTTTTACCAGCACAATATCTTTATGTTCAAAAGGTATTGATGGTTACTTTATCATATTTCTCTGCAACAAAAATCATACCTAAAATTTAGTTTTTTACATTTCCTGGATCTATAAGTCTCCAGAGTATTCACTTTTTCCTTCTGATTGAGTTATTGTAATTACTAGCAGTATATAGTTCAACTAAATAAATGTTAAAAATTTTGATAATTAAATGATAAAGTAAGTTTATTAGAATATGATTGCTCAGTGATGCCTGTTTCAGTTTGTTCAAATATTCATAGTTGAATATGTAAATATGACTTATTTTCAGCTTGAGACAAGTTTAGCATCAATTCTATTTAGTTTTTATAGTAATAAAAGTGGAGAACACTCATGTAAATAAATAAAGCAAAATAAAATGAATCTTTTACAAAATTATAACTAAAGTCTTGGAAATCTTTTCTATCTGCCAAAATCATATAGTGTCAAAGATTATTTCAATTTTGCTAAAACCATTGAATTGGAATTCACCCAGTTTGCAAAAGATTTTATTTCCTAGTCTTTAGAGACATTCATTTTCTCAATTTCTGGTAATTTTGCCCACAAAACTCATGTCAAGCCTTACTAAATCACTAAATATTAATTATTCTTAATATTTTTATCAGGAACTTCTTGTTACAGCTCAAATTAAAGATTTTTTTTTAAAAAGAACAACATAAAATTAGAAATTGTGCATTTGTCATGAACAAAGTGTAATCAGGCTGAATTTCAGTTTTCTAAAGCATCTTGAAATATCTTAAAAAGGTAAGACAGGTGGACAGATTTTGATACTTGACATAGATACCTTAGTAATTCTCCTAATGGTTGAAAGGGAACATGTTTATAATTATGTATTTGATACTATTAGAAAAGCACATCAACATGAGGGGCAGGAATTATCCCTCATTAAATAAAACTGGTTATGTAAAGTTCAGGATATTATGTTCTAGTATATGTTTTGAGAACATTTTATCCTACACCTGTGCGGAGGAAGGTGTTCCATTTTTCAGAATGCAATTTAAACTACTTTGTGAAAAGTAATGGCAAGAAGAAAGTGCTGGGCAGAGAAAGAGTAAGCAGGGGACTTTTAAAAAGTATAAAGAAGTGTTGCTATGTGTATTATTTACAGTGGAATCTATCATATCGTCCTGTTAGAGTGATACAGACCTAATAATCGCATGGTGAAAAAGAACAATTGAGCAGTATGTGGATTACTAGCTGCAATGAGAAGGAGACATGCTCAAATCAGAGTTAATACTCAGTTGGCAAAAGCTAATGAAAATATTTTCCCTACCAATTTGAATAATTATTCAAAACGTTATCTCTGAGCACTGGAAATTAGTAATTGCTCACTTCCTCCTTGTCAAAATCCTGCACATATAGACGAAGGCATGGGTGAATGAACATTCTCCAAGCTCCTCACTGAGATTGGTGGAAATTCAGAAAGAACAACTTGTAGCACATTGGTCTATCATTTTAATACTAATATTCTTGGATTAGTGGGATGCAGATAAGATAAATGAGTCAGGGCTTGTCATGAATTTTCTCCTGCGTGCTTTCACTAGGCTCTCCCATAGAGGCCATGAACTCTGGCAGAAATTATAGATTAGAAGTGAGATTAATAAACAAAATACGTTCTCTCTTGCTTCTCCCAATCTATAATGAATATGCAGCAAAGTGACACTGTCAAAGTTCTCCTTTTCTAATGCTTTGCTTCAGTCTTTTTTTCTTTTCTTTTTTCAGAGCTCAATATCTTATTGAATGTGTTACAAAAGAAGTTTAGTGAAGAAAATCAAAGCCATGTTGTTACAGTTGAGATTCAAAATGTCCCCCAAAAGGCTCACTGTGTTGAAGGCTTGGTTGCTAGTTAATGGTCCTTTGGGAAGCATTAGAACATGAGAACGCTAACCTTATCAAACAGATGAATACACTGCTGAGTTCGTAGCTCCATGGGTTTATTAGGAGATGGGGCCTAATTGAATGAAAAAAGGGTTTGAAGGGTATATTTGCCCCTGCTCCCCTCCTCTCTGGCTCTCCCAGTCTCTCTGCTTCTCAATTACCATGACAAGAAGAGGTTTTCTTTCTTTTTTTATTTTAAAGAGGAAAGAACAAAAACAAAATAACAAAAACAAAGACATAAACAAAAAGCATAAAAACAATAAAAATGATACAGAATTTCAAAACAAGGTGATGGGAAATTAACAATGGTTGTTGTATTGCATATTATTATCTTCAAAGTAATTACTTAGATAACCAGCTATAGGCATGTAAGACTGATCAAACAATTACATATTAACTGTTCCTTTCAATAAATCAATAGAAATTTATAGTACAGTTTTCTTAGCTATCGTGTGTGTGTGTGTGTGTGTGTGTGTGTGTGTATATACACATATTTTTCCCTTTCTTCTTTCTTTTTTTTCTCTTTTCCCTCATCCCATTTGCTCTTTCCTATTTGAGCAGTTTCTTTCCCTTTCACAATATCTATTGTACTTTTCAGATTTTATTTACTCTTTCAGGGAGGAAATACATTTACACATGTGAGTCTGATTTATTTCACTTATGAGTATGGTCTCTAGTTGCATCCATTTACCTATAAAAGTCTCTAGTTTATCTTTCTTTATTGCTGAGTAATAATACTCCATTGTATAAAAAATACCACATCTTTTTTATCCACTCCTCAGTTGATGGACATTTGTGTTGTTTCCAAGATTAAGCTATGACAAATTGTGCTACTATAAACATGGGTGTACATATATCATTGTGGTATGATGTTTTTAGTTCTTCTGGAAAAATACCCAGGAGAGGAATAGCTGGGTTGAATGGGACCTCTAATCCTAGTTTACTGAGGAATCTCCACACTGATTTCCACAGTGGTTGCATCAGTCTACACTCCCACCAACAGTGGAGAAGTGTTCCTTTTTCCCCATAGCCCCTCCAGCATTTGTTATTGGTTGATTTCTTGATGATAGCCATTTTTCTGGGATGAGACAGAATCTCAGTGTTGTTTTAATTTTTGTTTTTCAAATGGCCAGTGATAACGAACATTTTTTCATATATTTATTTGCTGTTTGTATTTCTTTGTCTGAGAAGTGTGTATTCATCTCAGATGCCCATTTGTGGATTGGGGCCTATTTTTGAATTTTGGGGGCCTGAATTTTTTTAATTCTTTATATGTTCTAGATAGGAGTCCTTTGTCTGAAGGACAGTTGTCTAAAATTTTTTCCCAGTTCATGGATTTTCTTTTTACCCTGTTGATGATTTCTTTTGATATGCAAAAGCTTTTCAAGAAGATGAGATTCCAGTTGTTAATTCTTTGAAGTATTTCCCGTGCAGTTTGGTTTTTGTTCATGAACTCTCTTCCTACCCCTATATCATCAAGATTTTGACCTACTTTCTCTTCCAAAAGATTTACTTTTTCTGTTTTAATATTTAGATCTTTAAGCCATTTTGACTTTAGATCTAAATAAAGTCAAAAGTCATGAATTTTCTCCTGCGTGCTTTCACTAGGCTCTCCCATAGAGGCCATGAACTCTGGCAGAAATTATAGATTAGAGGTGCATGGTGATAGACATGGATCTAGTTTTAGTCTTTGGCATGTCGAGAGCCAGTTTTTCCAGCACTATTTATTAAAGAGGCTATCTTTCTTCCAGTGAACATGTTTGGTCCCTTTGTCAAAGATAAGGTGGCTGGGTGTGGAGGACCACCTGGGCAACTCTCCTTGAAAGAGTAGCAATTGTCTCCGTTTGGCTGGGCCTGACCCTGTTTCCATGTATTGATATGTACAGAGTTGGCTAGGACTTTTCCTTATCCCTTCAGTTGGCTTTAAGTGATGCATACTGATCTAGCCCAGATGCTGATGGTGGTCTTTGAGGATAGCAGGCGTGTTTCTCTGGATCTCCCGTTGTTCCCGGTGTGAGCTGGGATGAAGTGGGATGTGTGAGCCGATGCTCCATGCTGTCGGCTGGGATCAAGTCTCAAGATAGAGGCTATGATTTCCTGGGGCTTAAAAGATTACACATCAGAGCTGAAGCACCGACCCCAAAACATTAGACACTACCTCAGTTGTGTCAAGAAGATTACTCTTTCTGCAGGTCCTTCTCTCTGCACATGGCAGAGGTGATTTCAGGCCTTCCACCTAGCCCAGCTCAGGGCACTCACATACTTCCTACCACTCTCACAGTCAGTCATCCTCAAGCCACTCCCTTCTTCACAAATTAATAAAACCTGGGTTTGGGCCTATTTGTTCCAGTTAGCCATCATCATAACTACAAACATGCCTTAGTGTCTTTATTCTTGCCATGGATTGCAGTGGAAGTGGTAGACTGGAATTAACTTGCTAGAACTCCAATAACTTTTCATAGGATTACAGATGTAAACTTCCTGGGCTGAGATGAGGATTGGGAAGGGCTCTCTATAGCTGAGTGTGTTTGTGGTGGTGGCTGCATCTTCTAGTCTGTTCCACTGATCTTCAGGTCTGGTTTTTTTTTGCCAATACCATGCTGATTTTATCACAGTAGCTTTGTAGTATAATTTTAAGTCAGGGATTGTGATACCTCCTGCCTTTCCTTTGTTGCCCAGGATTGCTTTTGCTATTCTGGGTCTCTTCTGGTTCCAGATGAATTTTAGGAATGTTTTCTCTAGATCTGTGAGGTATACTAATGATATTTTGATAGGGATTGCACTGAATCTGTATAATAATTTTGGCAATATGGTCATTTTCATAAGGTTGATCCTTCCTATCCATGAGGAAAGAATATCTTTCCATTTTCTGAAATCCTCTATGATCTCTTTTTTCAGAGTACCGTAATTTTCACTGTGTAGATCCTTTACTTCTTTTGTTAGGTTGATTCCTAAGTATTTCAACTTTTTGGATGCTATTGTGAAAGGTGTGGTTTCCCTAATTTCTCTCTCAGTGTGTTTGTTGTTTGTGTACAGGAATGCTATTGATTTTTGAGTGCTGACTTTGTACCTGGTACTCTACTGAATTTGCTAATTAATTCTAGGAGTCTTTTGGTGGAGTTTCTGAGGTCTGAGAGGAAGAGGTTTTCTCCATCATGCCCTTCCACCATAATGTTCTGCATCATCTCAGGCCAAAACAATGGAGCAAACTGACCATGGATTGAAATCTTTAAAACTGTGAGCCAAAATGAACCTTCCTCCTCATAGTTGATTTCCTCACTTATGTTGTCACAGTGCTGGAAAGCTAAGTAACACACATGTCATCATCAGACGTCTCAGATACTTATTTCTTCCGTTTTCTTCTCTGCACCTCTACAGAAGTAGTGGAAGAGCAGGACCTCCTGTTGGTGCAGTGTTAGTTGCTAGAGCAATTCCATCAGCTCTGACATCATAGGCAAGGCTTCCAGGGTTTACCTTGGCTAGGGCCATTGCAAACAAGCCTGTCAGGGAGGTTTAAAATTTATACCAAGTACTGTTATCAGGCCATTGATCCCTTCCTCTGTGATGCTCACCTATTTGTTGTTCAGGTGAGACCAGAGTAGAAGCAAGCAAGCTGGGAGACAAACACCATGGTACAGGTGAATATGGGGTGGCACTGCCAGCTTCTATGTTAGTCACTGAGTGACCCCAATGAGGCCTTAGTATTTTACAAAGGATCTAGCCTCTTGACTGCAGTGAGGAAAGACAATCCTAACATAAATATGTTTGAGAGAAGGAAACACATAAAGCCTAGCTGAAGGCTTATTCTACCTTTCCTAATGGAGGCTTCACCAACACGAGTAAAACATGACTGTCAAAGTTTTTTTGGGAAGTAGAATTCCATACCACATCAACCTTAAGTGTATTTTCTAGCAGAACAATTTTTTTTTAAAAAAATACATGTGGAAATTGAAAATATTCTAAATTGATGCCCTTAAAACTATCTATGCTTGCATGTCTTCTAGAAGGTCTTTGCCCTGGGTATGTATTCTTCATTTACTACTACAAGCATAGAGGACAGAAATGAGAAAAGGTAGCAGAATAAAATGAAAGCAACAGATGGGTAGTACAGCTTAGAAAGGACAAGCCAAGGAGTTCAGTGTAGAACCTTCAAAGATGGCAACATTGAATAATGAGCAGAACAAATATCTTTAAACATTATTTAAGGATAGAATTCAAGAAAATTTTCCTGAAATAAAAGAAAGGTGTGCATCTTTATGAGGACAGGACACAGCTAAGAAATTCCGAACTGGAATGATCTACTTGGAAATATATCCTCACAAGATTACTGACCTTGAAAGAATCCTTTGGGAAAATAGGCAAATGAAATATGGAAGGTAATGTAGTTATGGAATGGAATGTTAGTCATGGAAGGTAATGTATGAGGCTTATCAGACAAGAATTAAAGTGGCTAAAAGATAATAGAGCATATTTTCTTGAGAAAGTATGATTCAAGAATTTTATACCCAAACTATCATCCTAATACTATAGTAGAACAACCAACAGTATTGAGTATGCAAGAACATAGTGGACAGGATACTGTTTCATAAAATCTTTTTATGAAGATGAATCAGAGCATGCATTTTAATTACCTGAGAGAAACTGGGAAAACTACAGCATAATAATTTGGTGGTAAGCACTGAACCTACTTAACTTCAGAAATAAACTAAAACAAAGGTGGAGTTCTTGATTACAGAAAAGAATGTAAATACTATAAACCAACATATTATAAAAATGGAATAAAGTAATAAAAGTTGAGAAGAAAAGGGATAAAGACACAAAAGTTTCAAGTGAAGCAAAATCTTCAAAAGCTGAGAAGTCAAAAGATATCATTTAATAACAGAGATATAAGTATCTTTTTATGCATGTAAAAAAACAGAAAAATACAAAAACTTCAAGGGATGTGTTCTGAAATCACATTGTGAAGATATGAATATACCCACAGAAGAACCCATGTCAAGAAATAGAACATTGCCAGCACTTAGAAGCCTCTCTCTTGCCTCTTTGCAGTCACTATACTTCCCCAAGAGCATCCAACTGAATTGCTATTAACTTAATATGTAATATTAACTTTTAACTTAATAGATTTGTTGTCTGTATGCTATAAGTAATATCTCTGTGCTCTGATATGTCTGGTTTGTTTTATTCAACATTGCTTTTAAGATTCACTTGTGTGTAACAGTAATTCATTCACTATCACATATAGAATACTTGATTATATATATATATATATTACAATTTTTCTACTGCTGATGGGCTTTTGGGCCAGTTTTAGTAAAAAAGCTACTGTGAATAATTCTGCTAGGAACATTCTTGTACTTATCTTCTTAGTGAACTTATGCCTGCTTTTCTGTTGGGAATAATTATTTGAGGAAAAATAAAATGCATTAATCTTCTGTTTGCAAAAGCATATAAAATGCCATATAAAATGTGAGTTCTATTGATTTAACAAAAAATGATAGCATAATTATAAAAAGAAAATCAGAGAGAAGAATAAATAGACCCAAGGGAGCTATAGCTTTATCATTGCAAGTAAGAAATCAATAATGTCTAATATTTACAAATCAAGAAAAAGTATTATCTTTTAGAGACAATAAAAAGAACCTAATTGTTTTCATATTTAAAAGAGTATTATAAAATATTATAAAGCTTATTTTAATATTTAATGTTTTTATTTCTAAAAATGTCTTTTGAAAAGCAACTATACTTCCTCTTCATGGTGACAAATGAAAACAAAACACATTGGTTACAAGGGTACTAAAATATAAAATAGTGATAAATCTCACCACAAAATTTACAAGACCTATATACAAAAAACTAGAAAACATTACAGAGAAATGAAATTTCAAGAAACATTTTACGGTGAAATACTTGAAGATAACAATTTTCTATGAAAATCCAAAAGGTCTGAAATCATTAAAACAGTTTTAAAAAGGAAGAAAAAACTTTAGAAGGCTAACATGACATTATTTTGAGAATTAATATACATTTATAATTGGATGCAACTTGGGTCCATGCTTATAAGTGAAATAAAATAGACTCATATGTGCAAGCATCATATTGTCTCTCTAGTGTGAGAAGCTGAAAGTGTAAATAAGATCTTATAAATGTATATTCATATTTTATATTTATAATATCCAGAACAAATTTAGATATTTTTCTTTCATCAAAACCAAAATACTTTAAAAAAACTTATGTCAAGAAAGTTTTTTTTTTTTAATATTTTTTTTGAGACAAGGTCTCGCTATGCAGATCAGGCTGGCTTTGAACTCACTTTGTAGCTCAGGCTGGCCTTGAAGTCACAGCAATCCTCCTGCCTCAGCTTCCTGAATGCTGGGAGTATAGGCATGTGCCACCACACCTGGCCATCAGGAAAGTTTTATACATCCACAGTTTTTTTTTTCTTTACTTAAAAAGTGAAGTATTAGAATTTTGTTTAAAAACATGGAGATAAATGTCAAAAGAAATTGACAATAATTACCAAGATAATTGAAAATAATTATCCTGGAGAGTTGGAACGGTCTGTTGTTTCCTGTAAGTTGTGTTAGTTTTATCCACTTCTTCTCTAAGCCAGCTGTACTATTTGATTTGCCATTATATGTCTATATTATTTTTGTTAAAGTAAGCTTTTGTTGGTTTTTGTTTTTACACAAAGACAGATAGCAATAACTTTGCTCTACGTGGAAGTAATTACAAATCTTAAAAACATGTCCGACCAAATCCAAACTAAATGAGCCACTAACTCAACTTCTTTTTAGCAAGATCCTAAAAGTGCTCTAAGCCCCTCCAAAGCCACCCAACAAGAGAGGAGTTAGTCACAGAAGAAAGTTGGAATGCAAAAGACAGTGGTTTAGACTACTATTCAATATCCTACACCTGAAATTTTCTAAAAATACCTAACTATGTAACTCTCATATGCCAATCCCAGGTCTTGGGAGTCATAGTGCCAAAATGGACCTCAAGCTTGAGCATAAAGATAAATCCATTTCTAGGACCAAAGGGAAGAGAGCAGAATTAAAGGCAGATTTCAGCTCTGCTCTGCCATTGAAGAATTATGGGATGTTAAGTACTCACTCAACTGCAGGGCAGTGTCCTCATCAGAACCCCCCAAAATCAGGAGTCATTTGGAGAGCCATTTCCCAGTTCTCCCAAGGGTTGCACACTACAGTGCTATTCTGAACGCACAGAAGTTAATTCAAGACATTGATTGTTGCTTTAGAGCATCCCGAATTAATATAGAAATATTTTAAAGACATAAAGTGAAAAATATACATATACTATAAAGTGAGAAGAGTAAGATGGACAACTAGCACAACATATAGGCAAACCTTTTTGTGTTTAGGAAAAAAGCTAACAGTATAACTGCACGTACGCACAGAGAGATGGGTGAGCTGATGCTGGTTTCTGGGCCTACAGCCTTGCGCAGTAAGCTGGGAGATAGGAAAGGCCTCTGTTACTAAGAGTCAAGTTCATGCAGATACAGGCCATGGTGGCAGGTCCCCTGTCCGTGGCACAAGAAAGCTATGGCCTTTCTTTCTTGCCTTAGGTCCTTTTCTGTCTCTTAGATGGGGCTTCATTAATTTGTCCATTTGAGGGTGAATTTAGTGTATGTTCTACAGGAATGGAATCAGTAGGAAAATCAGTCCAAGGGAATTTCCACTTGGTCCTGACCCCTACTCCACACGGCCCCGGCCCTGTTGGCCTCACCTGGTACTGTGTTTCAGGCCATTCCTGTGCATTTACAAGGTTGCTGTGGGCAAAGCTTTTGAGGTGAGCCTGGAGCTCGCATGGCCAGGGCCAGAGATTGATACGGTGTGTGCACTCCTGGGCCAATACAAGCCTTTTGATCTGTTTCTGAAGGCAGCTTTTGCCTCCTGCTTGAAGTGATTGATTAAGTTAGGATCTCTTTCAGGAATTCTCTCCACGCATGCCTCCTCATGAGCTCACAGTGAGTCCTGCCAAATTTACCCTCCTTGTACGCTACAGATTTGTCCGTTCCAAGTAGGTAAATGAAAACTGTTCCTAATGTGCAATCGGTTACCTAGTTCTTTATATGCAGCCAGTTACCTTGGAATTTCTGTTTTGCATTCTGTATGGTTTGGGCACCCTGTTATCACATCATCAGTCACATTTCTAGCAAGGTTTTGGCCTTAATGGTTAGGGGAGTAGCTTTGCTTCAGAACTTTCTTTCCTTCCACTTTCATTTTGGTGTGAGAATCTTGGGGAATCGAGGGATACTATTTAAAAAAAAAAAAAAAAAAAGCCAGTGCATGTGTTTGTGAGTAAGCAAACCCAGGCAGTCTTTGGGAGGCCCTGGCTAGAGATAGGATTCTGATTGATGGAGATCCAAGGTGCTTCAAAAGACTCCCAATTTCCTGTCATACAGACCTGATGATGACTCCTCCAACCGCAGTGTTTACTCATAAAAGACAGATTCCCATTTCTATCTCGCGTTACTGGCGAGGGAAATTGATATGAATGAGTGAGAATACAAACATATCCTCAGCTCTGTTTCTGTGTCCTCTTCCTACCTCCCAGACCTTACGCTCTCTCTCCTAAAGTTGCCCTCTTGTAATGTGAGTGGTACCGGCCCTCACCGGAGGTCAACCGGGCTTGTCTCTCTTCTTTGTGCTCCGTATGTGATGTCGGGGACTACACTCTCTGTAGACTGAGCCTTTCCTTCCGTGTCCCTGGACCTTTGGGGAAATCTACTTTAAATGTCCCAGACTTGTCTCAGCTCTGCCGGAAGAAATGCGCTGAAGGCACTAACAGTCAGACTGTGAAGAGGGGAGGGAACATTTGGTGCTAGGTCCAGGCAGCTGGGCCGGTCATCCTTCCCACCTTCGTGTGCCTTCCCAACCGTGCAGGGCCCAAGTTCTGCTTTTTTAAAGGAGGTAGGAGTTCTTCTTATAATCTCTGATGTCAGTCTCAGTGTTTTGCTTTTAAGGGGGATGGATTGTTTTTTCCCACATACTGGGTTTCTGCTCAATTTTTAAAGAAAATTACTCAATTAGAATGCCTGTGTACATGATAATGAGGATAAGAATACTACATTAGCTTAGACCTTAACTGTCTATCCACACTTATTTACTCATTCAACAAATGTTCCCTGAGTACGTCTTAGCATCCTTCCAGCACTGGGGCCACAAAAACAAGTGATATAAATGCACACATTCTTGTGTGGATCTGTGCTGCTGCAGTGCTTAGAACTAGGAGATTCCCCACAAATGTGAAAGGAATGGCCCACAGGGGTTTGCCACTGTCCGGTGACATCCAAAGCCACAAATGCTACACGACTCAGAGAAGAGGAGGTGAGCGGTGCTGGTGTGATGGGGGAGGGGCGGGAGAGCAGTTGGAAGCCACGACGTCAGGGTCACGCTGCATAGAAAGGCCCACCTGGGCCAGTGGAGGAAGGCGGGCCACCGTGCAGGTGAGGGGTGAGCAGGAACGAATGGGACCCTCAGCCCTGCTCAGGAAGTGAGATCAGCCTGGGAGGAAGGAGGAATGCACTTGGGGGGCAGCAGGAATGCACCGCGGAGCAGGACTTTGCCGGTCACTGCTTTGCCCTATGGGGATTTTGACTCACAAAGAAAGGAAATCGTGGTTTCCTCCAAACTGGAGCCTGAAGTGGTTCAGGGTCCGAGGGATACGGGAGGGGTGGCAGTTTGGAAAACAGAAAGATGCGAGGAAGACACACTGCCCTCCCGGGCCCACGGGTCCTGAACCTGGGGAGGTGACTGTTATGAGCTCCATGTTTCTTGGCCTCACTTCCTCCAAAGCAAAGGAAGCAGCCAAGGCAGCTTCCTCATACTGCTCTTGTGAACGGTCACTGAAAGATTTGCTAGTATTGGTAGTAATAAAATGTCCCCTTTCCTTGATGGAATGCCCTAGATAGAGATTTAAAAGGATAGCTACCTCCCTTCTAGCTCTTTGTGGTCACGACCCCTCTGTGGCATCAGCATTCCTTTCCCACCGGAGGGATGTACATTTTCAGACTGGCCCCAACCCGCTCACTGTCCAGGCTCTAGCACCGTGTGCTCAGGACACTGACGCATCCACCGGGGGTGTTTTGATGCCCATGCACCAACACCCAGTGACCCCTGCTCTTGTTACTCATTCAAAGTGGGAGAGAGGTAGCGTGGTACGGCAGACTCCAACTCTGGGACCCAGCGGCAAGTAAAGGGAAGGGTGAGGCTGGGTTTCTGAGATTTCTGAGCTGAGTGTGGATGTGAGCCTTTCTGAGTACCGGGGGTTGGTATTGCTCGACTCCAGCCATGTCCTATCGACCCGGACCTGTGTGCCCAGTGGGTTGCTAGCCACAGAGAGCCACACAGGTGTCCCAAGTGCAGAATGAAGGATGGCACCAAAACTGGCTCTGGCCATGGGACAGAGCAGCGACCTGGCCTTTGGGAGAAGACCGCCCTTCAGTAGCTACTAAACCCATTCTGCTGTACAGGGACCTTGTTCCCAGGTCATTGTATTTCCTACCTCACAAGAATAAAATCCCCATGGAAAATAAACGCTCAGTTTACCAAACAGGAAAGGCAAACAGTAGATGATAACTAAACAAAAAGAGCATGATCTGAGCCATCTTTGCCCCATTACATTTTGTCTTCCAGATGAACCATCTTTACATGCAAATCCATTTTTGTATATTCTGACTGATTGCTGGCAAGATAGACATAAATATTTCTGGAAATGGACATGGCATAAACATATCATTAGCCGGGCGGCAACTTTGTATGTGTGTGCGTGTGTGTGAGTGTGTGTGGTTTGCAAAGATGTTTATGGTGAGTTCATTCAACAGATCCTTCTCTCTTTTCTCTGACCAAGAATCAAGAATCTTCAAGGACTTGAGAGCATTAGGCCTGGAGAGAAGCGACAGGAAATGTCCTCAGAGCTTAAAGAACATTCCAGATTTTAAGCATTAATCTAGAAACTCGCCATCTGCACCCTTGCTTGTACCCTTCTGATCATCTTTTTAAATTTTTAAATGTATGAGGTATGTTTCAGCATTCCCCATGGCACTAATGTCACTTTAGAAATTCCAGCTGTGGTCGAGCTCATCTTAACAGCATGACTGGGCAACTGAGCGTTTGTGAGGGGGAAGGTGTTTCTGACCTCAGACTCTAGCCACGCCCAGACCTGTAACATACATGTAAACAGGCAATTGTGATTGTTTCTTTTCCTTTTTAAAGATCAGGCCTAGTCCCATGGAGGCCGGGTTGCAGTGCAGGAGGGTTGAGTGTAAAGATGTTAGCAGCTGAGTTAGAATGGGAGTGTTTTCACGTCTGGGATATATTGCTTTGTCTAACAAGGCGCCCCAGCAGGCTTCCAATTGTGGCGTCTCCAGACCCTCCCAGCTGCACGGGCTGATTGACAGACTGTGGGCAGATGTGGTGCCAAACTCCAATAAAGAGAGGGCCTTGGGAAAATATAAGGCAATTATTGATGGGCAGCAATCCACTAATCAGACAATTTCAAAATTAATCCCATATTCCCTTACTGTATTAGCTTTCTTTCTTGTTTGTATTTATATAGTAAATTCATGACTTCAGTGAAAATTCTTCCCTCCAGCCCAATTAGATCTCTCTGAGGGCATTAAATTAAAAAACAAGCGATATTGAAAGTGGCTTGCAATTAGTTTCTTTAGTTAAAGGTGCTGTACGTACTTAGCGACCCTGGGGTTTGGAACAGGATGCATAATAATGAAAGTAAACACTCCCATTTTGTCCTCCTCTCCACAGGGTGAGGGGTTGGCGAGAATAATGTACCTGACATTACTCTGGACCAGGGATAATGGGCTAAATAATTGTGATTTGATTTTGGAGCTGATTAAATCTGCATAAAATTCTTCTCAAAAAACTTGACAGGCTCTAGGCGCTTCAAGATACTCAGCCCTCCCCTCCTTCTGGGGCTCATCCTGGTGGACTCCTCTGACTTTCCTGTGCCTTATTAGCATGTAGATTCTTAACAAGAAAATGGCTTGGACAAAACCTCGCCATTTTTCATTACAGGATTCACAAGTAGGATAACTTTCCAAGTAGTGCTAGGAGCCTTTTAAATGTAGGCAATGACACTCACATGATTGCCACGTGTCTTAGTTACATTTCTCTCATTGCTGAGACAAAATACCTGACACCCAGAATTAAGGAAGGAAAGGTTTATTTAGCTCACAGTTTGAGGAGGGTTCAGTCCATGCTCAGCTGGCTCCAAGGCAGGGTGGCACATGGCAGAGGGCAACAGTTCATGGCGGTGGAAGATAGCAAAAGCAATAAGAGCAAAAGGGAGGAGTGTGGTGGTAAGCAGCCTCCCCCCTTCCTTACACGGTATGCAAACTACCCGCCCCAGGGCGGGTGTAGCACTCACACCCATAATCCCAGCATTGGACCTTGAATCAATCCTAAGCTCTAAAAGCCCGCCCCATGACTGCACGTGACTTTGAGGGGGCACCCAGACACAAACCATAGCACCAGGTATTTATTATAGAAGTCAATCTATTAACTATTTTCATCCTATTTCATCACCTTCTCCCACTCCCCACCCCTAAATTCTGTTGGGTGTGAAGACCTAAAGCGGATGGATTTCTCCTTTTGTTTGCTGTAAAAATTGCTTCTGCAGAATGTTTCCTGATTGCATAACTTTGCCACCTACACTCAGGACAGCAAGGATCAGCCCAAGTTGAAGGGCTTATAAATGGCCAGAGCCTATTGGGCCGGAGACTGTGGCTGGGTCCCACTTGGTGTTCAGTCTCAGCAGTCTTTCTCCCCATGCTCCCTGTGGGCTCGGCTGTGTTGCACTGCAGTTGACCTCTCAGTCCTGTCATTGGACAGGAGGGATGGAGGCAGCTCTGGTCCAAACCTGGGACTCAACAGCTTTTTTTTTTTTTGAAGATAGCATCTCATTATGGAGTCCAGGCTGGCCTTGAACTCACTGTGTAGCTCAGGCTAGACTCAAAATCATGATGCTTCTGCCTCAGCCTCTTGAATGCTGGTTTATGAGTATGTACCACTACACCTGGCTTCTTAACAGCTATAAGCATCATCAGTGCTCTTTCCATTCTGACCTTGTCACCGGGTCCTTGTTGCCAGTGTGTGAATATTCAATATTCATGTCACTACTCTTCCTTCCTGTGTCTGAGTGACATTGGTAATCAGCCATGGAACTCCTTACTGGAGACAGTGTTAGCATTTGTCCTAGAATCCTAAAATCTAGATGAATGCAGAGCAAGCAGCAGGTTGAGAAGAAAAGCCTAGATGTAAAGGAGCTGAGGAGAGTGAGGAAGGCTTTGCACTCCAGGTGCCCCTTGTTGCAAAACTCTCTGGTGTCAAGGACCGTCTGGTTCTGGGGGTGTCACTTGCTTCTGCAGGACTAATTCTGTACCTAGGGGTAGACCCTCACTGCTGGGCTGACTCGTTGGGCTGCTGCTGTTTGTCTCCATTCCCATCTGAACATTCCTCTGTTACACTTACTGTTATGTGCCGGTATCCCCCAAAGCCTCGAGTTCTCGTAGATGGGACTTTTTTGAGATGGCTGGATCTACAGTAGGTAATACTGGGATTAAGGATGTGTGGTATTAAATTAGTCCACTGATTGGTTTACACAGTTTTGGGTATGAATAATGGGAAAGCCCACCCAGGATGTGGGTGACACCACTCAAAATTCTTGTAGCCTGGATGAGATAAAAGGGAAAGAGAGGTTTGCTTCTTGTTTCTTTCAGCTTGGTGCTTTGCTACCTCCTGCCTGCTCTGCTACAAACTGTTTCTCCTCTCTGATGCCCCTCTGCCATGCCGTCATGCCTTAGAGCCAACCAACTATGGATTACATCATCTATAAACCCAGAGCTAAAATAAAGCTGTCCTCCTTTCCCTTGTGGGTGTCAGGTATTTCGCTCCAGCAACATGAAAGTAACCTAGACAATTGACTTCCCCACAGAACCTGCTATAATACAGCTGCCACATCCGGGTCCAGCTGACATCCCTCTTCTGTCTGTGTGTTACCATCCAAAGAGAAGTATATATAGGTGGGGAGGAGGAAATAAGACCTTTGTGTTGCTAGATTTTCCTTTGTGATGCTAACCCGTGGAGGGGATGTTCCAAAGTATCTCAGAGGAGATGCAGAATATGAATTTTTTTCTTCTCTAAAGTCTAAGTTGTAAGATAAGAAGTAAGAGCAAAATGATTTGGGTAATTTAGAGTTTTAGAGCAGTGTCATGTACAAGATACAAAAAAGGAGAAGAGTTTTGAGTAGGTGTGGAGGACACAATAGAAGGCTTGAAGTACTGAAGCCAGCGTGCAGAAGGACGAACAAAAATGTTTCCAGACAGCCCTATGAGGAGGAAGGAGGCCAATGAATAGAAGTCACAGGGGGCAGGATTGTTTTATTTAAGTAAATAGTTTCTAAAAGCTAGATGTTTCTAGAAATAAAGAGGATTATGCCAACAGATCCCAATCACTGTGGGAGTTCAGGTGGCCCCTGGATGACAGTTTGGCAAAAATATGATGTGAGGCACATGGAAGCATCAGTGACTTTAAGGAAACTTTCAACCTTAAGGAGAAATAATTTGGCAAAAATTTTAAAAAAACAACAAACACTGTTGAGGATGTGAGGAAAAAGGAGTTATGTTCCTTTGTAGGACTGTAAACGAGGGAAACCACTATAGAAATTAGTATGAATATTTCCCAGAAAACTAAAAATAAGAGATTTTATTTGACCCAGCTGTACCTCTTCTGGATACAGTATCTTTCCCAAAGAATTGAAGACATTGTGTTACACTGATACATGCATGCTTATGTTTATAGCGGCACAACTCATAATAACTAAATCTTGAAGGCAGCTTACATGCCCATCAATAGATGAATGGATAAAGAAAATGTGGTATATATACACAGGGGAGTACTTCTCAGCCATAAAAAGCATAACTTGGAGTCATTTCTAGCAAGACAGATGCACCTGGCTACCATAGTTCTAAGTAAAAGAAAGCAGACACCGAAGGTTAAATATCACATAGTTTCTTTAATGTGAGAAACCCAAATTATAAATAATTTAAAGAGAAAAGTAGAAGATAGGTGGTAGGTGATAGGGAAACAGGGAAATAGATTTTGTGGAGATGGGAAGGGAGCCCGGGGGAGAGAGGTGACTGGAGGGAGGAGGGGGGAGGAGAAGTCAAGAGAATCAGGACGCCTGTGATGAATGTACTTATTATGTAATGGAAACATATACTAATAGAAAAGGAGAGAAAAAAGAAAACACTAGAAGCAATGATTTGGGGTGACCATGGAAATAAGTAAAAAGGCCCCCTATCATTTTGGGGTCTATTGATTCTTGCCAGTTCAGAAGAGGGCAGCTTCTATTCTGATGAGGTGCTAGGGGGATCCTTCTTTACATCTGGTCTTTTCTTTTTGACTCAACTGACTGATGCCTCTGAACTTCACAAGCAGCCTTCTTCCAAGCAGAGCAACACATACAGGACAGGAGGGAAAGAGGAGTGTCTTGGTTACTTTCCTCTCATTGCTGAGACAAAATACCCAACGCCCAAAATGAAGGAAGGAAAGGTTTACTCAGCTTACAGTTTGTGGAGGTTTCAGTCCATACTTGACTGGCTCCGAGGCAGAAGGTAGCAAAGCAACAAGAGCAAAGCGAGGAATGGCAGCCGAACAGCAAACAGCCAGAGCAAAAGGGCGGAATGGCAGCAAGCAGCCTCTTTCCCTCCCTTACATTGTAAACAGGCTACCCCCACCTGAGGGGCGTGTAGCTCTCCATAAGCTCCATGCCCTCCTCTTCCACAGGCTCAGGATGTATACAAAGTAAGCACCCTGGCTTCCTGCTGAGTCACTTAGCCAAACCTCTAGACTCCCCAAGTTGACACAATGTATCAACCGTAACAAGGAGCAAGCGACAGCAGGGACTTCTTAGTGTCCCTTTTGTGTTTGAGGCACTGAATCAGTGTCAGCATCAGCAGGGCGGCTTATCCTGCAGGGGAACTCTTTGCTGGGTGAAATGGAATTGGTGGACCTGTCAGAGGGACAGAGGGCACTGACAGGTCCACCCAAGTCCCACTTCACCAGAAGGAGGCTTGGGGGAGCTCCTCACCCCTCCCACCATGTGGGGACCTGTAGTGGCCCTGATACACATGGAATCTGCCAGCTCCTTGACCTTGGATTTTCCAGCCCCTAGAACTGTGAGCAATATATTTCTATTGTTTATAGATAATTATTCAGTTAAAGATATTTTTGTTACAGCAGCCTGGACAGACTAAGACATAACTAGGATTAGAATTACCAGATGTATGGTACTGTGTTTAGCTTTCTTTTTCAGTACTGCCACCTCCGGGAAATCCTCAACCCCTTTTATTTTTCATTTTGAAACAAAGTCTCACCAAGTTGCCTAGGCTGGCTTGAGATTCTCCTGCCTCAGCCTCCCAAGTAGCTGATGTTAAACATGTACCACCATGTTTAACTTCTTGAGGAGCGGCCAAACTGGTTCCCACAAGCGGCTGCACCATTGAGCATATCCATCAGCATTATGTCAGGGCTCCCATTTCTCGTCATCCTCGTCAACACTGTGATTTTCCTGCTTGCTTTATTATAGCTGACATAGTGGATATGAAATAGCATCTCGCTGTGGTTTCGATTTTCATTCCCACAGTGAGGGAGCCTATTACATTCCCAGGGAAACTGAGCAGGTGAGGAAACAAGACATTTTCAAAGCCACCCAGAAGACCTTGCTATAGCAGCAGAGACTGAGGTTGACTCATGTTATGGTTTGTGTCTGGGTGTCCCCCCGAAGCCTCATGCGGTCATGGGGCAGGCTTTTAGAGTTTGACTGATTATGGGTGTGAGAGCTACACCCACCCTGGGGTGAATAGTTTGCATATGTAAGGGAGAGAAAGAGGCTGCTTGCGGCCATTCCTGGCTTTTGTGCTTGTTGCTTTGCTGTGTTCTGCCAGCGATGAGCTGTAGCCCTCTGCCATGTGCCACTCTGCCTTGTAACCTGCCAAGTATGGACTGAAAACTCCACCAACTGTAAGCAAAATAAACCTTTCCTTCCTTAATTTTGGGCATCAGGTATTTTGTCCCAGCAACGAGAGAAAAGTAACCAAGACAACTCATTACTTTTACTGCTACCACGTCTGCTCTCAGTGCAAGGATGACCGTGCTTCCTTTGCCAAAGACAGTAGTGCGGGCTCCAAGGTGGTACTGTTGGCCCATCTTGTAGGGTTGGAAGCAGAAGCAGAGAGATTAAACAGCCTCCCCAAGGTCATAGAGCTGAGTGGTGGGACTCCTAGGATGTGATTTCTACACTCGTCTCTTCACCACAGTCCCGTTCGAGATCCCTGCCAGAGGAGAAAGCCGCCCAAACAGACTCTGCACTCTCAAAATCCAACAGATGCTTCCAGAGCACTAACCGTGTGCCAAATCCCACGCCAGGCTCTGCGGCATGAACAAAACTCAGTGTGGAGAGTTCGCTCTGAGTCTGCCAGTGATTTTTGTAGAGTGAAGAAATGAGTTTTATAATTTTTATTTGATTTAGCTCTCAGGTTGTTAACACCTCCAGTGCAGGGGCTGGGGAGAGGGTTGTCCATAAATATTAGCTTCCAAAGTAAAAATGGCTGTTTCATCTCAGCAGACCTAATGAAGCTGTTGATTAGAGAAGGATCAACACCTCCACCTGTAACAAAGGACACTGTCTGTCCGTGGGAGGTTCTGTCGGGGCGATTTTCCCAGTGATTTGGAGCACTTGGGAAGACAGAACGCAGACGCTCCGGGGTGCCAGAGGGATCGCTCTTACTTCGAGCAGCTTTCCCCACACGAGTGCCCGTGCGCACAGCCTGGCGAGCTGCACACCTGCGGCCCGTTGCCAGGGAGGCATTGAACATCTCTGTAACTGACATCGAAGGTTGGGCAATAGACAGGCTTAGTCATAGAGTCATTGCCACACAAAGGTGCAGACGGAATCGGGCGGTCCCGGAGTATCTTCTCCGCTCGAAAGACCCCAGCCAAGAGAAGGCCAGGAGGCCAGCCTCTCCCCTTCCTCCTGCACTGACCAGAAAAGCCAGTGTCTGCTGAACCCAGGGCCTCACAGAGCATGAGGAGGAGGTAGCAACCCTTTCCCAGGAGCAGTGGTGGGTGACAAGCTTCCCTTCGTCTCCTTTTTCAAGGAACATGCTCTTTCTACAGAGCTGTGGAGCCTGCCTTTGCCGAGCAGGCCGCAGTGAGAAGCAGCTTCTTGTACGAGAGCTAATTCTCCCCGTGTAGAGATCTGCCTCAGGACCCTGTTGTGAGGTTTTCCACTCGAACTCTACGCCATAGACATCTCATCCCTTGGCCTTCGCAGCAAAGGCAGGGAATCAGGGCCGTCTCCTCTTCACTGGGGGCCCTCTCTGGGCTCAACAGGAAGTGACAGCCAGCTTCCTAAGGCTCTGGGGGAGGGAGGGGAGGGTGCAACTTGCTCTGTGGGAAACAGAGCCTGCTCTAAAATCACAATACTAGGCGGCGTTTATGGAGCACTTCCTCCGGGCCAGGCCCTGTTCTAAGGATCATACCTATACTAACCCCCTTGATTCTCACAATGACCCAGTGAAGGAGGCATCACTAACCCTAAGTTGCAGATGAACAGATTGGGGCACAGAAAGATGGAGGACTTGCCAGGAAGCACACAGCTGATGATAGAGCAGTCTGCCTGAGCCCTGTCCCTAACCCCTGTGCAGGCTTTCTGTGGATTGGCATTTTCCAATGATGTGAATGTTTGTACTAGCCTGATTTCCTTTATTTCTATATTCAAAATGGCGCTAGAGAAAGATGGCTGAGTAGGGGGGATCCTCATAAAGGAGAAAGAACAAGGGAATGGAAAAGATCATTCATTTAATTTTTTTTTTAATTAAGCAAGTACTGTGTACCAGTTATAGTCTCTGAGTCCATGGAGCAAAATATATTGATGAAGGTGTTTAGAAAACTGCAAGTTGTGATTCGCCCCAGGGAAGCAGCAAGGCAGACAGGCAGGAGAAGCCAGTGTGAGAGAGAACGCAGGAAAAGGGCGCTCCTAAATGAGGCAAACGTCAAGACTAGCACCAGCTGTGTAGAGCAAGCGGAAGGCACTCCGGGAGGGCACCCCCAAGGCTCAGGGTGAGGCCGGGGAAGGCTGTGAGTGAGGCCAGGAGTGGAGGGCAGAGCCAAGGCCCGAGCGAAGACTCTCGGTTTGGTTTGAGAGCAGTAAAAGTCCGTGGAAGGGTTTAAAGCCGCAGCCTACCTGAGACCTGGAGGAGGTGGGCCAAGGGGCGAGGCCAGAGCTGAGAGGGCTGAGCCTGCAGGAGGATGGGAGGCCGGCAATTGTTGCAGGAAGAGGCCTGCAAGTGGGCAGCAAAATGCAGGGGCAATTGGGGCAGCACGTGTACCACAGCTTGGGGGGCGGTACAGAGGGAGCACAGTGCTGACTCTGAGAAAGGCCAGAGCTCCAGCACCTGAGGGCAAAGAGGACCCTGGAATCTGTGTGGGAAGGAGCAAGAGGACCGGACACCACTTGCATATACACACAGTAGGCTCTGACCACGTCCAGGCTTTCGGGGAGCAGGGGAGGGCTTCAGGGTAGAGGTGACGTTGGGCTTCTGGAGAACAGAGTAGCGGTTTCTCCACCCAGCCAGGCAGCAAAGATGCTGCCCTCCAGAGCGGGGAAGAGAGTCCATCCTGGCTGAGCCCAGGCATGAGCCAGCAGCAAAGAGACCAGTCGCACGACCACTGCCCACAACTACCCACTGGGCCACTTCCCGCTCTGTGCATCTGGGCAGAGAATCAGTCACGGCGGATCTAAACGTTAATAAAAACGAAATCCCTGAGCAGTCACCAAAATGAGCCTGGGTATGATTGAAATGCCAAGGCAGGTCTTGTTATTTTTATGAAGCCGTGAATAATATAAGTATCCAATTGATAAAATGTTATTAAAGCTGACAGCCCTTAAGTGATCTGAGTGGTAAATATTGAAATGAGGTTCCTGCAACGCGGTGCCCGGGGGCCTGCGGCAGTAATAAGCATTGAACAATGATTCTGTGGGCTCTGGGGGCCGGCAGATCTGGGGAGGGGGGAACGGCGCTCTTCCTCCTAAATAATTAAACCAGGATTCTGAGGACGCATGGTAGGTGCTTGTAGTGGTTTGTTAACGTCCAAAGGAGCTGGCTTCAGGCAAAGGCTCTGTGGGCCAGCCCTCCCCCAGCTGGGGGTGGCAGGCAGCGGGGAGGGGTGGCTCTGCTCCTGCGCCCCCGAAGGAGCCTGCATGGGGAGCAGGCTGCAGATCCAGCCCTTATTTATCATATAAACAGACTGGTGCGGCCTGAGGGCAGCTGATAGTTGATGAGCACTGGGGCTGTGGAGTGGGTTGGGATTTTATTAGCACTACTTAAGAAAACAGCAGCAGGCAGAGAAATTTAAGACACCATGTCTTCCTGATCATCAGGTCCTTCAAGATGCACAGGAGTCTCTGTCTTTGCCTTGCTCCTGGAAAAAGGAGTCAGAGGTTCTCCAAAAGGCCTTCAATTCAGGGCCAGCTGTGCTTGGCTGGGTGGAGACTGAGATTGTGGAGCGGGACACTCTGTGGCCAGAGGAGGGCAAGGAGGCGGGGATGTGGGCAGGGCTTGTGGCCCCAACAATCGCAGGAGGGCCAGCAGAGGTGGCTGAGCCATGGACTCTGGTCACTGCGCAGCTGTGTCAAGCACTGGCTGGGGCCTATCTAGGGCTGGGTGTTTGGGGTAAGGAGAGTGAGACCCCTCTGGTCCTGCAAGCTCTGCTGGGCTTGGGCCTAGTGCCTGGGGGGTTAGGGTGGGGGAAAGATGGAGAGAGCCTGCCTCAGTCATCCCATACTCACCCAGGCATTCATGTCACGGCCCAGCCAGCCAGGGCTGCTGGGACTGAGATGGCTCTGAGCTGTGTCCTGCGGCCCCTGGCTGCCCTTTCTGTAACATCGTGAGCATGGAAGGAGTTGGGCGAGCCTACTCAACTACTGAGCCCTCCTGGGTGAAAAGTGGCAGAAACTGCAATGGAGTAAGAATTGTGCACGTAGTGATTTTCATTTTAAAAAGTTATTTACTTTTCAGAATCAGCTTTAAAAATAAGGAAACTGAGGCTCAGAGAAGGTGAGACATCCGGGTAACATAGCAACATGGAATTCTGGTTCTGACAGCCAACAGTGCTGAATGTAGGACCAAGAAAGAAAAGATTTTTAAAAATTGAATTTCTTCTTCCCAGGCCTTATTTGTCTTTTGTTTCCAACAAATTGCTGCTTTTTGCAGCCTGTTCAGAATCTCCTGAAGCCAGGGTGGCCTGTGGGCTGACTCTGCTTTCTGCAAAGCCCAGGAGGAGAGGCCGGGGCGGGCAGGTTCGGTGTGGGCGCTGCTGGGAGCTGGCCAACTCCTGCCCAGCTCACAGCACTGTCCTCGCCACAGCTCTGTTCTCAGTGGGCCGCTCACAGTGCCGTTTCCAGTGTAGTGAGTATAGCAATTGCTCCTTTGCCGGCCGATGGCCCTCCAACCCCAGGCAATGAAGTCACTCTGTAAGTATTAACTAGCAAGCGACTCATCTCTCCCAGTGGGAGTTGGGGAAACAAGTTTACAGTATGGATGTAAGCTTAGTCTTGTCCATCAAAGCTTCCTGGTGCCCAAATATTCCTTCCAGCATGACTCCCTGATGGCTGGTGCTGCTGAGGGTAGAGGTAGCGTGGAGGTTCAGAGGGGCAGCCTTCCAGATTCAGAAAGCAGGATTCTTCCTGGGAGAGGTGAGTGTGCTGTCGGGATGGCCTAAGGCACCGGGACTTGCCTTACCAACCTTTTCTGACACCTAAAAGGAAAAGCTACAGAGTACAAGACATCTTGGGGTAGGCAGTGGCTTTGAGTCAGGCCCAGGAAGAAGAAGCAGTTGGCAAATGCATTAAACAATATTTAAACTTCCAAAAGCTTCAAGTAGCCCTCTTGAGTGTCTCGGTGCCTCTTTGGGCCTCTGTAAACAGCAAATCGATTGAGCGTCAGACTTGTTTTCATAGCTGTCCCGCACACTGGGAGTATTAGATGAAGTAAACCTTTTATTTAGTTCCTGACAGGTAATTAAATTTGCCTCTGCCTTGGTTTGGGATCCAGCTGAGGAGGCAGGAGTAGCATTCTGAATGGCTGCAGCTATTTGCTGGAATATTACAACTTAATTTTACCTCTCAAGTTGCAAGTAGAGATCTTGATTCTGTGGAAACTTTGACGCACACTTGGGGCTCCAGGTAGGGGATTTCATTTTTTTTCCAACAGGAATTTGTTCTCCATCTCAAACATGTGAAAGCCCCATTTCCACATTTTTTTTTTTTCCAGTGTGACAAACAGTGGGAAAAATTTAAAGTTAAAAAGTAAAGAAAAACAGCAGTGGAGGGAAAAGAACCCTGGGCCTTCCAAAAGACCCGTTTCTGTGGGAATCAGGGTTCTTTTGGGTGACAGAAGTTCTGGATCCTGTGTTCCTCACAGATACCAGAAAGAGTTATCATGGCTCTGAGAGTCTGCATAAGGAGCTTTAGGTTTGGGGGAGCAGATGAGCCTTTTAGGTACAATTTCCCTGGGTATCACCCTGCACCCCAAGCATGGCAACAGCAGGGCCCTGCTCCACTCAGGTACTGGAGCCAGTCTCCTTTCTTCTTCTCCTTGTCCTTCTCCTTCTTCTGCAGCACTAGGTATTGAACCCAGGGCCTCGGGCATGCAAGGCAGCACTCCACCACTGAGCACACTGCAGCCCTTTCAATTTTATTTTGAGATAGTGTCTCAATAAGTTGCCCAGGCTGGGCTCAAACTTGTGGTCCTCTTGCCTCAGCCTTTTCTCTTACACTATATCTCATGTACAAGTTATTCTACTAAATTTTCATTATATTAACAATCTATATTTTATATCCCAGGTCTTTGGTTGTCTTTATTTTTATACCTTTGTTTTCCTAATTTATTTATTTTCTGTCACATAGTTTTAAGAATGTAAATGTTATTTATTCCTTTACTTCCTTTGCCCAAACATACTTAGTCTAAATTTGCTTTCAGATTTCCCTAGTTTTTACATTTTCTTTGGAGTAAATTCATTTCCCAACTGACTTTTCAGGCTGTTGTCCTGAGGGTTAGTTTTCCTCAAATGCTCTGGGAATTTTATTTGTAAACTCATTTTGAAAGGTGTTTTGCTCTTTGTCTCTCTCTCCCCGCTTTTTTACATTTACCCACCTGTTCAGCAGTTTTTCAGGGGTTCTGGATCCTGTGTCTTGGTTGCCTGGGTCCTGGGTTTGAGATAACAGTATTTCACCTGCCTCTCCAGCTAACCCAGAATCTACAGAAGCAGTCAAGGCTATTTTTCTCATTTCAAAGGCAGAGAAGCCCCAGCCCAACCTCTGATTTTAGACCATGGGTCTAAGTTTAGATTTTGGTCTGTGTAGGGCCTACTTTTAGGACCTACTACCCTGCAAGAGCCAAGCTGCTGTTTGCTAACTTGTCTTTCTAACTGTTTTCAAGTTCACAGAGGTGTTTATTCAGTTTTGAGCTGCTGGAGCTCTGTCTTTATAGCATTCTCATCTTATACTGGGTGCTGCCAGTGTTGCTGTGTTTTGGAGTACAGGAAGGCCTCCCCATGTAAACCAATGGCTCCATGTTGATGCCAAGTTCTGGGCACAGTCTTAAATCTTTGTGGGAAGACATAGAGAGAAGGAGTCCTCATGTTCCTGCCCTTCTGGGTGTTCTGGGACATGGCAGTTGCCAAGGATTGCTGGAAAATATCAGCAAATGCTTGGTTTGAAGGAGAGAAGAGAGGAGGCATGTGGCTGAAACTTCGAAGCAGAATCACAGGAACCTCACTGTTGAGCGGGGCATTAAACCTCTCCAAGTCTTACCCTCTGCTCTTCTATCCCATGATTCTATCTGCAACATCACAGCAAAGACCTGTCCACCCTGGGAAAAACACTTTCAGAGATGAGAAAGCCCCTCTCCCCCAGCACAATCTTTTATTTCCTTAATCTCTGCATGGTTTTGCTCTTCATTTTACAATCTGAAGTTTGTCTTCCCATAGCTTCTTCCCCGTTGTCCTCTTGGAACCATATGGAAAAGCGCAGTCACTCTTCCGCCTGGTACCCGTGAGTGCTCAGCTGCTGCTCTCTGTAATTCCTATTTCTGAACACCATTAACCCAGCCATGCTCCCTGTGCGCCGTGAGCTCTGTTGCTTCACAGCTTATCCCTGGGCATGATGTGGTTTGGCTGTCCGCTTCTGCCACCAGAGTCTTCTGATGGTGGCATAATATAATGGTTAGGTTCCTCAGAACCGGAGGGAGCCCATGTAGCATTCTGCTGCCCACTGGGGCAGAGGATGCTGTAGCCACTGGCAGACACAGTTAAGCCTTTCCTCTCCAAACCGGTGCAGGTGGGGATGCTGGGATTTCAGGAAGGACCTCCTCTGCAGGAAACAGAGCCTGAGTAGGCAGGACTGAGAGGAGGCGACCTAGCATTATATGTGGTACAGGTAATGGTGACCCCAGAACCCCGAGGTCCAGCCTTTGCGCTGAGTTGGGCTGAGGTGGGTCATAGGGAGCTAGTCCCAGGAGTGAGTTTGGACTGTAGGCTGGGCCAGTATGAGATATTCCTGGTCTAGCCTTCTCCCCCAGAAAAGATCAACCAGCCAAGCACACCTGACTTTAAGAACCACTCTAACATACTTTGTAATTACACTGATTTGAGCAACATGCTGTACACATGTGTATCCATAAGGATTTATGACTACTAGATATCAATTTAAAAATAAAACTGCCCTTGGGCAGTTTTGAGGATCTGCAATCAAATGTCTCTCACATTTAAACCCCATCACTACTATGTGACCCTGGTATATCTTACAACCACTCTAATACTTTTTCTTTTTTCTTTTTTTTGTGTTGCATGATACTAGGGACTGAACCCAGGACCTTCCTACTGAGCTAAATCTCCAGCCCTGTCTTATTCTATATTTTGATACAGAGTTTCACTAAGCTGTCCAAGCTCAGCTCCCACTTGCAATCCTCCTGCCTCAGTCTCCCACAGCGCTGAGATTATAAGAATGTACTACCACATTTGGCTTTTTTTCCTTTTTTTTTAGGCTTAATCCATTATGTGCAAAAGATGACTGATAATATGTATATGCTGCATTTTTAAAGACTGTCCTACAAAGTAAATGATTTCATAAGGACCTTCCTACTGACGGACACTTTCAGTATTCTTTTCCTTTTGTGCCCTTTCATTTTCCTCATCTTTTCTGGTGATGATAACGCTTCTCTCACAGCATTCTTAGAATCAAATGAGATAATCTGTAAGTCACAAAGAGTGTACTTTCTCACTATCGTCCTATTATTCAGAGAGGAACATATTAAGTGGCCTTTGTAGAGACCAGGGGTATTGGCTGTGCTGTTTCAGAGAGGACCCAAAGCGGAATGACTGTGCACATCCTCCAGAGGCTGGTGAGAGTCGTCATCCTGCAAAATCAGGGGTCCAAGAGAGAACAACTGTGGCTGAGTGGACAGACTTAAGTATGAGGCCCTTTGTTCCTACACTTATTTAGGAAATGCAGTGTGTATACTGAGAAAATTATGTTCACCTCAGCAATTAGTTCATACGTGGGTGAGAATTTAAGTTCCACAAGTTTGGTCTTCACCTGATCATGATCTATGGCAAAGACATTTCTCATGTATTGTTCGGGTTTCAGAAGGACGGAAGGAAGCAGGCAGGCCATTTTAGAAGATCTCAAAGAAATTCTCCAAGCACTGATGGCTTCTCCCAGAGTTATAACACGACAGTTGTCAGGGTCAGTAAAAATCTCAAAGCCAGACCTGAGTGTAATAAGAAGATTCAGGGTCTCTGCAGATTGCAGAAGCTTTGGGGCCAGTGGCTGTGGGGTCAGGGGTCTTCCCAGACTCTTGACATGGGAGTGCTTTGGCTCTGGGTGCCAGCCTGTGATTCGTACAGGCCAAAGTGACCGGCGATGTCTCTTCTGAAGGGCTGAGGTGGTTGGCTGCTTATTACATTTGCAGATTTGCAAGCAAATGTATGTGTTTTATAAATGGAGCGAACGCCTTATGTTTCTGATTGATGGGCCATCAGTTGCACAGTTGTTGGGCAGTGATTGATTTTCCAACCCAGCTGCTCCAGCTGTGCCACAGATGCTCCTCGTCTGAAGTCAGAGGGCTGGTGTTGTAAGCCGCAGAGAAGACCCTAATTGGAATGATCCCTGAGAAATCGGCCATTGTGATGGCTAACGGCCATTAATTTAGGGCTTTGGTTGGGGCGCTAAACTACAAGCTCTCCCTTGGTAACTGACCTTCCCTGCTGGATTGGTGCCATTTTGAAACTCACGATGGTGCAGATGGGACCAAGCTGAAGCTTGCTCCGTGGTGTGCTGAGCTAAAACTCTCTTTAAAATACCTCATCTTAAAATTCAAAATGTTAGCACATGCTCATTTTAAAGGTCTGAAAACACATAGAAAGGTAAAAAGAAGACCGTGAAAGGCAACCACATTCTCACCACTTGTGGTTAGTATTGTGATATGTTTTATTTTGGTTATTTTATTCTATGGGAGTATCACACACACACACACACACACACACACACACGTACACACACATACACACACGTATCTCCTCAAAGTTGGGATCGTACTTGAAACATAACCTTAAGTCGTGCTTTTCATCATTATGATGAGAACAAAGCATATGCCTTTGAGTAAAAATAATTTTGAGCAAGCAAATGCATAAGCTTCACTGTACCTGAGGAGAGAATTCTTTAACGGCCATGGTAGACACTCAGAAGACTGGTTTACAGTATAGCTTCATCCTGGCATTAACTTGTGCCGGGTGCCACGTCTGTAGAACAATGACATTAATACCTGTCTCCCCTATCTGCCTCAAGCGGTTATGCAGTGCCACACCACGTAAAAACAGTGGAGATGAGCATGTCATAAGGGAAAGTAGTATTACTATTACTTAAGAAAGGAAAGCTTCCCAAGCACGCCAGTTGCACGCCTTTGCATAAAGTCTGGTTCGTTAGAAGTAACCCTAGTTCATCAGAGCAGACCTGGTGGGCTGCCCACGTTCAGCCCACCCTCTGGGTCTTTACCGCAGAGGTAACAGGGTGGTGAGTTCCTTTCCCGCCTGCAGGTAGGACTTGAACCACAGCGTCCCTGGAGGTCTCTTCAAGCCCCGTCACCTGCCATTCGGTGTCATTACGGGAGTGACGCAGGATTTCTTCGAAACATTCCAATGAAGAAATTTTTGGCTGCTGCTCGTGGTCCTCCCCGCTCTGGTGCAGAGGAGCGACTTTGGGGGTGTATCCTCGCATGTGCCTATGGGCAGAGAAAACCAGGTAGAAGTTCCAAGGGTGCCTTGGGCTTGGGGGGATGGCTGGCCACACACACAGGTGGACATGGCCTGTCACGGTGTCATGGAGGTGGCAGGGAGGCTCAAAAGGACCCTCCATCTTGGGGGTCTGCATAAAGCAATGGGTTGGCTGAGGACAGCTCAGCCGAGTATTTCTGTGGCCAAGGACCTGAACCCTCACCCACACCAGATGGCCCCACTTTGACATACATAGTACTGCTGGTTTACCTTCAGTGCCATCTTTTGAAGAGACAAAAATTACATTTAGGGCCTTTTTAAATTCTGAGTTTCTTTTTTTGATTCCAGGAAAGGAAATTAAGCTCACAAGAGCTCCCTCTTCAATTTACAGGTTCTGGCCCCCGAGTAAGTCTGGCGGGCAGGGAGCGGGGAGGAGGTAGGCCACCTGCCACCGGTGTCCTGTTAACTCAGGTGAGGATGCCACGTCTCCATGTTGTGGAGTCCGTAAGCACCACGGAGAGAAGACCCCAACTTTCTGAACCCAAGCGCACGCATGTGGCAACATCGCACCCGCCCAGGTGGAGAGTGTGCAGAGGGGGTGTGCAAAGGAAAGGTGGAGTCTCAAAGAGTCAGAAGCACTAAGAGGCTAGCTCTGAAGTCTGGCCTAGCCCCTAGCCTCAGTCTCTGGCTGAGCACCCTGTCCCGGGCCTGAGGACCCAGGGCTCCGGGCACTCTGGCTGAGCAAATGTGTACAGGTACAGGTGGGACTGACAAAGGCCCTAACCCCATGGCCTCCTGGAGCCTGGCAGCCTTTGAAGCACACAGGCTGGATTATTTAATATAAGAGAACAGTGCAACTCGACCCATCAGAGACATAAATTTCCAGGTGTTTTAAATTTGTTTTCCCCGTCAGAATGGTAAATGGTGGATAGTAAAATTCGGCACCAAGTCCAGGCTGTCCGAACAGCCCAGCCTCGGGCTGTGCTGCCCTGGTCCACTCTGCGGTGGGCGTGGTGGCCTGGGTAGCCAGTGGTTCACCAGAGATGGCCCTGGGTCGAGGGAGTCCTCTAGATATGCATCTCCAACACCTGGAGAAGTTTGGCGGGGATCCTGGGCCCTCAGCTTCTGGAGGGTTTTCGGGGCACCTAAAACTTTCGCCCAGAAGAATCTCTTCCCCAGACAGCTGTGCAGAGAAACACCCCCGCCCCCCATTAATTGAGGTGTGAGTGCCTGTAACACCCATAACAAGGCTCCTATTCCCCTTGCCAAGTTCAATTATGGGCGCATCTGCTTTCTGATTTTTCCAAGATGGCTTGACTGTTTTTAAACACCCAAGTACAAAGGAACAGACTGCACAGTAGCTTTTTGCAGAAGGCAAGAGATTCTGAGTGCTTTCTCCAGACTCCTATATTTTTTTTTTGTTTTGTTTTGAGATGTGTCAGAATCCACAGGGTGGCTGCTGAGGACGATACTACTCTGAGCGATTCTGGAGCAATGCAGTCCTCAGCTCTACTCCTACAAGCATCCTCACCCTTTTCCCTTCAAAGTAGTAAGGGATGTCTGCTTTTTACGAGGTATGATCTCTTGCCTGCTACTCAGAAACCTACTGTGATCTGTCACTTGGCATGGAGAAATCATTTCACATTTACTTCTCAAAACAGGAAGCAAAGGCTTAGAGCAGGTGGAAATCCCAGAAGTGAGTACAATGGAGGAGATGAAAGTGGGGAAGGGTGCCGCTCCTCACCAAGGCAATTGTCCTTCTTTACTTGCTTATGGGCAGGGCCTTAAACAGGGGTAACCCTGGGTCTGGTGGGAAGTGAAACCCCCAATGTTGTGTTACCTTTGCTCTGAGTATTGTACTCTTCGCTAACCCAGCCTTGCATGTGAACATTTACTGTATGTGTGTGGGTGGGAAAGAGGGCCGAAGGACTAGCGCACACAGAGGTGAGGCATGCAAGGTCAACCAACCCCCAAAAGCATGCACACTGGGTACCATATCATGTGCAGGGCACAGGTGACCAAGTTTTGTGTAAATGGTGACTTCAGAGCAGAGACAGTGGCTTGGACTTTGGCGTTGGGAAGCTAGGGCCAAGACAAATCCGTTCCGACTTACATGGACAGGAGGAGGCTTCCTGGAGGAGCCTTACGGGGCTCTGGGGCTGGGGGTGGGGCAGGCAGAGGGAGGAGTGTGTGAGATAAGCGAGGAGGTAGGTAGTGTGCAGATGGAGGTGGGAGATGCGAGGACAGAGGGGGAAACCCTCGTGGAGATCAGACTCAGTGGGTCAGGACTCGGGTGTCCTCAGAAAGCTGTCATCCTCCTACTGGATTTTCAGCCTGGAGTTGCTTCCTGGTGACATTCCGTTAAGAGCAAGGGACAGAGGTCAACTTCTCCACCTTATTCCTGGAAACAGGAAACTGTGATTAGCAAATCAATTAGGACCCAGTGAGCTATTGGATTATGAAGAGCGGCTGTTAAGTGAAGACAGACCCGAGGCTGCGGAGGGCCGCTTCTGTGAGGAGGCTGACCAAGAGGACGCAGAGCAGTGCCATGTGTGGCCCTGCCTACGTGTGAATTCCAGCAGCCCCACTCGGCTGATGACAGAAATGACCATAATAAACCAAAGAGGCCACAAGTCAAACAAATAATTTGGTTGACAAATAGGAGTATAAACAAGACCCTGATGAATGAATTTCCTAATAGTTCTCTGTTTATTGACATTAGCTCAGTTTGGTCATTAGGCCTGACATTGCTCATATATATTATGTAGTATAACATCTTCCATTCATTTCGAGACAGTTTTTCCTGGATGTTTTATGTCTCTAAGACTCGTCTCCCTGACTGCACCAGGAGGCCCTGTTCTCAGAAACTGTTTCGTGCTTACTGAATGAAGAGTGGGGACGCCGAGATTTCTGTGAATGGTGAGTAGAAAAATAAGAGCACTGGAAGAGCCTGCAACGTAGGGACGTCTAACCCGGGACATTGGGCTGGGACTCAGGGGCCAGTGCCCATTTGCTGTAACCTTTGCTGCCTTTCACACTAGTCTCTTAACCCTGCTGGACTTGTATCTCAGTTACTCCATCTCTTGAGGGAAGGAGTCATCCCAGGGGGTCTGTCTTTTGAGGCAGTGGGTGGGAAAGCATACTAAATAAAGCGTGGTCTCCCACGAGGGCGGGATCTTTCGTGTGGCCTCTTATCTTTGTGATTTTGGGATCCTTAGCCGTTGTCTTTGATGGCCAGAGCCCAAGGAAGGCTCTTGGGGAGGTGCCGGTGTGCCTACACGGAGTCATCCATCCCTGGCTGTGGTCACTGGGAACCACTGTCCTTGTCCCTGTGGTCCTGGACCCAGATTCCTGCGTGGGGCAGCTTTGTCTGCAGCTTTAGCAATAGGGGTGAAAGCAAAGGCGGGAGGGTTGAAGCTGTAAATGCCAGCTGTATTTTTATTGGTCATCTGCAACTTCAAAGGTTTCCCTTCTTTAAATGAGGCCCATGCAGGTATCCAGTCAGCTCTCTGAGCTCCTGGCCTCGATGCCTTATTGATTTTCAATGTGGCTTGACTCCCAGGTGGGCAGACTTCAAAACGTGTGTATTTTTTTGTTGTTGTTGTCATATTTCCATCCATGTTGCTTTCCATCTCCAGCAAGGTTCTGGGTAGGTTGGAAGGCAGTTTTCCTTCTTTGGCTTCTCTCACTTTTCCCCTGGATGGGATTTCAGACTGCCAGGGCCACTTCTGCTGGTGTCTTGTGGGGTTTGTGTGGAGCTCTACCAGATGTTAGCCAGCATGAGGGAGAAGATGCAGTCCTTGTTCTCAAGGAGTTTTTGCCCGATGGCCTACCTAAATGTATTCTAAGCGTGGCCTACCTAAATGTATTCTAAGCTCATGCCACTGCCTAGTTTGACACATGTTGTTCAGAAAAGACCTCAGCCTACCAAGTGTTTCTTGAGTTTTGTGAGCCTAGCACGGGGGAGAACAAATGTTCACTAAATGCCTACGACAGCTGTGTACTCCACTTTGTTCATATTTACTGGTGGTTTTACTTAAACTCTGTGAGTATTCTATACTGCTTAATGAAGCAGGTTATTCTTAGCTCCCCTTTATTCATGAGTACAGTGGGTTGCAGGGGCTTCCTAATTTATCCAAGGGCAGAACAGGGGCTGTACTACCCCTGCCACCACACAGGCTGAGCTACACAGGCTGGGCTGGGTGTGTCAGCATGCCTGTTTGTGTTTTGAGGGAAGGAAAAGAATCAGAGAGAGAAAGAATGAGAGAGAGGAAGAAGAAAAGAAGAAGAAAAAGGAGGAGGAGAAAAAGGAGAAAAAGAAGAAAGAAAGAAAGAAAGAAAGAAAGAAAGAAAGAAAGAAAGAAGAAAAGAAATAGTGAAGGAAAGACCAGAAGCATGTCCTCTTGTTCACTGGCAGACAATAGGTACCCATGTGGAATGAATAAACAAGATGAGACATATGTGTGGCCATAATAATAGCAGTAAATATTTCCATAACACTTCCTGGATGTCAAGGACTGTTCAAGTGCTTCACTGATACTGACTAATCCCCATGAGGAAACTGAAGCACAGAGGGGTTGGGTCACGCTCCCAAAGGAACACAGCTGGGAAACGTCAGAGTTAAATTTCAGGCCTGCCAGAGAGCGACACTGGTAGTATGGACTGAGCGGTGCTTCTGCTGAGACTTTGCTGTCGCTTCTCCCACAGTTGACCTCTTCGAACCTCTAAAGAGTTGTTGTGAGGCTGTGGCTGGACCTTAGTATCACCCTCTTTGATAGATGAGGCAGAGAGATGTCAAGAAGTGATTACCCGGACCACACCCTGGCCTCCTATCTAGGTGCTACAGGGGCTTTTTGTAGGGGAAAGAAGACTCTCTGTAGGACAGTGAACAGATATTTGGTCAGAAGTGTCTTCCTACAAACCTGCACATACAAGTCTGTGGAAACAGTATCTTAAACAGGCAGCTCCTGTCCATCTGCCATGGTCACAGAGTGATTTTTGTGGATATGAAAGACAGAAGCAAGGCAGGCTAGCGAGGAGGCTGGGTCTGGGGCTCCAGGGAGCTCCCTAGTACCCTGGGCACAGGCCTTCTGCTTTGCAGCCTGCCTGGCCTGGCCATGCAGAAGGAGAGGCCTTTGAAGTCACAGATCACCAATAAAATTGCAGCTGGCACCAGGAGTGTGCAGGGCTCCAGGCGTGAGATTTTACACCACATGGGGCTCAGCCAGCCCTGACAGGGCTTGGAATGTGCCCTGTACTCCACTTTCCTCTGCAAAGAGCCACAAGGCTGCCTCAGACCTTGGCTACGCTGTCACCCAATCAATCAAGGCTATAGCCAGGGTCCATTACTCGGCACAGGGAGGTGAGAGGAGCAGCTTATGGATGGGAGTGTGGACCCAAGGAGGTGCCGGCGGCAGGCAGCCACAGTGCAGCAGGCCGCGAGGCCAGGCTGGGTGTGAAGACACAGCCAGCAGGAGGGCTAGGGGAAGGGGCAGCAGGGAGGGCCGGAGAGGTCGTGGGGGGTTCATATGTGGCCACCTCCATTGGTGTCAGCATGAAGGAAGGCCGAGAGGCTGGGTTAAAGGGGATGCTCTCCTTCCTCCCATTCCTCTCTCTTCCATTGCTCTCTCCCTCCTTTCCTTGTAGACCTCAAACTGCCGTTTGCGTCTGGTGGTCTAGTGCCGAGGGTGGCCAGGTTTATCCTCCTAAGGAAATCACGCTCTGAGACAGGCAGTGTCCTTGCCAGTGGACTTTTAGCATCAGAACCTGAAGAAAGGAGGTCAATGACCAGGGAACCCACTGGGTACCACTATGGGCCTCTAGCAGGACAGAGCAGAGCTGTGGCGTCATCCCTGCCCCTTCCAGAATCACCCTTGGGCCACTGAGTCCTTCCACTTTTGGGAAGCAGCTGTCAATCAGGCTCTTTTGAGGAGTCTGGTGGCGAGTGAATTCACTCCTTTAAAGGATGGGGAGCAGGAGGGCCCCGGGATGGGGTGGGGTACGGAGATCCATGAGCTGGAAATCAAAGCCAGGCAGGAAGGTGACACAGAAGACACACATACAGGAAAAGGGGTGGAAAGATGAGAGGGAAGGAGGTGAAGGGGCGCAGAGGAGACGCTGGGGATGGGACTGTGGCCGGGGTCCTCAAGGCAGCGCAGCCTCAGACCACAGCCGTCGTCCCACTTGCACGTAGGGACTTAACAGAGGAAGTGATTCAGTTTCTGAGTGAGGAACAGGAGCCTTCATGGGGACGGTGGAGTCCACAGGGCGGCCTGAGAGGCTGGACGGCAGGAAGCTTTTGTGGCGTCCCTGCACGCAGGTCACACTGCACAGACGGCTTGTTCAGCTGCCGCTGGATTTTTAGGAGACTTTCCTGACCAGGGAGGCGACAGTGCTCATTGGAAGTAGCTCTTCTACCGTTGCAAAACTATGGTCACCACTGCCGTCGCTTATCTTAGAAACAGCAGACTCTGCCCTGAGCTGGAACACAGAGAAAGTCTTCCTCCAGATACACCCATCAGCAGAGGGAAGGAGACAAAGCCTGGGTCCCCAGATCAGACACCCGGATAGAGCTGGTGCCTTCCTTGCCGGGGCCGTTGCACCTGACTCACCACACTCTCTCTGGGGGACGGAAGTGGGGGAATGGGGAAGGGACCTTATTCTACTCGATCCTGGACCTCTCATCAAATCAGCCTTAGACACCTCACTGGGATGTGAGGAAGAACTGATGGGCCTACCCGCTGTGTGTAGACACCTGAATACATGATCTAATTAACCTAGCTAAGCCTGCATCCACTTTTGAGCAATTCTTGAGAGAAGCAATTAAATGTGGAGAAAGCTCCCTACAGAGACACAGAGCAAAAAATATGAAGTATGACTAATCTGATAATGAGGTTGGCATCTTAGAAACTAAGTTTACAAGATGAACACAGCCTAATGAGGCTGGTCCCCTTCCAAGTAGTTGCCCCCATTTGATCCTGATTTAATCAATTTTACCTGAGCAATTATACTTGTAATCTTATTGGCTGATCCTAGTTTTGTCCCACCCCATGCCCACCTAGCGAGTTCCTATGTTTTTCACCTTGTGGTTTTGCTCTATAAAAATCCCTGGAAAAGCCGCGGATATAGCTCAGCGGCATAAGCACTTGACTGGCAAGCCTGAGGTCATGAGTTTGATTCCTGGTACAAAAAAAAACACCAAAACCCTGGAAAAGACAGGTTTCCTGGGCAGCCCACTCCGGCCCTCTTCTGTCCCTCTCTCAGACAGAGCTTTCTTTCCCTGAATAAATATATTCTGCTCTTGAAAAAAAAATAGTCATCCAGCAGGGCCAACATTCTCTGCCCTGTGCATGGCTTGCAACAAGCTCTGCCTTCCTCTAAAAAGAATTCGGCGCACCAGTAAGCAAAGCTCGGTTATCACTGAGTGACTGACCTTTGGTGTGTGTAGCAAAATGCTTGATCAAGCTGCCTCTTGACGGTCTGCTGCCTGAGGGTGTGGCAATAGGGGAATGGTGAGAAAGAGTGAAATCGTTGCTATGTGCTGAGTTGTGTCTTGTTGCTTTATAAAACTCCCTGGAAAAGCCAGGGATATAGCTCAGCAGCATAAGCACTTGCCTGACAAGCCTGAGGTCTTTGTAGAGGAAAGTGAAATCAGGCTAGCATTAGCTGGTCTGCCAGCGCAGATGGGAGGGAGGATGGCTCTGCACTCTCTCTTGCCCGCAGCCTCAGAGCTAAGCTGAGTGGGAGTTCAGTAATTTGGAACCTTGTTGGGTTGAAAAGGCCAACAACTACTGTATTTCTGTACCTGTCACCGAAGCCCAGGCTAAGTGGTGCTTGAGCAGCCATTGACTTAGCAGAGGCCAAGACTCCTGTTCTGCGCCACAGCAGTGGTGAACCTGCTAGGCTGGGGGCCTCACGGGAGCGGCCTTCCCGCCCAAGCCTGTGATTTGAGATGGCCTCAAGCAGTTGCTGCTGAACTGGGAGTATTGGCAGTCATCGGTCAGTATGTGAAGGAACGGTCTGTAGACTAGAAAATTAGAAATGTGTAAGAACTTCAGGGCTGGGGATATAGCTCAGTGGCATAAGCACCTACCTGGCAAGCTCAAGGTCCTGAGTTCAATTCCCGGTACAAAAAAAAAAAAAAAAACCTTCAGCAGTAGTTTTTAAACACACTATGTAACCAGAAGCAAAAATATTTCAAAGTGTTTGAAGATATTATTTGATCAAAGGAACCCTGACTCTCTGGCCTATCCCATCCAACCCTTAAATCCATCCCTGGGCAGCCAGGCTTGCACCTGGAGGAGGGGTCTGCAAGGGCTCCGGAGTCCTCACAGAGGCCTTGTTCTCCAGTGACCACTTGGGTGTGGCCAGTGCAGACAGTGACCAAGGGAGAGGAGTAGGGGCCCAGGGCGGGAGCGGCTTTAGGGTACTGATTTCAGACGCACTCTCCCCGTGTTGAGAGTAATACGCGTGTTAGACACAAATCTTGGAAAACTGAGATAAACATCGGTCCGCACTCAGCTTCACTTCACACCCTGCCAATCATCGGTCACTGTGCCACACTGTATGATTCTAGTGTAAGAAGGCTTTTCCTTAAGAACACCCACTTATATACTTCCTTGTTTCATTTGAAATTAGGCTGTGCTGTATCTGCAGTTTTACATTCCGCTTTTTAAGTTTATCAATGTACTATGAATATCACTTCTTTTTAATAGCTATGTAGTATTCCCCTGTGTGGAACTCATAAAGCTGGACATTTAGATGATTCTTTTTCCTATCTTAGGATAAATTCCTTCAGGTGGAAACCCTGAGCCACAGGACACAGTCATTTCTGTGATTTGGTCCAGGCTCCCTACTCTGGTACAGCATAACCTGTCCGCACTGCCTCCAGCTGTGTTTCAATGTGCCATTCCCCCCGCCCCTGCTCCGCTGCTGTCACTCATTCTCACCTTGGAGATGAGGTGGTCGCAGACCAGTGTTTCAGCACAGTGGAGCTGTTGCTTGGTATTCACCATTTTTTGTTTTTGTCTTGTTTTTTAAAAACCTGTCCTCTGCCACCTTGGAAGACCGTGCACTTTTTTGTCTCCACGCTGAAGACCTTCCTTTGATCATCTTGCTGAACTGAAAAGGAGCCTGAGGGTAACCACCAGTGGACATCTCTCACTCTGTACCCCAGTCAGTCTCTGTACCTTCTGTGGAAATCTTAGCTCAGTGGTGGCAAACCTATGGCTTGTGTACCCCAGCAGGCTGTTATCACTGAAAGCTCTAAAAGGTTCCCTATCCCTGTCCTAGCTGCACCCTTAGATCAAATACACAGGAGGAGGGGATGCTTAGGATCTGAGCACACAGGGAAGTAGGAATCACCCAGTGGCCAGTCTTTGGGAGCTTACAGAGAGCAACTGCAGCACCTTCTCTAGTGCAAAAGAATTTGTCCACTCTGGTGACCTGTGATTACCATTAGTAGAGATTTTTCATCATAAAAGTGGTCATTGTGCACATTTCCAAAAAGGAAAGAATGAAAAAAAAGTGAAAGTCATTTGTAACCTTCAGGGGAAAAGCCCTATTGTTCATATTTTGGGAAAACATGTTGAGAATTTTCCCAGAATTCAGATAATACAAATATGTAACTTACTTTTTGGAGGGGTGGGGAGTAATCTGCTTTAAAAATAATCATAAAAAGTTTAGTGTAAAAAGTTGTTATAAACATTCATAATAGCTGCATAATAGTCATACATGGGTCATTGTAAAATTTCTGCACATTTCCTGTTACATATTTAGGTGTTTCTAATTTTTCTTATCAAAATCTGTAAGCCCTCATCTTTATGCATAAAGGTTTTCTTCTTTTGGATTATTTCCTCATAATCGTTTCTCACATGTGGAGCTGCACATATTTCAAAAGAAAAGATGCACAGCTGCAGGGAATGTTGATGAATATAACTTGGGGAAGACCATGTGGCTGCTGGCCAAATTCTGCCAGATTGGGATTAAGATCAATTGGATAAACAACTGTATGGATGATTATGGAAGGCTTCTATGATCTAATCCTCTGAACTTGTGAATCGGTTACCTTGCAAGGCAAAAGGGATCTGGCAGATATGACTTCATTAAAGATTTTGATCTGAGAGGTTACCTAGGGTTATCCAGCTGAGCACAGTGTGATCTCCGAGGTCCTTGTGAGAGAGAGGAAAAGAGAGCTGATAGAAAGGAATGTGAAGCAAAAGCAGAGAAGGAGATTTGAAGATGCTTTTGAAGATGATTTTGAAGGTGGAGGATGAGCTCACAAGCCTAGGAATGTGGGCAGCCTCTGGAAGCTTGAAAATGTAAGGAAATGGATTTTTCCTTAAAGCCTCAAAACCAAAACAAAACAAACAAGAAAAACCCATCAGCTCTGCCAACATGTTGACTTTAGCTTGGCAAGACTGACTTTGGACTTCTGACCTCTAAAACTGTAAAATAATAAATTTGTGTTATTTCATGCCACTAAGTTTGTGGTCATTTGTTATAGTAGCAATAGGAAATCAATATAGCCACCAATCTATTATAGAAGCGAAAATGACATCAAAAGTAATGAAAAACCCAGTATGGTCACATTTTTGTACACAGTCTTCAGATATCCTAGTTTTTAACACAGAGATTTAGTTTTCACTCACAGTGGTCCTAAAGCTCTGAGAGGCAGGTATTTTTGATATAACAGCTCAGGGATCCATGAGGGTTGTATTTTTTTTTTTTTTTTTATTTTAAAAATAAAAGGAAGAAAACATTAACAGACAGACAACCTTTTACAAAATAGCAAAAGAACAGTACAGACAATACAGAGTTACAAACAAAGTGGTAGGAAATTAACAATGCTTGTTGTATTACATACTGATATCTTCAAAGTGGTTTCTCATCAAAACAGATAGAGACATGCAATATTGATTAATCAAGGACTCACTGACAGTTTCTTACAGCAAAGAAATAGAAGACAGTAGAACAACTATGTTAACTATCCTGTATATACATACATACAAAATTTCTCCTTCTTTCCCTTCTCTTTTCCACGTCCCAGTTGCCCTTTACCCTTGAGTATCTTCCTATCATTTCACAATGTCTATCATACCTCTGAGTTTAAATTAACTCTTTCAGGTTTTACACTAGTGAGACAATGCAGTGCTTGCACATGCAGGTCTGATTTATTTCACTTATGAGTATGGTCTCTAGTTATGACCATTTACCTATAAAAGCCTTGAGTTTATCTTTCTTTATAGCTGAGTAATATTCCATTATATAAAAGTACCACAATTTTCTTATCCAATTCTCGATGGATGGACGTTTGGGTTGCTTCCACAATTTAGCAGTTACAAATTGTGCTGCTATGAACATAGGTGCACATATATCGCTGTGATATGATATTTTCAGATTTTCTGGGAAAATACCCAGCAGGGGGATAGCTGGGTTGAATGGGACCTCTAGACCTAGTTTTCTGAGGAATCTCCAAACTGATTTCCACAGTGGTTTCACCAGTCTGGAGGGTTGTATTTCTGAAACACGTGGCTTCCTTAATCAGTGAAGCAGAGAAAGAGAAGAAAACCCCATATGGGCTGGACTGCTTCCTGGGAGTGCGTCCCATCCAGCCCCTGGCCAGAGCCCGTGCATGCTCAGCTCTGCGGGCTGGAGAAGTACCGACTTGTGCTTGTACAGAGGTGTGTCAGCAGGGGGATGAGAGCTGCTGACCTGAGGACACACACAAATGTTTTCATCAGTTCCCTGTCACTGAGACACAGGACCTGACACCTGGAACTTAAAGGAGGGGTTTATTTTGGTTCACAATTTTAGTCCATAGTTGGTTGGCTGTGAGGCAGGAAAGCATGGTGGGAGGGCCTGAGTGGAGGAAAACTGCTCAGGTCATCGTGGTCAGGAAGCAGACAGTGAAAGGGAAGGGAGGTGTGGGACAGGGAGACAACCTTTCAGGTCATGCCCTAAGTGACCCTCCTCTTCCCACTCCACTTTGCAACAACACATTCAGCTATAAACTCATCACTGGACGGATCCACTAATGGGTACCGCACCTCAATATTCCGACCTCCTCCTAAATGCCCACCTATGAGTGCATGAGGCTTAGAGGGGACATCTAGACATAAACCAGAACAACCGTGTTCTCACAGACACGGTGCCTTCAGGAGCTGTGGAAAGTCTCTACTGCCCTGGCCCTGTGCCCTGAAGCGCTTTGTAACTCACAAGTGCAAGTTGCACGGTGTAGATCAACAGCGTGTGCCAGGCCCGAGACTAGCCAGCTGACGACTCCCCACAGCTGGAGTTCTGGAACTGAATCACGCAGGGAGTAATGTTGTTTTCAGGAAATGAGTGATTTATTTTATGATATAAAATTTAAATATTTTAATATACCTCCCAAGAAGTTACCTGCTTCAAAAAACTGCAGAGGCCCTGTGGAGCTCTGCAGAACGCTAGCTCACCTCCTGGGGAGGTGGCCCCCAGGGAACCACCTGCCACCTACCTGATGCCAGAGGCATTACAGAGAAAGGAAAGCCTGGATAAAAGGCGTTTCATCGTGTTTGGAGTGTGACTGAGCCCGCGGAGGTGACTCAGACGGTGGTGTGAGGGACCAGTGTGGTCCATTTCAGGGATGTAGAAGCTGGAAAATCAGAGCCCGTTCCAGATGAGCTGAAGTGCTAGCGGCACATTCAGGGTCTGAGGTTCTATTTTAATTAGACTAGTTCTTATTAATGAAAATAGGTTGACTATCTGTTATTGCTGGAAAACAAATTTCTTCTTTATTTTTCTAAATAAACATTCAATATTTTTTAAGTATTGGTTTTGAAAGCCTGGGATTGTTTCTGCCTCTAAGACTTCCTTCAGGACCCCATGAATTTCTCTTCAACCTGGGTCTGTACCAGGTGGCATTCACTTGGCAAATTCCTTAGTGGTGGGGCTAATGCTCAGCCTGGCTTGCTGTGAGTGCACCCGCCTCAGGCGGAACTCACTGTAACCTAATTTACAGGCTGCTGTGATAGTAGAAGGCCATCCTGGAGCTCTGCAGGTAGAACCCAGACATTGGTCGTGTGTGTGTGTGTGTGTGTGTGTGTGTGTGTGTGTGTGTGTGTATACACGGGTGATAGCAATCATCACCAAGGAGATAGGAATCCTTCTGCTTCTGCACCCTTGGACAAGGCTTGGGTGGATGAGGCCTGTCTCCCTTCCCTAGGTCTGCAGGTATCATTCACCCCTTCACCATGCTCTGCTGGTCCTGCAGCTGTGCTATGTCTTTCAAGGACTTCCACTGAGCTCCTTTATGTGTTGATTTTAACACTCAAGAATGTTGACAGTACCAGGCATGGTGGTACATGCCTGTAATCCCAGCACTCAGGAGGCTGAGGCAGGAGGATTACAGCAAGTTTGAGACCAGCTTGGGCTACATAGTGAGTTCAAGGCCAGTCTGAACTACATAGTGAGACACTGCCTCGAAAAAAAAAAAACAAGAACAAAAACAAAAACCAAACGAAACCAAAATTTAAAAAAAGAATACTGACAGTTTGAAGCTTTTGGGTTTCTAATCTCCAGCTATTCCTCAGACAGAAGACTAATATCCAGAAGAATAAACTTGAGTCATTTGTAGGAAAATGGGTGCACATAATTTTTCTTTCATTAATTAACTTCTATTAGTACATGTTTGCAGTACAGGACGATTAAAATTATCATGGGGAGTTGGTACATTTGCAAAATACATCTTAATTCTTCTCTCTCTCTCTCTTTTTGTTTGTTTTTTTGTTCCCTACCCTTCCCCTTCCAGTTCCTTCCAGCTCTTGGTCCCCTTCCTATTTGCAGAAGGTCTATTTTCAGCATTTTTTCTACCCCCTTTCTCTCCCCTCCCTCCAGCTCTAGTTCCTCCATTTGAAAGACATCTCCTTATTTCCTCTATGCATCTTCTATTTTGCTCTTTATCTATGTAAGCATTTTTTCAGTTTCATATATGAGGGAAACCAAGTGGTATGTAAGCTTGTGTGCCTGACTTATTTCACTCAACCTTATGGTCTCAAGTTGCACCCATTTACCTGAAAATGCCTCAGGTTTATCTTTCTGTATGGTAAAGTACTCCTCTGTTGTGTATAAATGCCACACTTTCTTTATCCTTTTATCCATCAATGGGCATATGGGCTGCTTCCAAGGTTTAACTGTAATAAATTGTGCTATTATAAATATGAGTATGCACATATGCGTATAATATGATGTCTTTAGTTCTTTCAGAAAGATACCTAGAAGGGGAATAGTTGGGTCAAATGGAATTTCTACTTTTTTTTTTTGAGGAATGTCCCCACTGATTTCCATAGTGCTTATACTAGTTTACATTCCCACTAACATAAACTAGTTAGTGGGGCTCATCTTTTCCCCTCAGACCTTTACCAGCAATTGTTATTATTTGATTTCTTGATGATAGCCAGTCTATCTGGAGTAAGTTAGAATCTCAGGGTTGTTTTAATTTGAATTTTTTGAATAGTCAGAAATGTTGAACATTTTTTCACATATTTATCAGCAGTTGTACTTTTTCTTCTGAGAAGTGTCCATTCATTTTGGCTGACCGGTTTTTTTTTTTTTTGATTGGGTCTTTTATTAGGGGTCTAATTTTTTTGAGTTCTTTATGTGTCTTAGCTACTTTTCTCTCATTGCTGAGATAAAATACTCAACACCTAAAGTTAAGTAAGGAAAGATTTATTTAGCTCAGTTTGTGGAGGTTTCAGTCCATAATTGACTGGCTCTAAGGCAGGGTGACCTGGGAGAAGGGTAGCAGTTCATAGCAGCAGAAGATAGTAAAAGCAACAAGACAGGAGGGAGAGGAAGCCTCCTTTCCTCCCTTATAGTATATGCAGTCTACCCACCCTAGGGCATGTATAGCACTCACACTCCCAATCCCAGCGCTAGACCGTGAACCAATCACAAACTCTAGATTCAGCTGCCTCTGAAAAGCCTACCTCCCACAACTGCATGAAGCTTTGAGGGGACATACAGACACAAACCATAACGTTGTATATTCTAGTTGCTAGTCTTCTGTCCGAGGAATAGCTAGCAAAGTTTTTCCCATTCTGTACATTGTCTCTTCACTCTGTTGGTTGTTTCCTTTGCATGGTGAGACATACGAGTCTTTACTCAGTCTTCTGTGTGTGGATATTCAATTTTCCCAGCAGTACTTATTAAAGAAGCTATCTTTCTCCAGTGTATGTTTCTGGCCCTTCTGTCACAGATCAAATAACTGAATGTGCCAGGAGTTGCTTCTGCTTCCTTTAGTTTGTTCCATTGATCCACATGCCTGTTCTTGTGCCAATACTACGCTGTTTTTTGAGGCAGAGTCTCACCATGTAGTTCAGGTTGGCTTTGAATTCACTATGTAGCCCAGACTGGCCTCGAACTTACAATGATTCTCCTGCCTCAGCCTCCTTAGTGTGTCACCATGCCTGGCCAGTACTGTGCTGTTTTAATCACAGTACCTTTGAGTATAACTTCAGATCTAGGATTGTGATGTCTCCTGCTTTGCTCTTATTGCCCAGGATTGCTTTTGCTGTTTGGGGTCTCTTCTGGTTTCACATGAATTTTAAGATTGTTTTCTCTAAATCTGTGAAAAGTGCTCTTGCATTTTGATTGGGATTATGTTAAATCTATATATCAGTTTTGAAAGTATAGTCACTTTGATTATACTTGTTCTGCCTATCCAGGAACAGGGATATATTTCCATTTCTTGATGTTCTTCTCAATTTCCTTTTTTAGAGTGATATAATTTTTGTTGAAGAGGTCTTTCATATCCTTGGTTAGGTTAATTCCTGTCTTGGTTACTTTTCTCTTATTGCTGAGACAAAATACCCAACTCCCAAAATTAAGGAAGGCAAGGTTTATTTACCTCACAGTTTGTGGAGGCTTCAGTCCATGCTTGGCTGGCTCCAAGGCAGAGTGGTACATGGTAGAGGGCAACTGTTCATGGCAGCAGAAGCTAGCAAAGCCACAAGAGCAAAAAGGGAGGAGGGCTGGCAAGTAGCCTCTTTCCCTCCCTTATATTGTATGCAAACTATCCGCCCCAGGGCGGGTGTAGCACTCATCCATAATTCCAACATTGGACCATAAATCAATCATAAATCTAGAAGCCCGCCCCATGACTGCATAAGGATTTGGGGTTGCACACAGACACAAACCATAACAATTCCTAAGTATTTAATTTTTCTTGATGCCATTGTCAATTGTATTTTTTTCTAAATTTCTTTCTCAGAGAATTCATTATTAGTGTATAGGAATGTTATTTTTGGTGTGTTTATTTTATATCCTGCTATAGTGCTGAATTTGGTCATTAATTCTAGGAATCCTTTGGTGGAATTTTTTGGGTCTTGTAAGTAGAAGATCAAGTCATCTGCAAATAATAATACTTTGACTTCATTTTTTCCTTTTGTTTCTTTGTCTTGCTGATTGCTCTGGCGAAAGTTTCCAGGACTATGCTGAACAGTAGTGCTGATAGCGGCCATCCTTGTCTTCTTCTTAGAGGGAAAGCATTCAGTTCTCCCCCGTTTAATACAATGTTGGATGTATGTTGGCCATAAATGGCTTTTATCAGATTGATATAAGGTCCTTTTATACCTATGTTTGTCAAGGTCATTATCATAAATGGCAGTTGGATTTTGTCAGAGGCTTTTCTGTATCTATTGAGATGATCATGTGATTTTTGACTTTGCTTCTGTGCATGAGATGAATTACATTTATTGCATATTTTGAATCATCTCTGCATCCCTGGGAATGAAACCTACTTGGTCATGGTGTATGATTTCTTTGATGACTTGGCAAATTCTGTTTCTTAGTATCGTGTTGAGAATTTTTCCATCTGTGCTCATTAGAGGGGTTGGTCTGGTGGTTCTCTTTATTGGTTTGATACTTGTCTAGTTTTGGAATCAGGATAATGCTAGCTTCTAAGAATGAGATTGAGAGTATGCCTTCTCTCATGATTTCATTAAAGAGTTTGAGGAGTATTGGTGTTGGATCTTCCCTGAAGTTCTTGTAGAATTTGGCAGTGAATCCGTCAGGTCATGGACTTCTCCTGGTAGGTTATTTATTACTGCTTCAAGTTCATTGCCTGATATTGTATTACCTGAGATATTTAAGTCTTCTTGGTTCAGTGTTTGGTAATTCATATGTATCTAGAAATCTCCATTTCTTCTGAGTCTCCAAGTTTTTTACTGTACAGTTTTGTGAAGCAGTTGTTAAGAATCTTCTGGATTTTCATGATGTTCATTGTGATCTCATCTTTTTCATTTCTAATTGCATTGATGGTGACTTTTCTTACCTTTTTTGGATAAGATTGGCTAAAAGTTTGTCTATTTTCTTTATTCTTTCTAAGAACCAGCTCTTCAATTCATAGATTTGTTGTGTTGCTTCTTTAAGTCTCCAATTCCTTGCTTTTTGCTCTGGTCTTTATAATTTCCTTCCTTGTACAAGCTCTGGATTTGAATTGTTCTTGTTTTTTCTAGGACCTTGAGGTGCATCATTAGGATATTGGGCCTGTTCTATTTTTCTGGTGTGGGCATTCACCGCTATAAACTTCCCTTGCAAGATTGCTTTCACTGGGTTCCATAAATTCTGTGTTGTACTGGCATTATCATTTAGCTCTGGGAACTGTCTTATTTCTTGCTTAATTTCTTCTGTGACCCTTGACTGTTCCAAAGTGTGTTGTGTAATTTCAATATTTGCAACTGAGACCATAATGTTAAGTGAAACATATCAGACACATAAGCTTCACTGTCTCACGATTTCTCTTATGAGAAACTCAAGATACAAATAAATTAAAGGACAGAATAAAAGACAGGTAATAGGAAAGAGGAAGGTAGATCTTTTGCAAAAGGGAAGGGACCAAGCTATGTAGGCAAGGGAAGGAGGAGAGAGAAGAAGGGAATGAAAGAATTAAAATGTATGTACATGCACCAAATCCCCCAATGAATGTAATCATTATGTGCTGTGGACATATCCTAATAAAAATAAAAACTGAAAATACATAAAATTAAATTTAAAAAGGAGACTCAATGTACTTTCCCTGTGTTTGCTTCTGGGACATTAACATATGTATTTTGTTACCAAATCATTATGGCTTAGTCCTATTCCATGATTTCTTTGTCCTACAGTACCTGCTGCTCCGTCATCTCCTTTGATATTTCCCAGGTGGGAAAATGTTCCCTTACATTCAGTTTCAGGACCATTTCCATTGCCTGCGAAGGTTTTCGTGGTGGCTTCCTCAACGTCTTGCAGTGAGCACATCTGAAATGTGCTGTCTGCTCCCCACCTCCTTCGCTTCCCCCTCGTGGTCTCCATTTCTGTTCATGTCAGCGCCTTGCTCCTGACGCTCCAGGCCTGTAACCTGGACATTCTTGCTGGGCTCCACGCTTTCCCTTGGCCTTTACATCTAGTCACCCCTCCCTGCAGCTGTTTTATTTTCAACAGTTCCTGACTTCAGCCCCTCCTCTTCCCTCACCTGTCTCACTTTGTGTGCCTTCTCCTTCCCTCCTGGGTAACTGCTGCTGCCTTCCAACTGATCTCTCCAACATACTCCAGTTGCTAGATCAACCGCCTGAAAGTGCAACTCATCAGTCCCTCTCCTGCTCCCAGCTCCCGGGAGCTTCCTACTACATCAGGGGTTGGAGTCTCTTGAGATGACTCCAATCTTTCCACTTCGTCTCCTCCTCTGTGTCCCACAAGGAAGCTAAGCTGGATCCTAGAAGTTCCTCAAGCAGGTTCCACCCCTCCACCTCTGTGCCTTTAATGTCCCTGCACGAGTGAGAGGACTCTGTCTCATTTTCCCCACGCTTGGGCCTGTTGAAGTCCTGCCCGTGCCAAAGTTTCCCAGATGTCCTTGCTGCCGTGCAGCCATCTCAGTCTGTCACTCGGAAGTGGGTTATTCTATGCATTCTCTAATCTTTTCAGTCATGCGGGAGCATTGTCATTTACCTTGTGTCGTGATTTATGTTGAAGTCTTATCCTGCATACTAAACTACAAGCCCCTTGAGGGTAAGGACTGTGGTTTTCATTTCTGCAGGCACCAAGAGAGCCTAGCAGAGCCCTTCTACGCTGCCAGCTCAATAAACATTTGCTAAATTGAGTCAGTTCCCATCTGGCGTGCAGCCAGGTGGAGAGGCAGAGAAATTAAACAGCTTCCACCAGGTGGGAAACTCCCCTTACAGCCCCTCACTCATAATGCAACTTTTCTTTCCATCCCTTGAAGATTGGCTGGACGGCCCACAGCCACACTGGCCAGTGAGCGAACATTGATTAGGTGCTAACTATGTGCCAGGCCCTGGGTGCTGGGATGCAAAGGGGAACCAGCCAGCTCGGAGACAATGCCCTCTCTGGAAATTCAGCCCAGTGGGGGAAGACAAACCTAAGTAAATGGTAATTAGGTGCTACAGGGGGAGCACCTAATGGCATGGAAAAGGATATGACTTGGACTAAAAGCTTTTCTGAGGTACAGCTGTTTAAAACCTTCTGTTGATGAAAATAACTAAGAAAGGATGGCTTTTAGGCACAGGGAATGGCATATTTATATGTCCCAGGACAGAAAGTATTGAGGACTAAAAGAAGGCCAGGGTGACTGGAACACAGACAGGGAGAGAGACACTGGTGAGAAATAAGAGTGGGTAGGGCAGGTATCTGACAGCAGAGACTTTTAGGTCATTTAGAGGCCACTTACAGGAGGGGCTGGGGTCAGAAGTGGGTCGGCAGAAGCGGGAGAATGCAAGAGGAGATTAGAAGGGAGATGACTGGTGTCATCGGACAAGAGAAGATGGAGACCCAGGGAGAAAGGACAAGGGGACAGAGGAAAGCCGATGGAACTAAACTCTCCACCAACTACCTTCTCCAGGGACTGCAGGCCATGAGCCCGTGCTGGGAGAAGTGAGGCCTTCTGCACCTACTGGCTTAGAAAGGCTGGCCAGAGAAGATGAGTAGACAGCCCCAGACGGCACAGGGAGCCCTGACTTCAGCCCCACTTCCTCCGGGCACTTCCCTGTGACCTGCGCGGGGCTTGGAGTCGCCTTGGTTTCATTTTCTGAACCATACAGCAGAACTGGTAAAGCCTTGTAGCTGATGCCCGTAAAACCCATTTGAACAGGATTCTAGACATCCTGTAGAGAATGACTGTTATTTACACTCACCTGGTCAGTATTTTCCTCACAGAAGGGTGTCCATATGTGAAAGAAAATGCTAAGAAAAGAAATGAAAAAGAGCCATTGGCAGCTCTAGGAATCTGTTGCAGACTGGGCTTTGTGAGGGGGACAAACCCCTGTGATTAGAAAAACGTACAGCTAGCACTCATTGGATTAAGAGTGTAGAAAAGCAAACGTGTTCGAATCTTAAACACATCATAATTTTAAGCATCCACAAGTGTTTAAAAAGTGTTAGCTGCTATGAGCACATACATCCATTTACTAGTTAAACATCATAACCTGTTTCTTTTCTAAACACACAGGCAGGAGAACAGAACACGGTTAACATGTTAAACACACTGACATGTTTACAATGTGTTGCAAGAAGGTGTTTAACTTTTTGTGCTCCAAAGCTAAACACTTTGGAATTAGAGGGCTGGCTAATTCTGACTCCATTGGGTATGGCTGTGGCCTACTGGTCCCTTGGCTTTGGACAAAGCACTTGTGGAAAAGTAGATCATTCTACCTGTGACCTGGATTTCATATGGAGCAGACTAGGTGACTTGCTGTAGGACCCTGGGTGCCATAGAATGTGTTTCTGGAAGCAAATTTCTTTTTGGAGGAATGAGTCCTGAATTCGTAACTCTCTGAATCCAGCTTGTTTCCTCTCTTGGGTGTTCTTTCTACTTGGCTGGAAGGAGATTTTGTGGAGGCCCCAGATATAAGCCAGCTGGAGGTCTGGGCCTGTCCTTCACACTGGCTCAGACTTTCATAGACAAAAAAATAGGGGAGGAAAAGAGGCAGGAAGAAGAAGGTGAATGATCTTTTTCTATGGCTAGCATAACAAATCATCATATACTTGGTTCTTGAGGAAACATATATTATCTTACAGTTCTGGAAGTCAAAAGTCCTAAATGAGTTTCTTGGGGCTAAAATCAAGGTGTGCGCAGGGATACATTCCTTCAGGAGGCTCACAGACAATAAGTTTCCTCGCCTTTTCCAGCTTCCAGAGGTTGCCCCCATTCCCTGGTTTGTGGTCCCTTCCATCTTCCAAACCGGCAGAGGCCAGTCAAGTCTTTATCACACTGAGTCTCTTTGACTCTTCCTCTTTTGCCTCCCTCTGTCACTGGTAAGTGCCTTTGTAATTACCCCGGGCCCATCTGGAGAAGCCAGGCCAGACTCTTCAGTTCAGCATCCCTAATGTCATCTGCAGCCTTAACTCCCCCTTGCCATGTAATTTAACATATTCACAAGTGTTAGAGATTAGGATGCAGACATCTTGGCTAGGGACATTATTCTGCCTGCCCTAGGGTACAGTAAAAAGAAAGAATGGAAAAGAAGCAAAGAGGATAGGAGAAAAGGCATTAAAGAAATTAAATGGCAATCCTGTTATCCTGGGATTAGAGAACATTTCGGACAAGCACTAGTTGATTATCTGGGAGAGTGGGTCCAACAGTGGAGGACTGGTGCTTGATGGCTAGGGAAGGCATTTCAGGGGTTCCAGGCTGCTGCCCACTTAAAATGTGGTGCATCAGATATACTAAGAAAAAGCAATAAAAGAGCAATTGGCAGCTCTGGGAATTTACTGCAAACTGACTTTGCAAGACAGACTTAAAGCATGCGGGCAACCTGTCCTGTCAGAAAGACCTCTCCATAGAGTGACTTCAGCAAGAGAGGAGTGTTTCTCTGTCATGGTAACGGCAGAGGTAGGCAGTCCCTGACTGTCATGGTGGTTCTGCCATCCCCAAGCGTGTATTTCTAAGTCTAAGGAGATTGTTTCAGGTTTCCTCAACTTGTAGCTGGAGGACAGTCAGGAAGAACCAGGGAAGTTAGGAGCATTCCTTTTTTTTTTTTTTTTTTGGTATTGGGAATTGAACTCAGGCCCTTGCACTGGCCAGGCAGGTACTTGTGCCACTGAGCTGTATCCCTGGCCCTGAGCATTCATTTTAAGAGCATGATCTAGAATAGAATTTCTCAACCTTGAGACTACCAGCATTTTGGGTCTAGTAATTCTTTTTTGTGAAGGGCTGTTTTGTGCCTTGGATATTTAGCATCTCTGGTTTTTGCCCACAAGATAACAGTAAAAGCCCCCAAGTGTGACAATGAGGAATGTCTCTAGATGTTGTTCAGTGTTTCCTGGGAGGCAAAATTATCCTCAGCTAAGAACCACGGATCTAGACAAAGCACACGTTTCTTCTGGTGTCGTACTACTGCCCAGGACTTAGCCGGGCAGCCTCACACCCATCTAACACTTGGGATGTTTTTGTTACTAAAGAAAGCAGAAACAACTGGTAAGCTGCATCTGTCTCCGGAATTTGGGCTGCTGACTTGCTGAGGTTCTATCTCACATCGAGACACCTGCCTGGAACACCCAGCGGGGCTGTCCACGGAGGGACGGGGCTGAGGGTGGTCACCAGTGAGGACTCCCTGGAGTCCTTCTTACTTCCTGGGCAGGGCTGTCCGAGAGGGTTGGGTCATCAAGCCCTGGCATCTGGCTTCCCAGAGTGGTGAGGAGAGCAAAGACATTTCTGGAGCTACATGCTTCCATTTCGACGCCATGTGTCATGAGCTGTACCTTGACAGGATTTGACTGGCTCTGATTTGTAATATCTTGTTCTGTTCCCAGTGTGTCTAGAGTGACCTTGGGGACTCTCTAAGCTAGATCTGTACAGGTAGCAGATTTAAAAGGTAGACAGATCTGGGTTCTAAATCTGCTTCTGCCACTTATTAGCTGTTTGATTCCTTAGCATCTGTTTCCTGTTCTGTAAAATTAGGATAGCATCATCTCTTACAGAAGTTTGTTGGGGGGAAAAACAAATTATCTCATGTACAGGTACAAATTCTCTATGATGAATGTGATCTTTATGTATGTCTAAAATGTACCAATAAGATCTCATTTTTTAAAAAAAGAAGTGTTGGAAAGATTGAATTAGGTGATATGTACAAAACACAGACCATCCCTAGGACCTAATAAGCACTTGACAGACACGTACATTTTTTTCATTCCTCAGATATTTGTTGAGTACTTGCTGTGTGCAAGGCTCTGCACTAGATTCTGGGAACAGGAGCATACGGGGTTGATCAGGCTCTTAGTGATTACCTTGTGGTAGTTTCTGCTGCTGTTATCATCATGATGCTTTCGGAAACACGCCTAGAGACCGACTGCTAGTGAGCAGGTGAGGCTGAGATGACAGACCCTGGGACTGGGCGTGTGGGAATGAGGCTGGCTGGTGATGTCCGCGGAAGGGTTGAGGGCTGACGGGGAGCAGAACAGCCAATGACCCGGGTGGATAATCCAGGGCTAGAGAGTCACACGTCTCTGGGAATTCAGAGGACATGAAGTGAGGCGAGCTGCAAACTGGACAGCAGAGATCAGCCAGAAGAAGGAAGGCAGGAGGAGGACAGGCAGCGGTAGCTCCTTTCACCCTGATTAAAGGAGTGACGACAGAGGCCTGGCTGAGGTCAGAGGCGACTGCAGGAGCTACCCCCAGCGAGGCCAGGCTGGCTGACAGGAGGGAAGGACTGTGCTCTGTGGTGCATGGAGAGCTCCAGGGCAGCCCAACGGGAAGTTCAGGGAAACGTGACAGCCCCTTACCTCCCTGTCCCACTGCCAGCCCCTGCACTCCATCTCTTCTCTGGGCAAGCTGATTACGACAGCAAGTTCAGGAGGCAGGTCACCTCCATTAAACTGTCGGGGAGTCACCGAGCTAATGAGGGCTCCGGGCAGTGAGGCTCAGACTTTTTCCATCCACAGCTCACTCTTGGCAAAGGGAAAGACCTCACATGTTCCCATTTACTAAAATGGAAACCCTTCCTTCTAGAATGCAACTGAAATTCCATGGTCAATCATTATAATCACTCCCTCCTGATCCCTTTGACGCCTTTGTCCCTCTCATTTCCTTGTACTGTCTGGGCAAAACACAGCCTTGGTTATATCCAGCTCTCCATTTACTCCACGCTTGTTTTGGGGGAAAGACACAACCATAATGACTGATCTCATTTTCAGTTCATGCCCACAATGTTCAAGGAAGATTTAGTTGCTGCCAGATTATCACATACTCTGTCCTGTGTTAACCGCTGTCCAACTGTCCTACATAAGAACTTTAGACCATCACAGCTGCCTTAGATCCCTGCACCTTCCTCCCGGATCACTTCCTGCCGGTGACCTTGATTCCTTCTTCACACAGATGCCGCAGCTCCCCTCCCAAAAGCCTCTGCCCTCAGGCCCTCTGCTTCCTTGACTGTCACAGGGATGAATGTGCCCAGTAGCTCCACAGGGCCAAGCCTCCCGCTGCGCACTGGAGCCACCCCCTCACCCACTCCAGGACATCACTTCCACAACACAGCTACTTCTCTCGTCCTCAGTCATTTGTTCCCTCCTGAATCAGCATGCACACAGGATTTTTCTTGCGTGAGGGCAGTCCCATCCTTGCAGTGGCTCAGGCGTGTCACCTCCATAGGTAGCATCCTGGTTGGACCCTTCATCATTTCTTTTTTGGGTCATTGCAGTAGACTCCATGTTTGTCTCTCTGTAGTCTATCCTCAAAATAGAGCTCGAGGGAGTCTATCTATTATATTTAAATTGGATCATGCCATTCCTCCTCTCAAAGACCTTCATTGCCTCCCCACTTCCCAAGGCCCTACGGGATCTGCCAGACCATTCCCCCTTCACTCCTCTGAACTCATCCAGCACTGACCCCGCTGTAGCTCCTCTACACCCTCCACTTGGCAAACTTTGCTCTGTTTGTTCACTCTCCTAATGTACCTTGTCCAAACGTCCCCGTGACCCACTTCCCCACCACCTTTACATCTTGACTCAAATGTTATGATCTTGAGGATAACTGCCCTAATCCCGTGGGCAACAACCTGCTTTCCTCCCAAACGCCAGCCTTCCTCACCCACTCTACTTCTACTTTTTTGTTTTTTCCATAGTGCTCTTTTCTCACACCTTATACACATACTTATGCTAAAATGTTTGTTTCTTATGCATCCCCACCTCCCAGTGGCATATTAATTTCTTAAAACAGGGGATTTTGTTCATTGATAAATCCGAAGGACCTGGAATTACGGCTTACACGTAGTAAGGAAATAGTTGTTGGATGATTACACAGAAAAGCTATTTCTGCTAAGGGAAGACGTCAGTTAAACATGTCTACCATCCACCCATCCCTCTATTTCTCTATTTCTCCATCCATCCACTTGTGTGTTCATCACCAGCCTTGTCACTCCGTAAGGGTGACTTAAGCACCCAGTCAGTTTTGAACCTGTGCTTGGCTTGTGGGAAAATGGTGCTGGTGTCTACTGTAGCTTTAGAGAAGAGGAAAGGGATCGGGGAGGGGAGAGGAAAGAAGAAGAGGGGTAATAGGGGAGGAAACAGAGGGAGGAAATAGTCAAAGTATAATATATACATGTATAAATGTATGTGTGAGAAAGACAGAGAGAGAGAGAGAGAAAGAGTAAGAGAAAGGGATTGGTATCTATTCTAAAAGAATTTTCAATCAGGTTAAAGGTAAAAGCCTAGATGGAGGATTCATTGAACATAACTGTTGTTACTCTCAGCCAGAGTTGAACGCATTGATGCTGTCACATAGGAGCCTGGTGACGTGGTGGTAGCATGATATTTATAGGCTGGCATGCCAGTAGATTTTAGTTAAAGAGCCTGTGAGGACCCCGTGGACTGCATGTTCTGGGGATGCTGAGAATCTGCTGAGAGGTAGGGGAAATGGCCTTCGGCAGCCCTTGGAGCCCAGCAGCCTAAACTGAGGGGGGACCTCAGCTGAGAGAGGCACTTTTCCATCCTGGTTCTTACTTACTACTGGGGAAAGTCCCAAGGTCGGGCGCATTTTCTCCCAGGCCAGAGGGAACATCTAGTTGCCTGCCTCTGGCAAACTGTCCTACCCTGTAAGGCAGCATCCTCACATTTGTTGGGAGAGCAGAAACCCAAAGCAGTGCAGAGAGAGCTGGGCATTCTCAAGCCTGGAGCCTTCCTTTCACCTGACTCCAGCACACAAAGGAAGGAAAACAGTCCTAATCCTACAGCCCCAAATGAAACTGCTCACAGCCAACCAGCTCACCAAAACAAACAAACCAGACCTCCTGCAAAGAGCAGGCCAGAAAGAGCAAGACTTAGACCCTCTTGCTTCTCTTTGTTTTGTCATCCAGTGAAGGTATGTGGTGACAGGAGGTGGTGACACACGTAACCACATCTGTGTGTGTTGTTACATCTGGGGACAGGATGGACCAAGGCACTCTGGGAAGGAGGCTGATTGGAAATCCAGCCCTCCACACGCACACACACCCTGAGGGGCACTCAGTGGTTAGGCCTCAGGGCTGCTAGCAAGCTGGTTCCAGACGGAGGAAGGGCTTTGGAGGAAGGAGTAGCTCTGGACAACTTGACCTCTCCACATGGAGCTCTGAGCAGCCTACCGCCTTGTGTAGCCATTCACACATGGACTGGACTAGCTTAACTTTTAGGATTGCATTAGAGTCCTAAATTCCTTACCATGTTCTTCCTTTAAATTTAAACATTTTTGATACCAGGGATTCATATTTATTGCAGAAAGTGAGGAGAAATGGAGGAGAGGATTCACAATCACCCATAACCGCCCCCCCATGACAACAGAGGATCATATACCCAGGCAGACCTGGCCCTGTGACACATACCCATGTGTGCTTTACAGTGGATGTCCACTGGGGTGGGCTCTCCAGAACCCTTCCCTATCCCATTCCAAGCCTAACCATTCCTAGCCTGGGGAGTTTGGGGAGAGGAAAGGCAGGCGCAGTCCCTGTGTGTTAGGAGAGTCCTAGTTCCCAAAGCCACAGACTAGGGCATGTATGCATGGGGGTGCCTTTGAGGGCTGGGAAAGGGGACAACATGGTGCTCCACCCATGGTCAGGAATGGAACTGATCAGTGAGCCGCAAGTTGCAGAGAGGCAAGTCCCGTCCTGGAAGCCTCTGAAGGGAATAAAAGGACACTGAGGAGGAAGACTGTCTCGAGGGCACAGGCTGAGGATGCCTGAGCTCCCAAGAGCAGTCTGGTGCCTACAGGGGGCCTGTGTGCTCCTCCCCTGAGGATGTTAGTGGCCAGGAGGCTGGAGGCCAGCCTCAGTTTCCTGGACACCATGCAAGCTTGCAGCATCTTAGTGACTCCAGGTAGGGGAAGTAACCTCAACGACGCACGAGTGAACTTCCTTCTAACTCAGCAGGATGAAACCTGGAGTCACATTTGAGTCGATTTAGAGAAAATAATGACCTGATGTTTCTTGCATATCTGAGTATCCTTTCTACATGCTGCATGTGTCTGTCTTATTCTGCTACCTATTTATGTCACTCGTCACAATAACATGAATTTCCTTCTACTCACTTACTTCAAGCGACCGTATCATATTCCACCATATGAATGCATCACAATGCACTCAATCACCCTATCCAAATTCTTCCTAACTCAATTTCCCTGCAAGATCAAAATTTTTGAAGGGCTAGAAGAGTCTTCATCTTACTGTTGTCCCTCAGGGGTCCTGGGATGGCCCCTTAGATTTTGATTTTTCAAGGCCTGGTTCCTAAGAATGTCAGGAAGCTTTGAGAACATTGCATCCAGTAATAATAACAGTTCATATTTCTGCAGCATTCTGGGCTGGGAAATGGTCTAAGCACTGAACACAGATTGTCTGACTCTTCCCAACAAGCCAGTGAGGTAGGTACTATTTTAAATCTTTCTATAGGTGGAGAAACTGAGGTTCAGAGAGGCAGCCTGACTTCAAGGTCACACAGTAAGTGACAGTGCTGGGATCAGAACCAGGCAGCCCGGCATCAGCACCCACTTTGAAACCACCCATTAATCGGCTTGGCTGAAGTTTAAACTGATTATTGGTAACAAGCAGTGTGTTTTCTTGATTCTTCCCTAAAATTCATAGGTTGTATTTTGAGACTTGAAGAAAAATAAAAAGAAAGAAGAGAAAAGAAGTAAAGAAAGAAAGAAGAAAATCCTTTTCTAGTTTTTTTCTAAAGGGTTCAAGAGGTCCGGGTCTCTAGACCAGTCAGTTCTGCAAAAGGCGCTGAGGTGTTGTGACTGATGAATGAAGCATAGGTAACTACTTGAGCTGCTCCTTGGTGTTGTGGTCTGACTCTCCCATCCCCCTCCCCAAATAAACATGACTGACTCTTCCCACTGCTGGTAAAGGGCCACCTTGCCAATCTCATTCTTCCCAGACAGTGATTTCAACTTGAACCCTTTCCTGTCACAGCTAATGAATAGCAAGAGCCCCTTGATCGAGAACAGTCCCAGAATGCTGTGAGCGATCCTCAGCACTACAAATAGTTGGACAGAAGTGGTTCATTCTCTCCTCAGGGGAATTGCTCAAACAGGAACATTTTGTAAATTTGCAGTTAGGTATTCAAAGTCTTGGGCCAGTTCAAGCTCAATAGAAAATGGGATTTTTGTCTTGTTTTCTCCATTTCTTTTGAATTTTCATTGAAGGAGGAGCAGAAAACACACACACACACACACACACACACACACACGCACACACATGCATCTTTTTTTTTCTGGGATCTCACAGAGGTGTTCAGTCACTGTGCTTATTGTCTGGCTTTCTGGTCAGCACACTCTGCCAACTGCTCCCCCAGGGAGATGACCATGGCTATGTAGTGGTGCCCAGCAGTTCAGCATTACAGCCTCTTCTTTCCCCTACCTGTTGCCTTCTCCACCAGTGACTGAGCATCATTCATGCAAAGGGTAGAAATCCTCCCCACATACTGTGGAGAGGTGCAAAAGAAGAACAAAATAGCCTCCAACACAAACGGCCAGATGTAGACGTGTGGTTCTCATTACTCAGAAGAGTTAGTGTGACCCAGTGTGATACTCCAGCTCCAGGTGCAGTGCTCCTAAAACTTTTGTGATATCCTAAGTGACAGGTGTTAGGATCATCTTTCATTCTAATAGTTGATCATTGGCCTTGATGCCTCACAAAGAGGCCCTAAATCCCTTGGGATTTTCTGTGTGCTAGGAATGTTTTTTGTTCTAAGAAAGTGACACCAGGAGGGCTTTTGGTTGGGAGCTGGTTATCAGAAAGACCAAGTCATGTTCAGAAGCTTGGGCCTTTCAGCTCTACTCCCCACCTTCTAGGGAAGGGAGAAGAGGTGGAGATTGCTTCAGTAATCAGCCATGGATGTGTGATGAAGTCTCCATACACACCCCTGAGATCTAGGCCTTGATGAGTTTCTAGTTGATGGATGCATCCGTGTGCTAGAGGGTGGCACACCCTGACCCCCGAGGCAAAAGGTCCTGGGCTTAGGACCTCCTAGACCATGTCCTTTCTATTTCTTCATCTGGTTCCTCATCTCTATCTGTAATCATGAAATAAACTACAAAATAAGAATGTTTCCCTGAGATCTATGAGCTGTTCTAGTAAAGTATTGAACTTGAGGAGGGGCTCATGGGAATTTCAATTTCTAGTCAGTGAGCAGAAGTACAGGTGGAAACCTGGGGCTTGTGACTGGCATGTGAAATGGGAAAAACCTTGCACAACTGAGCCCTTCCCTCCCACTAACTTCAGGTGATGTCAGAACTGAACTGAATGGAAGACACTTACTTGGTGCCCACACACAACTGAATAACTGTTCATGTGGAAAACTTCCAATTCATTTGATATCAAAAGCTTTGAAAGTGTAAAGACAAACAGTACATTTTTCTTGTGTACCCAGAAAGCCCCAAATCTTTGAACTTAGAGTAAGACAAAAAAAATCAGAGAAATGCAGCAGAAGGTTGGATTCTATACAGCATTTAAGGAAAGAAAGAAAGAAACAAAAACAAAAAACACAACTCCTTTAGGACTGTCATCATATTAAAGTGTTGTTCTTCCAAGCAGACTCCTGGACAGCCTTAAAGTTACTCCAAAGTTTCCGCCATTGACTGCTCTCCAAAAGCACAGAGATGCAGGGCCATGATTCCTTAATGGTAGTTTTCAGCACCCAAAATACTCCACACAAATTTATTGAATTACTAAAATCATTTACTTGCCAAATTGGGTCTTGGAGCAGAAAATCGACTGTAGTGGAAAAACAGGTGCAGTCCAAGTAAAATATGAAGTTTAGTTAATTATAAGGTACCAATGTGAATTTCTGAGTTTTGGCACATACATGCTGGTTATGTAAGATTGTTAACATTAGGGAAAAGTGAATAAAGGATATAGAAGAGCTCTCTTCATTATCTTTGCAACTTCTATAAATCTAGAGTTATTCTAAAATAAAATGCTAAAGTATATTTGGTAGAATTTTCACAGCACCAGCTGCTTAATCGGTCTGCCTAAATCTGGTCTTCTTTTTCTACCCCCGTGTTTTTCCCTTAAGAAGAGAATAACAACATAATTCTAGCCTGCAGTCCAGGCATTTTCTCCTGAAGGCTTACTCCAGCAGGGACAGAGGGGCAGACAGCCCAGGAGAGAGTACCGAGTCTACACTCACCACAAACAGTACAAGAGGCCCTGCCTGACTCATCCACAGAGGTGACTTAGGTGTGGGCCTGGGACAGTAGCACCTGGGAACTTGCATGAGGTGCCAGGCACTCAGAGACTCTAAAGGGCTGGCCTGGGTTCTATGCTTAGACCTCAGCGATTCTTAGGTGCATAATGTTTGAGAACTCTGAGATGCCACCACTGAGGATGCTTAGTGTGTCGAACCAGAGGCCAGGATCCCAGGAGCAATATGGAGGGCTAGGTGCTCCCAGGTCCCCCATCCTCCTACCTGGCTCCAGCTCATCAGGGTCCTGGGTAGTTGCTGGTGGAAAACCCAGAGGTCTCCCAGGATGAGGAGAATGGTAACCATAAAAGTGAGTTAGCTGCTGCTCCAGGCCCTTCCTATGGGCTACCTCAGCTCACTGAGTCCACACAGCAATGGGGAAGTCAGCCAGGCCATCACCATGTCCCCGCAGTGAGGGAGAGGCAGGCTTGGAGGGTCTCTGAGGTCTTGAGCGAGTGGTGTAGATGGGGGGGGGAGAAAGCAGGACTCATTGGGGTGGGGGTAGGGTAGATTGAGCTGGCACTGTGGCCACAACGGGGCAGTCTGGTGTGGGGACAGGAACGTTAGCGATAGAGAAGCTGGAAGAAGCTTTCTGCTCATCATACCTCCTTGTGGTTCTCAAAATGGCTAACTGGTAATGCATCCACCCCTAAATGAGTTTATTAATGGCTGACGTTGGTGCAGGTACATCCATAAACAGACCTGTGTTGGCCATGAGATAGGCTGCACTTGGGTACTCAGAGGCCCAGAGAATGGGCCAAGCCAACAGCAAAGCCTTTGCCCCCTGTGTTAGAAGATCTAGAAGGACTGTTGGGACACGGGCATCCTGCATGACCTAGAAGGCTGGTGGATCCAGGAGAAGATCCAGGCAGCCATGGACCCCATATCAGAGAGGCACGTCACATAAAACAGGGGTGTAGACTAGTACAAGAATACCACTCGATTCCGGGGGACTAGGTAGTGTACCCAGGGCAAGGCTTCAAGGGAATTGGACTCTCCACTAGGGGAGCAGGGCAGAGCCTGAAGCTCAGGGGAAAATCTAGGCCAAGTCCTGAACACAACACCAGAGCCAGTAGCTTGGAGCTGAAGTGCTTGTCAAGAGCCCCTCAGGGGTAGCAGTTGAGTCAAACGAGAATGACGTTTAAGGCACTGTTCATGGCCCCAGTGGGAAGATACTGAGGAGACGCAGCCAGGACCTCAGCATATCCTTTCCACAATCAAATAGAAGCCACACAACAGTGACTAGCAGAGAGGCGAGAATGTGAGTTTATGACCTATGAAGCGCCTTTGTCCATAACCCCGAGAGAGGATCACCAGGCCATCCCAAGGCCCTGCACCACTTCGGACACCTGTGCAGCAGGGGCGGCTTCCCCATGCCAACAGCCTGGGTCCCCTGAAAGCTCTGATTTCAGGAAGCCCAGAGCCTCTGCAGCAGTCCCGCTCACACACCTGGCACAGCATTAGAAGTGCGTGTATTATGCTCCTCACTGTCCTCACAGGCATTTCCACTGAAGTTACTTTTTTCTAACATTTTATTGCAGGTGAAAGAAATGCATAAATGTACAGCATGGAATTGTGGACACATTCAGGATATATGAGGGACATTAAAGGCACTGTCAGGATTTGATGACAGTTGCCAAGAATCTTTTCTATAATCATAAATAAGAGAAGCACAAAGCAACGAAGACAATATAAAAAACCTGGCATGGGCTAGTGGCAGGTGCTTCCCCTGTTGCAGTTAATGACCCTGCAGGAGGCTAGGAACACATGCAGGCTGCTCCGCTGGCTCAGGTGCTGGGGGGCTGCAGTGTGGCTTGGTCATTCTTGATGTCCATTCTTACTTATACACAGTCGTCTAAGCTAACGTCCTGGCCTGACCTACTTTCCCACACGTTCAGCTAGTGGAAGCCTGCCAGCCCTCCAAGCCTCCGCTGCAGCCCACTTCTTCCTTGGAGACTGCTTTACCCGCTACCCCACGTCTGCTTCCTACTCTGCACTGTCCCTGTGGGTGCTGGAGTTGGCGCAGCAGGGCACACTCTGCTCGTTCAGGGAAATACCTTATTGGGCTCTTAATGACTAGAGTTAACTCATTGCTATGGTTTGAATGTTTCTACCAAAGTTGTGTTAAAATTTAATTCCCATTGTAGTAAGGGGTGGGACCTTCAGAGATGATTAGGTCATGAGCACTTTGCCCTCCTCTGCCCATGGATGAATGAGCTCCTGACACTGAGTGTGTGTTGTAAAAGCCAGTTTGGCTCTGTCTCTTGTATGTGTGCCTCTTGCAAAATAATCCCCTGCACTGTTCAGGACTCCACAGAGTCCTCACCAGCAAGAAGGCCCTCACCAGACGTGGCCTCTCAATCGTGGACCTCTTAACCTCCAGAATTGTAAGCAGAATAAGGCTTTGTTCTCTAAAAATCACCTAGCCTCAGGTATTTAGTCACAGCAATAGGAAATGGACTAAGGCATGCAGTGAGCAAAACTAGCCAAGCCTTGCAGTACCACTGCTTCTGCATTGCTTTTCAACTACCCTCCCTTCCAAAAGTGCTCTACTCTGAAACTTTCAAGCAAATTCTGAGTATTGACAAATGCACTCTGTTACAATCCAGTGGAGACACGGGGATGTGGGGGGAAGAGTCAGTCTCAAAAACGCTGTGAGGCCCATGAAGCTCAACTGACCAAATACCCATCCTTCTCTCCTCTCTCCACTCCCAGTACCCCTGCCATGCCAACGCTCTCTGGCTCTTTGTTGTCTCTTACTACTGGGGGAACTGGAAAAGCAAAGAGGGTGGCTATGCTCTCCAGACCACCCTGAAGCAAGATGCCACAGGACTTTCTGGCCACCCCAGGAGATGTAGACTGCCAGGTGGGTTTCTTTAGTACCCTAAGGCTGAGGTGGGACAAGGAACACACAGAGGATTCTCAGGGACCCAGCCTAGCCCCAAAAGCCAGCAGGCTGAGGAGGAGGAACTGTCATAGAGCTTGGAAGGCAGACTCCAGCCAGCCTGGTACTAAGAGGACAGCTTGCTGCTCCTCAGAAGGAAGTCTCACTGGGCTGTCAGGGGCACATGGAAGCCAGAGGGTGGGGCCACTCACTGGGCCACAGGATGTGCAGTCCTGAGCTTATATGTGTCCTGGACTGCTGGCTTTGCAAACCTGAGGGACCCAGCTTTGTTCGTGGGATTTTTCTGGTGCGCTCTGGGTGGGTTGAAAGAGTGGTGTTGGTGTTGTTCTGAGCTCTCCTATCTTCCCTGTGTTTTTTGCTTGAGCTTGAGAGCTCACCACTCTGCAGAGATCCATCTGCCTTCTTGACCCTTGCTGAACCCTCTCACCACTGCCCTCATTAGGGTAGGAGCTGGTGTAGTTTAGGGATATAGAAACAAGCACCTGGTTTTGCTGAAATTTTGGCTGAAGCCTCAGGCTGAATGTGCTTGGCTACTGTGTGGACCACTTCTTTCATTTTTAGGAAGACTGTGTAACAAGGAAAAATCCATTGACAGAATCGGACAAAGCCCCAGTGAGTCATCCTTTGAAGTTGTTTTTATTTGGCTGATTTTAATTTTTGACAGGGTATTGTTGAATGCTAGGAGTAGAGAGGAGTTGGAAATGATAGTATTAATCTTCAAAAATAATATCTCTTTTGAAGACCCTGGGGAGTAGACCACCCTATCTTCCAAGCAACCAGTCAGCAAATTATTAAACAATTACCATGTGGTAAGGCTTTAAGAGAAGATAGTTTCGGGCTTCAAAGAAGTTTATAGTCCACTGGAGATGTGGGTAGAGGGATAGTGTGTTAGTCAGCTTTGCATCACTGTAACAAATACTTGAGATAATCAAGATATAAAGAGAAAAGGTTTGTCTTGGCTTATAGTTTTAGAGGTTGCAGTCCATGGTCAGTTAGCCCTGTTGCTTTTAGGGCAGTGCCAAGGCAGCACATTATAGCAGGAGCATGTAATAGAACAAAGTCACTCCCCTCACGGCCAGAAAGCAAAAAGGAAAGTGGAAGGGATTGAGTCCCTCTTGTCCCTTCAAGGTCCCAGTGACCTGAGGGCCCACACTAAGACCCACCTCTTCAAATTTCTACTACTTCCCAATAGCACCAGGCTAAGGACAGAGCCTTTAACATATGGGCCTTTGGGGAACATTCTAGACTTAAAGAATAGCAGAGGGCTAAAGGACATGCAGGAATGTCACCAGTGCAATAATTAAAAGGAAAGCCCAAGACATATTTGTCACACTGTATGGGACAGGCTGGGAATTGGGAGGAAAAACTGTGTGGAATGAGGTCATGGAGACTTTATGAAGGAAGTGAGGTTCTGGCTTTGCCTTGAAAAAAAGACTTAGTCAACAAGAATATATTGAGTATCTGACATAGAAACCATGTGGCTACAGGTTCACTAAAGTCATAAGGCAGAGGTCAGCAGCTAGTAACACACACAAGGCATAAATATAGACATAGATATAAATAGACACATCTGTGTGTATATGTGTATATTTCCATTATACACTCTTTATTCATTTACTTTTTTTAACCTTGCGTTCATGTTAGTGTTGAGGGATTCCTCCCATGGCTGGTAGTGCTTTGTGCTGGGATTTCCTAAATCATAAATTCATTGGTTGGGTTTTTGTCTCTTTTGCTTTTGTGAGGGACTGAGGATTGAACCCAGGGCCTTGAACATACTAGGAAAGTTCTCTACAACTGGGCTATATCCCCAGCTCTGTGCTGGGGTGAGTAAGGCAATGTTTTGGCAAACTAAGCAATAAACACAAAGGGAATCAGACAGAGGACATGTGCACAGGCAGGTGTGGGTAACTGATGTCTTTGAGTTATATTCTGAAATGCATGGGTGTGATTGGTGAGGTGGGAAATATAAATAATTTGTTACTGGGTTGGACAGACAAAGGAGCATAGTGTGGAAGAAAGAAATTAAAATATGCTAGACCAAGATGTAGAGGGAGACATCACTCTGTACATTCCAGGTTCCACACAAACGTGTTGTTCACAGGTCTGTGTCCCTTTTCCGATCAGACCCTTCGTTATGGTTTGTGTCTAGATGTCCCCCCAAAGCCTTGTGCAATCATGGGGTGGGCTTCTAGGGTTTTTGATTGACTCATGGGCTAATGCTGGGATTATGGGTGTGAGTGCTACACCCACCCTAGTGTGGATAGCCTGCTTACAATATAAGGGAGGGAAAGAGGCCTGCTTGTTCCTGCTCCTCCCTTTTTTGCTCTAGTTTTTTTTGCTGTTTTCTGCCACCATGAACTATCACCCTCTGCCATGTGCTGCTATGCCTTGGAGCCAGCTGAGTAAGAACTGAAACCTCCACAAACTGTGAGCAAAATAAACCTTTCCTTTCTTACTTTGAGTGTCAGGTATTTTGTCTCAGCAATGAGCAAAAAGTAACCAAGACAGAATTTGATGCCAGGAATGAGGCTGTTGCTGTGACTATACCTGACCATGTGATGATCCAAGAGCCTTTGGGAATGGCTTGTGGGAAGAGTTTGGAAAGGTTCAGAGATGCCACCTGAAAGAGAAGCACTGGAATGCCTTAGGCTGTTCTGTATGGGAGATTCTGGTCACAGCTCAGAAGACCAGAAGGCTGATAGAAATCCTGCCAGTAAAAACTGAGCTTGAGAGGTTTCTGCTGGGAAGAAGGATTGCATTAGTTGTTGGACTCCAGATGATGTGTATTATGGCTTGGCAGAAAGTTTGTCTGTATTTTGCTCATGTCCAGGAACATTGACTGAGACTAAGATTAAGGGCAGCAGACTAACTAATCTGGCAGAAGATATTTCAAGGCAATCTAATGTTGAGGTGGTGGCATGGCTATTGTTGAGAACTTTTAGCCAGACTTATGTTGCAGTTCAAGAGCAACAAGCCCAGCAGGGTGACTTAAAATGTTGTGAGTTTGGCCAGAAAGGAAGCTCCAGTAAAGCTGTGGACTGTAAAAAGGTAGAACAGAGGAAATCTTGATTGTTGAGAAGGAATAGGTGAATATAAACGATGGCCTGAGTGCATCACAAGAAGCATCAAATCTCCACCCTTTGTAGCCTCAAACCTGCAAATGTGAAAGACTTTGCTTTGAGGAGAAAACCAAAGAGTACCATATTCCAGAATGGCAGCAGCATAGAGAATTTGTTCCTCAGAATCAGATTCAGAGTACTCAGTAATCCAGGCACTTGACCCTTTCAGCCAAGAAAGAGGGAAGCTTGACTACTCCTCCAGGTGGCAGCAGACATTGGCATCGTCCACATGATGCTGGTTTTAGGCACATGGAGAATGCAAGCGTTCTGAGGTTAAAGAAACTTCCACCCAGATTTCAGAAGACTGCCTGGGAGGCCAGGCAGTGTGCCCCTAAGAGGGGAGAATGTGAAGCTGTGAAAGATAAGTCAGAGGTGCAGTGGAGACCTCAGAAGTTTGGAAAAGCCAGGAATGTGGATTGTCTGTGGAAATCTGCAAGTAGGGAGCAAAGCAGGCCCAAGAGAGAAGTCATGGGACTTCTGGTGTAACCACCAGAAGTGCCATAGAGGTGGAGCCACATGGAACTCACAATTTGGCACAGATTGCCTTGGATGTTGAATGTGGAACTACAAGACTTAATGTTTGTTCTACTGGATTTTGGACTTGCTTTGGTCTCAATGCTTTGTATCCTCCTGTTTGTACCTTTTGGAATGGTAATGTTTGTGTTGTGCCACTGAATGTTGGAAGTGTTTACCTTTTCATTTGTACAGGGGCTCACAGCTAAGAGCTTGCCTTACATCTCAGAGGAGACTTGGGACTTTTCAGCAATGCTGACACTGTGAGGATGTTCGCAACTCTTAGAGAGAGACTAAATGCCTTTTGCATAAAGAGATGTACATGAGTTTTTGGGGAGCTGGGGTGGAATGTTATGGTTTGTGTTTTGATGTCCCCTCAAAGCCTCATGCAGTCAAGGGGTGGGCTTCTAGGGTTTTTAATTGACTCATGGTCCATTGCTGGGATTATGGGTGTGAGTGTTATACCTGCCCTAGGGCAGGTAGCCTGCATACAACATAAGGGATGGAAAGAAACTTGCTTGCTCCTGCTCCTGCTCCTCCCTTTTTTGCTCTTGTTGTTTTTGCTGCTTTCTGCCACCATGAACTGTTTCCCTCTACCATGTGCCACTCTGCCTTGGAGCCAGCCAAATATGGACTGAAACCTCTACAAACTGTGAGCTAAATAAATCTTCCCTTCCTTACTTTTGGGTGTCAGGTATTTTGTCTCAGCAATGAGAGAAAGGTCACCAACACACCCCTGCACAGGTTGGGACTGTGCAACAGCAATACAATGTGAGCCACAGGTGTATCTTAAAATTTTCTGATAGTCATGTTAACAAAAGTAACAAGAGACAGTAGAATTGTTTTTAATGATGTATTTTATTTCACCTGGTATATCTAAAATATTATCGTTTCAACATATATTCAGTTTTAGCAAACTTTTTACTTGCTTTTTTTCCTTGCATTAAATCTTGAAACCCAGTGTATGTTTTACACTGTTCATCTCAATTCAGACTAGCTGCATCCAAGTGTTTGATAGCCACCTGTGGCTTAGTGGACAGTACAAGTCTATGTGTCTCCTTTGCATCCCTCACAACCCCTTTATTGTCATGGTGCACAAAGTAAAGATGTTACATGGATTAATGGATCATTGTTTATGCACCAGCCTGAAAGTCAAAATCTCAGGGCTACAAGTGAGTTGCGTGGGGCTACAGTGGTATGTGTAGGCAGTAGAAAGATGTTTGTAGGTAGGACAGGGGCATGAGACTAGGAGACAATGCCAGGGATGAGCTCTATTGTTTTAAATTCTCTGAGGAGAGTGTCTATAAACGGGGCCAGTGATATCAGTATTTTCTAGCACATCCTTCCCTTTGTGACACCATCTATGCATGTAATCTACTAATCCATGAATTCACAAGTCAGTAGAGCACCTACTATGTGCCCAGGACCATTCTACGTTTGTGAGTGGTAAGAGATGCCCCCTGGAGATAAGATACAGACCTGAGGGAAGAGCTGCAGGGTGAGGCCACCATGCAGAATGCACCACAAGTTGTCCTTGGCAGAACCACTGCCATTAAGATAGGGGAGGTTGAGAAAACTATAGAGCATTATGATTTGCAGCTGCTGAATTGTGCGGAATGGGCAGGAAGGAGATAGTGATGACAAAAATATTTGGTGTGGCTGGACTCTGTCCCTTGACATCACTGTGTGACACCAGACAGAGTGCTAGTTTCCTGATCTGGAGAATGGACATTAAGACAGTTTCCTGGTCTGGCTACTCAGCTGCTTGTGAGGATCCCAAGAGATCAGGTGAGGGATGAAGTATCATTGGCAGGTCAGGAGTTATCACAAATGTTACTGAGACAACCTCACTCAGGAGGACCCTGGAGAGCACTAGAAAGGAGCAGCCTGCCCAGGTCACATGTCCTCTAACACATGCATTTCCTCAGTCTCCACTCTGTCTGCCCAGAAAGTCTGCCCCTCCCTTCTCTGCCTACAATGTCCTTCTGATTCTCTGAGAACTTAGTCAGACACCAACCCTCTGGGAAAGCTACCTGGACCATGACTCTTTATTCTGTGTGCCTATAACATAGCACCCACATCTTTCTGTCTCAGATCCAACTAATCATCATTAGTTAAACCCCCTGGACTGAACCAGATATGCAAGAAGATGACTTTTATTTCATTCCTCTCTGAATACTGGAACACCAGGCTGGGACTCTTCTGCGGAGCTGAGCTGATTGATGACCTATTTTATCTCTGGAAGCTCTTCAGGGAGAAGAGGTTTGAAGCTCTTGCAACCCTTCCGTGATCTTTTGCTCTTTGCTGAATAAGGATTTGGAGGCTGTTTCTGATTTGGAAGTTGCAGCTGGAGGATTTTTAGTGCTGTTTTCCAAAATCAACATTCCCAAGCAGAAAGGGGTGAAGAGGAAACAGTGCCCCAGACTTTGGAAGAAAAGATCAGTGTGGGTCCATTATTTAATTAAGTGGAAGAATGCTCATGGGCATTCTTCCTGAGAAAGAAGGAGGGTACCACATGGAGGGGGAATGCTCCGCGTTATTGCAGCATCTTGTGGCTCTGGAGAGGGAGCCAGCAGTGGAGGGAAAGTACAGGGTGGAAGGTCAGGGTTCTGGCCACCTCAATGATACAACTAATTGCGTGTGTTTAGTCATTCAGGGCCTCCGTTTTCTTATCTGCCAAATATGGGTATGGTTACTCTTTCCCAGAATTACTAGGAGACTTGATTTCAGCAATCTTCATTTAAAAAACAAAACAAAGCAAAAAAAAAAAAAAAAGTTGACAAGCTCTAAAAACCACACTATGGTGTAATGGAAAATACATGGGGTAATTCATAGGCTATGTGATGTTGGTTAAATCTCAACCCTCTCTGGACCTTACATTCCTCCTTTGAAAAAAAATTAATTGTTGGATTGGATTGTCCTTAATGTGGCTTAGTTCTAAATGTCTGTTTACCTTCCTGGTCAGAAGAGGTCCAAAGAAACACACAATTAGTTTGTATTTCAAGGTACACTGGTGGGCCAGTATTTGTGTGCCAGTAAACTACTGTCATGGTCAGCCAGTGAACATTAATGAAGTGTAAGGAAGCCCTTCTAACCTTGTGCTTCTTGACATTTTATTGTTAGTTCTTGTGTTATTCTTGACTTCCTACTTGAGCGCCCTGGTCTTGTGGTCCACTCAGACCACTGTTGTCCAATGGAAATATGACTTGAGCCGCATATGAAATTTAAAATTTTCTAGTAACCACATTAAAAGAAGTAAAAAGAAACAGGAAAAAGTTTAATAATATGTTTTATCCAACCCAATATATCAAAATACTGTCATTTTAACATATTTTATATTAAAACACACACACTCCCAGTACTTTGTCCTTATATAGCATATGTCACTTTGTATTGGCCACATATCAAGCGTCCAAGAACTACATGCGGCTAGTGGCCACCATTATGGACAGTACCGGGCTGGGAGGTAAGCTGCTTCCAGGTGGAATTACATTTTGTGGTACTTAATATTTGGAAGTAGCTTTAGAATTTACAAGTTTTCTTCTGCTATATCATTTCACTCAGTGCTCATTGTGGTCTGATGAAGCTGATAGTCATGAACACTGTTTTATAGACAAGGAGACTGAGCTTTTTGAGACCAAATGCTTACTCAGGGCTAACAGAGTAGTGGGAGCAGAGCTGGAATTTGAACCAAGATATTCTGGTTTCAAGTCGGACAGAATTCTAATGGACAGTAACTTTCATTTATTTGTCCATTGACAGATGAAATGCTTTTTAGTTAATCTAGGTAGATGCTCTATGCCTGGTGGGGATATTAGCAGAGGTGTTATCCTCCATTTTAAGAGGAGATGGAACTGGGAAAAAGCCACCTTTTGTGTTTCTAGTTCTTTTCTCTTCTTTTGTTTCCAAGACTGAGAGAAGATGAGGTTGGAGGATGACTGTAGCAGTATAGTCAGCATCATTATCTTTTTCTGTGCATGCCTGCTTCAACCTGTTTGGTGAACCAGGGACACTCCTGTGATGCAGACTGTATTTCTCCTCTTCTATCGCATCCTGATTCCTTGGGTCCCCAGCCCAGCTCTTCTTTCCTGCTTGGTCTGTATCCCCTAACAACCTGGAGATGGTTATCACACACACTCCCCATGAGTCCTGACTTAGGCCAAACTAAACAGTGCTCTCTCTCATGTGGTGACCTTGTCTCACTGTTTTTAGGGAAGGACGCCTTCACTTACTTTTCTGACAAGGATTCTGGTTCTGGGAGACTGGGGCCTTTCCGCTTCAAGTCAGGGTTGGTCTGTGCTGTTCTGAGTGAAGCCTGTTGCCTGGCAGAACTCTGGCTGCATGTGACCCACCAGAAGTGTTTGGGAGATGGTTCGAGAAAACTACTGAGGGCTCAGGCTTGAAGGCAGGTATTGGAGATACGGAGGCAAAGTCCATTATCCATTCATGGTGGTCACTTGGGAATGCTGGCTAGGAGGTAGCAAGGGGCAGGGTTTGAGGCTCCTGAGCTGAAGCAGACAATATCATAGGGCCAGAAGCAGAGGTGCTGAAGCCGGAGCTAATGTTGGAGAAGAAAGAGTCCCTTTGCAGAGAGGGACCATGCCCAACTTGTGTTTTATGTAGAAATCACAGGATCCTTAAGATGAAAGACTCTCAGAAATTAGCAACTCGGATCCCTTACCTGGTACTGACACTGTCCTCAGCCATGGCTTCTGCCAGTGCTCCATGGAATCCCAGTGTTCCCAGAAGAGGTCAGAGACAGGGGTGGCCCTTGAAATATTTGCTATACAAGTTTATACTACAAAATTATTTATGGTGTGTTTGAAATTCAAATATTCCCAGTAGGTGACCTTCTTCCTTTGATTAAACAGCCATCTAAAACCCTATGTCAGATCTCTCATAAAATAGGAATTTCCAAGGTAGAGCATGCCCAGAGATTATAAGGTACTAAAGTTCTTAGATAGGACACAGTTAACCTTTGTCTATTTTGCTAGTGGTTAAGAATAGTTTGGTGCTGTGCTCAAGTTGATATATTTACATAAATGGTGTTTTGACAAGTGTAGTATAGTATGGTATAGTAGTATAGTAGTATATGATGTAGTATAGTATACCAGTTGCTGGTATACTAGAGACAGATCATCGTACCTGGGTCATGCATGGAGGTGACTCAACGGGTGACTGTTCTTAAACATTTGTTCTTGGCAGAAGAAACACAGGTGGCTGAAGCCTTCAAAGCGTATCTTTCCTTTTTGTTGGGAGTGTTGCAGTCAGGAACTCGTTCTTTGAAAACCCAAATCTGAAGGTTTTTTCTTTAAAAAAAATTATGGTACAATTCAGATAACATATGTTTTACCAACTTGGCTGTTTTGAGAGCACAGTTTAGTAGTGTTAGGTATATCTAATCTCCAGAAATATTTTCATCTGGCAAAATTGAAGCTCAGTACACATTAAATGGCAATTCACCAGCCCCCTGGAAACCACCATTTTATTTTGTTTCTATTAGTTTTATAACTCTAGGCACCTCACGTATTCAGAATGATGCAGTATTTGTCTTCTTGTGATTAGTTTATTTTCCACCACATAATGTCCTCAGAGTTCATTCATGTTGTAGCAGATATCAAGATTTCTTTTCTTTTTAAAGTTGAATAATTTTCCTTTGTGTGTATACATCTATCTTAGTCCACACATCTGTCTTAGTCCACTTGGACTGCTATAATAAAATACAGTAAATTGGATGAATTATAACAAAAGAAATGTATTTCTGACAGTTCTGGAGGCTGGGAAGTCCAAAATCAAGGTGCCAGGAGATTTTGGTGTCTGGTGGGTGAAGGCCAACTCTCTGGTGCATAGAGAGCTCTTTTTCACTGTTTCTCCACATGGTAGAAGGTATAAATGAGCTCCCTTGGGCCTTTCTTTTACGAGTACTTATTCCATGCATGTGAGTTCTGCCATTATGATTTAATAACTTTCTAAAGGCCTTGCCTCCCAATACCATCATCTTGGGAGTCAGGAGTTCAACTTATAAATTTTGGGATGATATAAATATTTAGACTGTAGCAATACCATATTTTGCCTATTAATTCATTGGTTTATACCACTTTACATCTCCAGCAGTGGTGAACAAGTGTTTCAATTTCTCCACATCCTTCCCAACACTTTTTGTTTATTTCTTTTTCACAGCTGTCATCCTAATGGGTGCAAGTTGGTATCTTGTGATTTTATTTTGCATTAGTAACATTAAGCATCTTTTCATGTGCTTACTGATCATCTCTCTAGATACCTTCTTTGGAGAAATGTCTATTCCAAGTCCTTTTCCATTTTTCAATTGGGTTGTCTGTTTAATTGTTTTTGAGTGTTTTATACATTCTGGATATTACTGACCAGAGGGAATTTGAGCAACAATGCCCAGGGAAACAATGCCCAATGCAAATCTGAGCCCTGATTTGCGGTTGTGTATGACTTCTAAATATGTTTTCTCATCCTGTGGGCTATCATTCATTCTGTTGATTGCGTGCTTTAATGCATAGGAATTTTGGTGTAGTATACGAGGTTGGGTTTTTTGAATGTGAGCATGAGTTGGTGAGAAATGTTGGCAGAAGGCGGGACTTGCACAAGAATCAGTGTCTGGGACAGGAAATACGAAGCCCAGAATTAAGGCATCAAATCAGTCTGTTAGGTACCTGGAAATGTCAGCATTTTGGGAGAGTGTCTGTAGTTGGAGCTGGAACATGGGATGGACAAACTGCTTCTGGTTGAGCACGATGGCTTCTTTGGGGAGCAGATGCCAGGCTCCTCCACAGAGGCCAGGACTTCATACAGGTCACTGGGTTCAACGGTACAGCTACAGTTTAGTGTGGCAGCACTGTGTCTACTAATTATAAAACTCCTTCCTGGAGTAACCCAAAGGCCTAGATTCCTTAGGAAAACTTGGGGATCAGGGAAGAAAATGTACTAACATCAATTCTGTTTCTGGATTGACCATCCTAGAGTCAGATCTGCCTTGGGATGGGCTCAGAAGTGGGTCCTTCTATGGAGCTCCTGACCCTCTATTCCTCTGCATTTTGGAGGAACTAGAAAAGCCCAGAACTGGCACCCAGGATGAGTTGGGAAGTTTGGGTTTATGGGGGCACAGGTGTGACCTGGTCATCGCAAGCTGCCAGCAGCAAGAGGGAATCTGAGCAACAATGTCGAGGAACTGAGCTCCCTGGCCGGGCTGATGAGCACTCTGAAGGCCCCAAGTGATCATCTTCTACTGAGGGCTGCATTAGGGTGGAGCTTTCAGTCTACCTGTGGAAGCAGATCTCTGTCTCTCCCCATGACAGAGAATTGGCTGGGTGTTCCCTGGTAGTCCTTGGGAGGAGGAGGAACAAAGGCCTTCTGTGTCAACAGGGCCATAGCTATGGGCAGTAGGTGCCTTGGGTGGACTGGTAAGATTGACACTGTTTCGATGAATTCCCTTTTCATCTGGGGGAGAGGTGGAGCTCTGCTGGGAAATGGGAACAGAGGGGGACCCTTTCATGGTAGCTGCAGTTTCTCCTCTGGTTGTGAGCAGTTAATTCTGCTCAGACTCCAATTTATGCTCCCTTCTCAGTAAAACTGAAATCCTGAAGCTAATTGGGCCCTTAAGTGCAGTTTAGAGACCATTCCTTGTTTCTTGAGAATGACCCTGGGGTGGCTCCTGTTCCACCCCCTCTTCTATCAAAGATCTCATTCCAGCTACAGTGCCCTGGGGGAGCTGTGGGCCGCAGGCTGTTCTCCGTCTTGGCACAGTGTCGCTCAGTCTATTGTCCAGTTTCAGGTTCAGGCTCTGGCTTGCCATCTTGAATATGTATGCTTCCTGAATATGCATAGGTGCTGCCTGTGAAGAAGGGGTCTGATCCTTGGAGTAAAACTCTTCCAGCTTCATCATCACCTTCACTGGAGGCCCAGTGGCAGGAGGCAGACCCAGCTAATCGCAGACTTCTTACACACTGGTGTTGGGGAAGGGCCCAGGCAGGGCAGAGAGGAGCAGGTAGGAGGTGAGCCTTGAAGGCTGAGGGGTCGGATCAGTGAAGAAAGAGGAGAAAATTGTTCCAGGGTGGCAGATTTCTTTGCATACTGGAATAGTTTGAGGGACGGGTTGGAAAGAAGATGGTGAGAAAAGAAGCAGCATTTCTCATGGAGAATCTCACATGGCATCTCCTCAGCAACCTGCAAAACCCGTGTCTGTCTTGGCTGCAAGGGAGGCTCTGGCATTGCCTGTGGCCCTTGGGAATCCAGATGTTCGCACTGCTGGGAAGGAGCTCATTTAAAAAATCAAATAGTTCGTAATGAGATGCAATTTTCTCCTGTAAGCAATTAGTATCTGCTAATTTCTTTGCACACAATTGCTTTCAAGAAAACATTCCAGATTCCCTATAGTAGCCCATAAATCATATCAAAACATTTCTTTCTCTCTCTTTGTATTTTTAAACAAGTTCTGAGTTTAACCTTCAAGAAATGAAGGACACCAAAGTGCAAACTCCCTCCTTACTATAGAGGAGAGAGTTTACATCTGAAATGCCAGATGTGATTAGAGCTGATTTAATCTTGTTGATAGATCAGTAAGTGCGGCTACCTGCAGACACTCTGCTGTCATTTCAAGGACAGAGACAAGGTGAAAAATATCCAGTGCTTCTGCATGATATGTGGGATTCTAAGTGGAGAATGGAAAGTAGTTAAAATGAAACAAAATAAAAACAGGAGTGGGAAGCTCCCATGGAGGCCTGGCCCAGGAAGGCAGCAAGGAGAGTAGAAGCTAGGAGGGGTTAGAAGGGAGAAGAGTGGAGGGAGGAAGGTGGGGCTTATTCCAAAGTGGGGAAGCCAAGGGCTTTCAGAGAAGCCCTAGAAGTGCTAACAGACAACAGTGGTTGTTTCCAAATTCTGCTTAAACCAATCCTGCATCAGGACAGAGGGCTGCCCTGGCCCTAGGACCTTGAACTGCTGTGCTCTCTTGCCTGTATTGTGGGGAGATGAGATGATGCTAGCAAGCACAACCGGAATTTTGCCCAGGAGATCTGTACTCATGAACTGCTAATGTGCCAGATGGTGCCTGACAAGGTCCCTCCAAAGCGCAGATGGAAACCTCAACTCACCTGTACCCATGGAGTATGTAAGTAGGTTCACCGATCTATTTCAAAGCAAAACATTTGGCTTAACTTACCAAAGTCAGTGCCTCAGTTTACCTCCTGGTGGTTTACCAGGGAATGTCACTTTAGGGGTTCTGAAGAGGTTTCCCCAAAGAAGAGTGGAGATGTCATATCACCCCCACCTATGGTTTAGTTGGGTTCTCAAACTAATGCCACAGAAAAGCATTTTCAGGAGGATCGGTGAGAGGCATCGGCAGGTTTGTTAGGCAGAGTTAAAGAAGTACTCAGACAAAATAGAGCGTGGCTGCAGGGAAAGTTTATATGGTCTGTGCCTGGAGGTATTTTTATATTTTGGGGAGGTGTCCCTAAGATGATGATCTAGGCTGTGTATTCCTAGTGTCAGGTCACCTGTTAGTAGGCTAGGTTAGAACACAAACCTTTTGCATGTGTGTGAAGTTTAGATGCATGGTGCCCAATTAATAATGCTCTTTCCTTGAGGGCGGAACAAAACTCTAAAACAGTGGCTTAAAACAACAAACACTGAATTTCTCCCATCATCAATGTGTTGACTGGGCAGGTTTTCAGGCCTGGGCTGCCTCTGCTGGGCTCGATGGTCTAGGTTGGCTTCACTGCGATGCCGGTGGCCCCAACTAGGATGGCTGGAACAGCTGGGGCTTTCCTCCCTGTGGTCCTTCGTTCTGTAGGAAGCCAACCCACACTTGTTTCTGTGGTGGCAAAGAGTTTGAAGCAGCAAGAGATGGAGAACCCCTGATGTGAAATTACGTTTCAAACCCCTGCTTGCATTGCGTTTCTAAAAGCCTCACTGGCCAAAGCACGAAGATGGTCAATACCTGATCTCAGGCATGAAGGAGTAGGCTCCACTTCTCTATGGCATGTGGCGTAAAGTACTGTGGCCATTTTTTTAGTCTACCACAAAGATAATAACAAAACCTCCCTCTGTGAGTTATTGTGAAGCCCATATGAGATAATAAAGCTCTTGGGATGGTCCTGTAACATAGTGGGCTTTCCACGAACGGGAATTCCCTTTTCTTATCCTCTTTCTTGATTAGGAACACATCCTTGTGAAAGACAGGATGGATCTGTTGACTCTAATCCCATTCTCTTTCAGAGCACATGGAAATTGAAGCCATGTGGGACTTAACAAGAGATCAAATAGTGCCTTAAACATCTCAGGGCAATGGCCCTGTCCCCAGATGCTGGGGCAGCCCCTGTGAATAGTCCCCCGGTGCTTGGGGCTCCTCTCTTCCCAGCCTTCTGCAGGTTGGTCTTTTTTTCATTACAGAGTTCTCATAAGCACACATATCCCCAGATGCCCGTGTAAAAGCTGGCATTAAAGCAGTGTAATGGTGGAGGAAGCCTTGTTATGATTAGGCCAGAAACGAGCTGTTCCTACAGCGGGGCCCAGTTGGAAAGCCCCAGGAATCCTTGTACACTCTCAGATACAACCAGACAGCCCCTCCCTGGTGAGCTGCGGGAGGGAGGACCTGGGCTGTGCAGTGTGTTGGCCAGTAAGTTACGAAGCGAATGGGAATCACAGGGACTGCTGAGGAGAAAATCCCTGGGGGACAGAGAGGAGCACTTCAGGTCTTCCAAGGATTTTGCTGGTGAGTTTTCCTGGAGGCAGAGACCAAAGGATCTGGCACCTGCTAGAGAATACTACTCTGCATTTAGGTGACGTGTCAAGGAGGACCAGGGGCCTGTCCTCTGGGGGCTCTGTCAATAGCTCAGTGAACCTGGCAGCTGCATCGTTAGTCCCATTTTACCCATGTGGACATTGTGGTTTAGAATTGTCTTTCCTTTCCAGGAATGGTCTCTCCTCTGTGTTTCCTGGGTAGCTGTATTCTCTAAGGAAACGTAGTGCCGATGAAATATTAATTACAACCTCTGGAATACACACTCTTTAACAAGTGTAAGTGCGTGCTGAGTATGGGTGATTGCATGGTACGTGATCAGCCATCCTTGGCCTCTGGCCGTGGTAGCATCTAACGTTCTTCACAATGGCTGATGCAAATCTTATGATAAATACTGGGCTTCATGCAAAGGAGGTGCTACAAACTCTGAGGCTGATAGTAAAAGAAGTTGCACACTAGGAAATAGGCCACTGCTTCTTAGAGGACTGTTTAGAACCAGAATGGATAAAAGGCAAAAGATCAATATTTATTCAATCTTTTCTACACGGAGAAAACTTGGCTAGAGGTTTATATGGATTATTTCCTTCTGTCATCACTGGCACCCCATTAAAGGTTATCACCATGTTTACTGCTCCTCATATCTGGGTCTTTTCTAGACACTGGGACGATGATCACCCTTTGACACACCCTTGCGGTGGGTGAACCATATGGCTGGTTTTGGTCAATGATTAGCATATGGCAGTGATGTGTATTATTTTTGAGCCAATGCTTTTAGTAGTCTGTGTGAGGCCCTCCAAAATCCTCTTCCAACTGTAGAAGTATGTGGCAGATAGGGTGACACACAGTTGAAACAACCTTGATTATAGAACTTCCATGTGAAGGACAATTACTTTGGGGATGTCCCTGGTAGCTGATTTTGCTTGAATAAGAAATAAGCCTTTTTTCTTTCCTCTACTAACTGTTTGGACTTCTTTGGTACTGCAGCACAATGTGGCATATTTTCCTATATGCTGTTTTACAAACAAGGAGGTGTGGGTTCTGAATAGGCAAGTATAGATCGTAAGTGTGAGTGCTAAAATATGAGCCCAGGATATAGCTCCACAGCCCATGTTCTCACTTATATGCTTTGACAGAAGTCACGGTCAGTGAGAAGTCATTAAAGGACTTTTCAGAGTGGTGGTAACCTGATGAGAACAGGGTTTTGGGGAGCCTGTACTGGCTTATACCTGAGGACTGGGCTGGAGTGAGGACACAGAGCAACGTTGATGCCCTTCATTTCACCTGAGGTGTTGTGCTTCTCCCCACTCTGCCAAGTTCTTGCTGTGGATTCCTGCAGGCCTCTGAGGATGTGAAAACAAGAGGTGCTTCCCCTGAGTAGGGACAGTAGGACTGAACATTGTGCTATCTTGAAATTTCCTCTGCTGGATTAATAAGTCTTCTACCTTTAATCTTAGTCTTCTTCAAAGTGTCAGGACACAGGCAAGATGAGGACAGTTTTCTTGTGTTTTGTTTTTTTTTTTGCCAGAGTTCAACAAACATGGTCTCTAGTTCAAATGCCAATGGAGTCCTTGTTCCTAGCTGAAACCTCTGAGCCTGGCCTTTACTGTCCACTTTCCTGTGAGTTCTCTGGTCTCCTGATGGTCTCCAACCAGTACTGTACATCAAGCACTGCTCACAGCATTGAGCATAGGCTGCATCTCCAGACCTTTCCAAACTCTTCCTGTAAAACAGTTCCAAAAGCTTCTGAACCATGTGGTCAGGTATAGTCACACCAACAACCCCATTTTTGGTATTAATTTTCTTGTCACTCATTTTCTTGTCACTAGGAAAAAAAAAATAACCAACACGTGCAAGTTAAAGGAGGAGAGATTTATTTTGTCTCATAGTTTAAGTGCTTTCAGCACATAGTTGGCCAACTACAAGGCAGCTATGGCTGAGAAAGAGAGAGGGTGGGAGGAGACTACGAACAAGAATAGACCCTTCCCGGTCATGCCCTCAGTGACTTGCCTCCTATGACCAGGCTGTACTCCCCAAATACTAGACTTTTGGGGGACATTTTTTATAAAAATAGTAACAGGAGAGGACAACAAGAGCTGCCTCCCCTGGGGCGAGGAGGGCCAGATAGGAAGGGGAAGCTGGTATGGAAGAGGAACAGATGCTGCTGGAGCTGATGCTCATTGCAGCCCTGCCATCTCCCTGCGTTGTTTCTCCTAGTGGTTCCTTCCTGCATTAACAATGGATGCCACATATCCAGAGTGGGATTTTTTACCATCCAGCTCAGCCAGATGACTGAGGTGTTTGCCTGTGGGAGGATTTCTATAACCTACCTGGACAAAGATCATCTAGGGCCATACCCCATTCTCTGTCCCCTTCCCCAAGCTTCTGCTACAGTCTGATTGCTGTGGGACTGTGGGTTCCCTCTGCTTAATAAGCCCCCCAGGGGACTGAAGTCTCTGACCAGCTTTGGAAACAGACTTGCGCACTGCTGAGTCCATCCAACTGAGCCATTTGGGGAGTAAGTTATGGATCACGTTGGCATCCTGAGCACAATTCAGATTTCTTGTTCCCTTCAGCCAGAGCAATTCTTTTGTCTATTTCATTTCTTTCCTTTTTTTTTTTTTTTTTACAAACTTTAGTTTGCAAAAACACTTATTCAAGTTTTTGAGGGATATTTTGTTTTTCAAGACAAAAACCACTGAAGTGCAATACCCTCTTCACAGACCCACCTGAGAAATTACTTTGAAGTCTCCCTCTTAGGAATAGCTGTGATTCTTCTGAGCAGCATTATGTATTTTACCTTAGTGGCACCAGAGTCTTGTAACTGATAGCATTACTTTTTGTTCTTGCATCTGGGAATCCCAGAGCCAAATGTCTAGTTTTCCTTAGCAAAGATTTGTGATTCATCTTATTTTTCTACCCTGGTTTTAAGTCATGTGCTATAATATCCTTTCGTTTTCATTTTATGTGTGCTTCTATAAGCTCCCGCAAACCCCATCTGGATCGAGATGAGGTGGACATAAATAAAGATAATTCTAGGGAAGTAGTTTCACAGAATCACTGGTGCAGAGTTTCAGCCTCGGGAACTGCAAGAGCTCATAGGAGTAGCAAGCAGCTTCCTCACATGAGCCTAAAGGACAGAGGGGAGGAGTGAACTAGCCTAGACCCTGGAGCCCAGAGAGGTAGGCTGAGAGGGAGCCAGGCATCCGGGCAAGGGGAAACGTCTTCAACTTTTCCCTCAGGCTGAGGGTTGTGCGTGTGGGGTCTGTAACAAACAGAGTCCCCTTCTGCCTGCAAAAGCTTTTCTGGCACCCAAGGCTATCAGCAGTTGGGAATTGATTTCTTTGAGTCTTGATAACTCTTCATTTTTTAGGGTATCAGTGGAAGTACGAATACCCCTGCTAAAGAAGAAGGCCTCAGATATCTTAGCTAGCTCTAGGGGAACCTTCGGAGGGATAAGGAGCCAAATTCATGGGATAATGTGTGAGTCTGGCTGTCACAGTGCTCACGGCATGAGCTGGCAGGTGTTTCTGTGCCTGGGGTGGAGACAGCAATGCTGTGAGGCCTCCCTCCAGCTGAGGACTGTGACAGGGAAAGGGGAGGAGAAAGAGGTGGAAGGGGCACACTGAGAGCTCTGCCCAAAGCTAACCCTGCAGCGTCTTCGAGGTTTTTCTGTGTGCTCTTGAGGAGTAGAAAGATCGCACCTACTGGGTTTTAGGCCCTGTCCTGTCTCCCACAGAGGCAGAGAGAGCCAGGGTGCTCAGATGCCCCTCCCAGCTTCCCTCGCAGTGCGTAGAGGCCCCAGGAAGCAGGAACGATGAGGGTGTGTGGAGCAGGAGCTCAGAAGCTGCAGTCTCGGGTCTCCTTCTCTCTTGCTGGTGCTTTTGCATCTCCTCTGGCCTCTTGGCCTAAAGGTCTCGTGGTGGTAGGGACTCCAGCCCTGTGGCTTTGTGGCTGTTCAGACTCTGTCCCCAGCAGAGCCAGCCCTTCCCTGGCCCTTCATGAGTCACATGTGTGCGTACGTGTGTCTTGAGTGTGCATGTGAGGCCTGGTGGGCGCACAGAGGCCTGCCGACGTCTATTACATGGAGAAACATCTGTTTTCTGCGGAGCATCCAGAGTATCAGATGTTTTACGGCAAGGAACCCATTTTTTTAATAAAACGAAAATGAGACATGGAAATCAAGGTAACCACATTTTCAGTGTTTATGGAAGATAAAGGTTTAACCACAAGTCTTTCATCAAATGGAGGACAGGAGAAAAAAGTTTAGGGATTGCCCTTTGGCTGTCCTCGCCTCTGTGGTGGAACCTTGCAGAATCTCACCTCGTATAGTATTCAGGTCGTGGGAGCAGCTGGAAGCATTTAGCAATGTGTCTAAATGTCGTTGTGCAGAAGCCCCTCCACTGGGCCTGTCCAGCCTCAGTAGTTGGGACAGAGAGATCCACTCGGGCGGAAAGCCCAGACCCGAGTGTGATGGCTTGGGGCCCTCAAGCAGGAAGTCTCTGCTGGTAGGGTGGGCTGCTGGCTCATCTCCAAGCTAAGACAGTGTGAGCACATGAGGACCGGAGGGCAGGGGTGCTGCACGTTGGCTCCTGGGGACACTGGGTCAGAGCAGGAAGGCTTCTGGACTCCTTCCTGTGAAAACAGAGGGTACCATGGTTTCAGCCTCTCTCAGAGGCTCTGTGGAGGACTTTGTCTTCTTAGGTAACCCCACACATCCCTTTGGTAAAACATCCCGTGTTACCACCGTCCCCGTGCAAGTGTCACCGCTAGGCAGCACAGTGGAGAGTTTTCTCTGCAGTCAGAGGGTTTCCTGGGGGAGACCAGCCTTCTCCCTCACCTCAAGGGCTGTCCTTCCCCAGGACTGATGTGCACGGATGTTGTAGCTCATTCCTCAGTAGAGAGCAGGTCGCTGGTACAGCTGGTCCCAGACACAGTTCTGAGGGGCCCTACCTGGAGCACAAGGAAGAAAAGCGCAGCGTTTCCTCATGCGGTCAGAGAGGGAAATACATGGAGATGGTGATGGGGTCCCCCTCGCCTGGTACCTTTTCCCTCTCCCCTGGGAGGTCTCGAACCAGCCACTCCTCTTGGACCTGAGCAATATTTCCATTTTAGAGTAGTCCTTCCTTTCACAGGCCTTAGCAGGGACTTATCTCTCTCACCATCAGCAGCGTCCCCTGAAGCACATAAAGTGTAGGACGGAGCAAGGGATCAGGTTGAATTATGTGACCTGAGGTTTACAGTGGGGCCTCCAGACATCCGATCCAGTGTCTGAGCTCCGTTACTGCAGCTCTGGCCTGGCCAGCCCGTTGGGCTCCTGAAAGGGGAGTGATTCTCCCTGAGAGGATGTCAAAGAGGAGGAAGAGGAGGAGGAGGAGGAAGGGAAGCAGGGGAGGAAGAAGAGGAGGTGGAGGATACAAAGGGGGGAGGAGGAGGAGGAGGAGGACGAGGAAGAGCAGAAGCAGGCCTGGGCCCATCTTGGGCCTTTGTGGTCTTGCACTGTGTAGATACCCAAGCAATTCTTCGAGTGCTGGTGGTGGGGGTCGTTGGCAGAATGAAATGAGAGGAAGCCCACTGGGGGCTGCTATGGCTGCCGGAGAACCGGGTTTGGGGACAAGCAGTATCTTGCTGCTCCCTACCAGCCCCCACATCCAAACCACATTCATCTTGCTGAGTTAGCAGAAACTAAAACTTAAAAGAGATTTCAACTGGGGCAGTAAAACCAAAGGTATTTGGTAGACTCACAACCCCTGAAGCTACCAAGTAAACTGGAGGGCTGTGTGGCCCACAGCTGGGCCTTTACTAGAGCTGCAGAGTTGCCCTTAGAACAGTGTTCTGTTTTCTGAGGCACACAGCACAGGGACATTGCAGGACTCTGAGGCGTGCCACTCGGGGCAGGGAGATTTTAGAGGGTCCTTCCAGCCTGAGACTGATCTCGAGAATGACAGGGTATGGAGCCCTTACAGTTTGGGAACTAGGGCTAGCACAGACCTGGCACTTAAGAGCCTGGCATGGGGGCAGGAGAGGTGTTTGGCAAATGCACAACTTGATAGGAATCAAGCAGATCCTTTCCCTGGTGCTGCCAATTAATAAGAGGTTTTAGAGAAAGCATGGCAATGTTGAGCCTCAGTTTTTCTTTCTGTGAAATGGCCTGGAAACACCCATCCTGGATGCCATGGAGGTTGCTCTGAGGAGCAAGAGAAGGGATGTTGACCTGTGTTAAATTGTGTGAGGTTTCCAGACAGGAAGTCATGTTACCAGTTTCTTGTCTTTCTCAGAGTCCCCTCCTGCCCCTTAAGTACCAACCATGACCCTTGTTTGTGTGAAAGTACCCCACCATCTTGGACCCACTGCTATTCCAGCCGGGGCTGACCCTTCAGCTGAGCTGCTCTCTGTTTGCTCCAGTGGTGACGTAGCCAGGTCTCTCCTGCCAGCTTCTTACCCTCTCTCAAGTGGGGTGTGTGTGTGGGTGTGTGGTCTGATTCAAGCAGAGCCCTTTAGTTGCAAGATCTTGGCTCCTGTCAGCATGGGTCTGTCTCGCCTGAAGACTCCTGGTCTCGGGTGGCAGCCAGGCCAACTCTGTCTCCACACCACTCTCTGCTTCAGTTCTCCAGGAAGGCGGGGCTCCACCTCCAGTCTTGGACTTGTCAGTAATAATCAAATAATGATAGCTTAATTTAAAACATTCCCACTTAGAAGCTTTTTTCCCAATAATAAAAGTGCTGCCAGTGTGTTAGTCATGGTTCTAAGCACTTTATAACTGTAAACAAATGACAAACTAAGAAAAAATATGGCATTTATGGGGCCTAACATTTATAACATATAAAGAGCTCTTAGAAATCAATAAAAGATAAGTGTCCCAAAAGAGAGGTAGACAAAGGATAAGAGTTAGGAGTACACAAAAGAAGAAATTTCATCTATCTCGTTCCTTCCCTCCAGGAGCTAATCCCTACTTTTTGGATGAAGAAATTGAGGCCAGAAGAAGTTAAGCTACACAACTAGTGATCTGAGCAAGAATAGGAACCATGGTGGGCCCCGAATCCAAGCAGGGGTTGTTTCTATTTATTTTACAGATGAGGAAGCTGAAGCTCTGTCTCCATCAGAACCAGTACTGGTTAAGGATGGGAGGATCATTTGCTTCGTGTTGGCTGAGAAGTGGTGGGTATAAGAAGGGGGCAGTGAATTTGGTGTTCGGGGAAGCCGAGGGCTGGGGCCACTGCGGGAGACTGAAGTTAGAAGTGGTCAAGTACGTGTTCCTCCTCTCCCACGGGCACCCAGCTGGTGAGTGGCTGAGCCATGGAGCAGCCCGAGCCCTCTGAGTGCAGCCTTGAGTTTCTCTACTGTGACTTGTAACCTGGCCCTCAGCTGATGTCGGCTTCCGCTCACTGCAACACCCGACATGGACAGGGAGGACTCTGAAAAGTGTAAATACAGCTTGATTCTTGCAGCCTGCTGAGCTGTAGTAGATACCTAATCTGGGGAGATCTCTGATTCCTTGACTCAGAAATTAGCATGTAAGTGCAGAAACCTAATAGCTAACCAGAGACAAAGTCTACAATAAACCTAATAAGGTTTAATTGTTTTTATTTGTAATCTGAAATGACCTGGCTGGATTGCTGGGGCTTGGGCTGAGGCCAGGTCCCTTTCTTTATTTAATATATGTTTGCTACCAGCTGCTGAGGGAGCCTTCCTGTCTGTATTATTAATATGATATAGGCCTTTGGTTTCCAGTATCATCTCTTTGGAATTTCTGTCTCAGATCCTGTGCAAATGAACATAATCCCCTGGCAGGAAAGGCGTTCGGAGTCCTGGCATCAGGCTCGGAGCCTCTGGGTTCCACATGAGGAATGCCAGATGCTGTCGGCCTTGGCTTCCTCCTCGGTCAGCACCTCCACACTGGAGGAAGCAGCCATGTGCTGGTCCCCTACCACTGGGATCTATGTTTAAATCTGAAGGTAGGAAAAGAGGCCTTGGGGTGCTCCGACTGGAAGGGGCAACACTGGCTTATGACGACTGTCACCCAGGTACTCTCCCAAGACAGATATAGATTATTTTCCAAATACTGCAGAACAGTGTTTGCATCACTGAAGATGGTTAGGGTGGGATATAGCCCACTTTATTCCAATTTTTTGATTCGTGGGAGACATCTTTATTCTGTACATAAGGCTATGCTCTTACTTCCCACACTTACACAAACAATAGCACACATCCACCATAATAACTGGCATCCCAAGGGAAGGAGATAGACTGCTCACCGTTGGAGGCCCTAGGAGGCAAGGGGATACGAAGTGTGCTCTACCCATAACCCACTGGGGGTTGCTGAGGTGCAGAGGGCCAGCTGGCTGGAAAACTATGGGAGGGACACACAGAATGGCCTAGCCAGAGGATCATCAGTTGCCATTTGTTACTTAACATTAATTCCACAAACACGGTTGAGCCACTGCCCTGTGTCAGCCATCGTGTCGGTACTGGGGATGCTGTGATGAGCAAACACAGACCTGTATTCCCCTGCCTTCACGGAAGTGAAGGAGATAGACACGAGAGTAAGTAGTTTGTCACTTACTGAGTGATGTTGAGGACATGTTTAACCTCTCTGAGCTTCACTTTCTTCATCTGCCCTATGGGGATCAAAAGCATCTACGAACTTACAGGGTTGCTGTGAGAGTGGAATTATGTGATTGCTACCTAAAGGCTGAGCACACTGATGCTTTAAGAAGCACTTAAAGGGAAAGCACTTGATGTACAGCAAAAGGTTTGTACAGGGTCAGTAGATTGTTATAGCTCACCTTACGCTGTGTCACCTGTGATAATTTTATAGTGATTTCCCGAGAAATGGCCTTCTAACAATTGCACAGAATCATTTGTTGGTGGTGTTGCTGTGGAGGAATTAGGGATGGAGGAGGCTGTTGCTCCATATACTGATTGTCCTGTCCTAATCTGAGAACATTCTAGAAAAAGTAGACAGGTTATTTGCAGCTGGAGGCTGCTAGTCCAAGGTCTCTGAGCTGGTATAGATTTAGGGAATCTTTATATTTCTCAAGATTGCTAGGTAATTCTGATGCAGAGCCAGGTTTGAGGAGTATTAGCGGAGTTGATGATTGGTGAGGGGTGTTCCTGTTGCTATCGTACAGCTGTGGGCCACAAGAGGAGACCTCTGCCTGCCATGTTGGTGGCACTGATACCAGCCCCAGCCATACCTGATTGGGTAATGAGTAGGCATGTGGTTTAAACTGCTGTCCTCAGAATGATTTATTCTTAAATCCATAATAAGTACTCAGCAATCTCACTCTAGGTGAGATGCTTGAACAGAGGAGAAACAGAAGTACAGGGCAAATGAGGAGGCTTTTTTTTCTTTCACCAGCTGGGCTGATTTAATAGAGAGATAAGAATGAAGTCATCTCAAAAGACAGGAGGAAGGTCCCCTGGTTTCCCAATAGCTTTCCGTTTCCTGATTGGTCCCTTTAGACTCAGCGACTCTGGCCCTCAGATGCCGTGAGACCCTGCTGTGTAAGCTGCCTTGAATCAGTTTCTGTTTCTTGCAGCCTGAACAGTTCTCTCTAATCGAGAAGGGAACCTATTTATTTTACTAAGAATAAAAGCAAAGGTTTGGAAAGTAAGGTGACTGAGCCAGGGACTGAGCCAATAAATTTATTTACTTAAGTTCAGGATCTTAAACCTCATAACATCTTACTTAAACTAAATTTTAGCACAGCCTAGCTGCAATTTTGGACTTAAAGATTTTGTCTTCTAGTTCTTACACATCGGAAGTGGTGTGCTCTGTCCACATCCCCGGAAACAACAGTGATGATGATGGTACCTTGCCTCTGCAGAATGCTTTCGACTAATAAAAGCCAGGTCACCTTTGCAGGGTACCGCTTACACAATGGTTTCGTTGGTGTGTTCTGTGCATCTCTTGTGTCCTGAGCACTGTACCACATGCTCTTTTAAATTGTCATTTAGTTCACGGAAGTCTCCTGCTGCAAACTTTGCAGGCAGGCTTTTTCCTGTAGTAGGAGTGACAGCAGTGAGAAAAGCTGAGAAAGGAGGGCCAGAGAGGTATGGTGGGGGTAAGGGGGTCACAAGCCTGTACCCCATATGTCATTGAGAGCTGAAGTGATATGGTCAAGACCTGCTTGTCTGACATCAGGACTAAATCCCTGACCTCCCAGCCTTAGGCTTTTGTGTTTCTAAATGATGGTATTGCATACAAAAGTGCCCCAGCGCCATAGCTGAGTGACCAGATTATAGCACAGTGGTCCGATCTTGTTAGCTCCTCTTCTCACTAAGCCTTTTCCCTCATTTGTGGCAATTATGGTGGAATGTCAACTGGATTAGCTTATTGATCTGCCCTAGGGATTGGTAAAGCACCCTTCTGGATATTTCTGGGTGGGTTATTGTAGTTGGCTTTGGGATCAATGTCTGGCCCCTGGCACCTTCCTCTCTGGCACCGCTCCCCTGCTCTGCTTCCCAACTGTCATGAACTGAGCAACTTTGCTCCATCCTTCTACTATGATGTTTCTATTTGGGAGCCTGACCATGGACTGAACCCTCCAAAGCTGTAAGTCAAATTACATCTCTCCTCCTTTAAATTGTGGATGTTGGGTATTGTGTCTTAGCAATGAAAAAGCTAACTAATACATCATCCATCATCCATGGAGTTGGTAATATTGGAGGGTGGTATGAAGAGTTTTTCTAGAGAAAAGGAATGAACAAAGAGAATATGTGTGTGTGTGTGTGTGTGTGTCTGTGTGCGTGCATGTGTTTGTGTGTGTGTGAGATAAATAGGAGATGGGAGTTAGAAAAAAATTTGAAGAATTGGTTCATACAGTTGTGGAAGTCCAAGTTCAAAGTCAGCAGGGTAACCCAGCAGGCGGAAGATTCGGTGAAGTGTAATAGCTAATTCCAAAGGCAGTCCACCTGCAGAATACCTTTTTGCTCTGAGGAGATGAATGCTGTATCTTGCTAAGGAAATCTCTGCTGATTGCTCCGCCACCCTAAGGGGGGAATGTCCTGGTACTTGGAGGGTTAAGGAGCTTCTGGCCCCACTGATCTTCCACCTGCTATCTGAACTGCCCCTCCCCCTCCCCAGCCTCTCCCCTCCCCCGTGCACCCCAGAGCTTCAGGTGAGGGGGTCTGGAGAGGGCATAAGGTTGCCTGACATTGGATACTTCCTTCCTGCAGGGATTAGAGGCATATTGTCAATACCACATCCGTGTTTACCAAATTAGCAAATGGACTTCAAGATAAACATTGAACAATTTTTGGGATGGATATTTTTAAAATGTGCACAAGCTCAGGGGATCACTCACAGGTGATGGGCTGTTTGCCTTCTTTGGATTCCTGGCCTTTGACATTGTGTCACCTTAAGTTGTTTTCCATAGAAAGCTGCCTCCCTGCGTTCTTCAGCCTGGGCAGGGAGCCCGCAGGCAAGCATTTCTGGGCACAGCCGGCACCCTGAGCTGCCCCTGTGGGATGAACTTTTCACTTCCGGGCCCAGCAGAGACAAACAGCCTCTGGTCAGTGGCTCCGGAATGGAAAACAGAGCTGTTGAAACACTTCACTCCTCACTGAGAATTTCTGTCAGAGGGCAGAGCGGGGCTTCCAGCCAGTCACTTACAGTCTGCTAAGGAGCGGGAAAGAGAGCAAAGGCCTTGCTGGGAGGCAGGTGGCACTGCGGGGAGAGGCCACAAGTGCCTGGTCTCTGTGCTGCCCTTGCATTTGGATCTTGGGGTGCTGCTCACAGCCTGCGGTGTAACTGCCTCCTGCCCTCTGCACCTGCATGCTGGGTGGTGGAGACAATGGCTCCTGGTCAGGAGCTCGGTGGCAGGGGCACTGACTTGGTACCTTTCGGTGAGGGGAGATACGTGACTCCCTGAGGTTAGGCTACTGCAAAGCTGGCCTTCACTAGACAAATGATGGATGCCTCTTGTAGATTTGCCCCTTGGGCTCCAGTGTGGAGTCCACTGGCCCCTAAATGCCATTCATTTTGGAGAACGTTGAAGGAGAAAAAAGGAGTGGCTTTCAGCACCTTTCCAGTGTTCCTCTGCAATCATTCCTGTCAGACCGCTAAGCCGCCATCTGAAAATCACAAGACTTAGCTCAATTAGCTTTCTTCCCTTGGCTTACTGGACAGCAGAGAGCTGGTTTAACTGAACTGACCAGTTGTTTGATGAATCAATCAATCAGCAAATATTTGTTTTGTGAGGCCCACGAGCCAGGCACTCCCTGTTTGATTAAATTGTTTGATGGAACAGAACAAATAGACCTGTCTTCCAGGCTCCTTGTAGACACCACTAGCTGTGCACAGCTAATTAGCCTTCCCTCTCTAATTACAGATACACGCGCAAACCAGGCTCTCTCCCTTGAACCCATGGTTAACCCTGAAAATCTGGTAATGCGGTTATTGTGCTTGTTTCAACGAGTGAGGGGGCGGGCAGAGGGCGGGGGAGAAAGAGAGAGAATACGAGTGTGCCCCATTCATTCAGCCCCACGGTGGGAGGGAGGGTTACAAAAAGACTTTTATGCCCCAAGAATAGCAAAGGTCTAAGACTGAGCATAATTTTGGTGTCCAAGATTTAGCTTTGAAAAGGAGCCGGAACCAACTTTCCTAAGTGGCCTCTAATGTGCTCTCTTGGGTTTAGCTTTTTTATTAGCTTAGTTTTTAATTGATGTCAGGACTGTGTTTTAAGAAGGTGAAAAAAAAAAAAATGAAAACACGCAGGAAACACACAAAACAACCCCAAACCCCAAACCACAACAGTGCAAAAACATGTCTTTCTTTTAAACATCACCTTAGTATGAAGCATTCGATCTGTCAGATATGCTTGTCATAGTCACATATTTTATAATCCAATATGTTCAGGCAAGAATTTTGGCACGACCTGCCAACAGCAATCCTGAACTTTTCTTGACACTTTAAAGAGCACGTAATATGTTGGGGGAAGGGTCAGGTTTGGGGGAAGCCTTAACTCTTTCATTCAGGTCTAAGAGTCCTTTGAAGACACACATCACTGAAAAATGGGTCCAAGGAGGACCTGCTTAGGTGGTGGTGGCCAGGACTGAGCTCAGACTGTGGGCTGCTGCCGCGGCCCCCACCTGCTGCCTCGCCTTCCCCACCAGCATCATAAGAGCTGTAAACCCCTGCTCTCGGGGGTCATCTCACTTGGAATACAGCCTGCACAATTCTGTTCTGGTCATGGAATCATAGAGTTGCACAGGATTATTTTGATGATCTAATCCAGTAGTTCACGATGGACTCACCAGGAATGCTTTAAAAAAAGACCGGAACTGATACTGAGTCCCACCTGCTACCGTTCAGCAGCATCCTGGGGGCAGGCCCTGGTTAGTGAGACTTTCTCTAGGTTTCCTGGTGATTCTGATATACTACCAAGGCTGAGAGCCACAACTCAGCCTTTCCTTTCATAGCTAAGTAAATGAAGGTCTCAAAATGAAGCTGACTGGCAGTATCAGGGCAGGACTTGAATCCAGGCACATGTCCACTTGGTGGGACACCCATAGAGTGATCAGTCCTGCCCTGGAGTGGAGGCTCCAAGAAGAACCTGAAGGCTGCTCCCTTCCCTGAAGAAGGACCATCCTGTCTCAGAGGGCGGGTGTGGGGACAGCTAATGGGTGACAAGGTCAGAACACCAAAAAGCAACATCCAGACAAGAGCTGGGCTTCACAACATCAAATCCAAGTTCCAGACTAAACTTCTTGAGAGAGACACAGACCGCACGGGTGGGGTAGAGGGAAGCACGATGCAGTCAGGAAGTTGGAGGCAGAACTCAGGATGGGGAAAGGTAGCCAGTGAAGGAGAGGAAAGGATGCTTTCAAGAGAACAAGTTCAAGTTACACTTGGAGGTGGAACAAGTGATGTCTGGGACATGTGCCTGGTGGCCTGTTCGAGAGAGAGCCAGGAGCTGGGGAACATGTGAGGGGGCGGAGAGACTCAGGGTAGAGGGCCTGGTGCTGCCCATGGGGGGATCCTCAGCAAGGAAGTTCAAGAGTGACTTCCAGCTCCATGTGGGAGGAGGTTGCAGCAGGCTCACACCAACAGGCCAGAGGACGGTCAATATAAAAAGGTGTCTTTAGTGAGAATCCTGCTCTGATTGGTTGGTGCCTAAGTCATGCCAATAGTTATGTGTTTTGAAAGTCTTCCTGAGTCATATCTTCACTCACGTAGTGCCATGGACTTTGGAGGCATTGTTTAAACCCGCACTTGAGGAACCCTGGGCTGCTGTGGAGAGGACGCAGCTGAAGCTCAGGAACTACTGGTGGTACGGTGGGCATTCAGCAACAGGTGGGTGAAGAACAGTTCCAAGTCAGTGCTAATAAAGATCTCCGTGTTCTCAGATGTTCAGCATCTGGCTCCTGCTGCCGCCCACAGAAGTCCCGGGGTTTCTCCTCCCTTGAATATGACTTCTCACCAAGTCTGTGTGCTTAGTGTTATGAAGACCCCCCTGCCTTCTCTTCCCTTGGGCCTCTTCCATGGACATCCCCTTTGTGTCTTGATTCTGTGGATCAAACTTCCCTTTATTGTGCTGTGTATAAAGAAAGCTCTAGAGGACCGGGTCTTGGGGCCAGCAGCCTAGATCAAAAACTAGGGTTTGGAAGAGGAAGGAGGATGGGGTTTGGGTACCAGCTGTTCCTGTTTGCATAGAGCCCCTCAGGAACGCATAGGAAGATAAACATTCCCTTAGGTCCGCTCCTTAGCTATGCTAGTTCCTTTCAGATCCCGTGATCATCACTTGAGTATCATCTTCTCCAGCTTTCTAGGTATGGCTACTTAATAGCCACTTGTGGTCTAAAAAAAGTGCGTCTTTCCATTGCTCTGTGTAAGCTTTGGAAACCCATGGGATCCATGTCTTCTGAGTCTACTCCAGGCTTCTTCCAGAAACCCTCCCCAGCTTCCATTTTGCCTAATGTGACCATAATAGGAAACCTGGCTCAAAAGTCTCACCCACCCAAAACTTGAGTTAAGTAAGCCAAGGATGACCAATCTTGGATTTCTCTTGATTTGAGCATATTCCTTGTGTTTTACCTCTTGAAGCTTGTAGCTGAAGAGACCTTCGAAATCATTTGACTGAGCCCCTTCATTTTATAGTCAATGTAGAGGAATGGCCAAGAAAGCAGGATCTGAAATCATATTTATGAGTTTAAATCTTGATTATCTTCAAGATTATCTCTTGAAGCTGCATGACCGTGGGCATGTCACTTAAACTCTTTGAGCAGCTATAATAATAGTTCTTGTTTCATTGGGTGGCAGCCATGTTTAAAGAAGATAATCCACATAAAGTGCTTAGCATGGAGCCGGGCATATAAATACTCATTTATTATTGCTATAAATGAAGAACTTGAGACACAGACATACTCTGTAGACTTGCTGGGAAATATTTTGTAACTTGTCTTGTTAGTAAAGTGGTTATTACACTTTTGCCAAAGCATTCCTCCTAGCAGACAAAAGTAGAAACATGAACCCCAGGAATCTAGGGGCTTAGCTTCTTCCACAAGAGTCAAGTACTTTGGACTTTTGTGTTCTCTTTAAAAATGCATGAAAATTTTGCACTCTACTTATAATGTATCTATGTTTGTTCTAATTCTAACACGGCTCTCTTGGACATACATGGGGCTTATGCATAGTACAGTGTGCATATCTATGAGAGTGCAAGTCTAGTTGAGGGACAGGAACTTACTACATGGAACCTCTTAAACAGTGGGCTGCTCACTGCTCGCATGAAGGATGGACTTCAGATCCTTACAGGAGATGAAGCAGAAGGGAGAAGGCTCCCCATAAGTGGCACCTCCTCCCTGGGAAGGAGGTGAGGTTAGCAATATGAGATGATGACTCCATCCTTAAAAGCGGGCAGCTTTTTGTTCAGCAGACGAAGAGGCCCCTCTGTGTGACTCTTTGGGCTCCAGACTGGAGGTCTGGTCCAGCCATGCCCCAGGGAGGCCACTGATCTGAAAGATGGAGCATGACTTGGTGCCTCGAGGCCGGCGAGACAGACTGTCAGCGTGGAAACCATGCGGTGACAGCTTCCTTCACCTCCAGACCTGTCAGCTCACAGGGGACTGACAGGCCTCAACTAATAAGGCAAACAAAGGCTTTAGCGCATGGAGGAGGAATGCTGGCATTCTTTCTTTAATGTCTCCCTATTCATAACATGTCACGGATCTGGCCCAGCAGAGAAAGCAGCTCCTGGCTTTTAAGGTCTCCCAGGGATGGTGAGGGGAGAAGGCTGGAGCCCCAGGGCAGATCCCTCTGCCAGCCAGGCAGCTGGCCACTTTCTTGGGAGTCCATGGCTCACAAGGTTGCATGTCTGAGGATGAAGTCCAGATTCTCTAGCCTGTGGCTGAGCCCTGCCTCCCTGAAGGTCTAGTGAGTGTGCACGCCCCTCTCTGGCTCCAGAAGGGCTGCCAACTTTTCTAAATCCGATCTCACCTAGCTGGGGTGTTTGTGCTCCTGGGCCTTTTTCTTACCCCGCCTCACACATTCCCCCTGTGAAGGGCCAGGATGGCAGCAACACTGTATTTCTGTGCCATTACTTACAAAGACAAATGGCCTGTTAGCTTTTTAGGATGTAATTTAAAAGCCATTTGTCTAGCAGTAATAACTGGAAATGGACTTCCGCTGTGGGCCTGCATGACTTCCTGTCACAGGGAGGGAAACACGGAGGGTCTGTGGCTGCCCTGCCGGCAGGGTGGCAGCAACAGGTTCAGACACAGCTCTGCCTCCATGGGAAGGTTCAGAAATGGGGAGAAAACTTGCTCAGGGTATAGGGTGCTCAGAGAGGGTGGGAAAGGCAGATGTCTCCTTCTCTGTCTGTCTCTCACCTGCATTGAGGCAGCTGCTCTTGTTTATCAAGCACGCTGATAGAAATACCAAGAATAGAAATACGTTTGTACACTAAATCTATTGGAAGAGAAAGTATGTAAAAATCTTGGAGATATACGGGGAGGCAGAGAGTTCATGAGCAAAAACCAAACCGCATGGGAAATACTTCAAAGAATCAACAATTGGGATCTCATCCTACTGAAAAGTTTTTGCACATCTAAAGAAATCACCAGCAGAGTAAAAAGAAAACCCACAAACTTGGAAAAAATTTTAGCTGACTGTCCCTCGGACAAAGGACTTCTATCTAGAACATATAAAGAATTAAAAAAAAAATCAGCCCTCCCAAATTCAAAGGTCCAATCCAGAAATGGGCATCTGAGATGAATATACACTTTTCAGACAAAGAAATACAAATGGCAAATAAATACATGAGAAAATGTTCAGCATCATTAGTCATTTGAGAAATGCAAATTAAAACAACACTGAGATTTCATCTCACTCCAGTAAGAATGGCTATCATCAACCAATAACAAATGCTGGCGAGGCTGTGGAGAAATAAGAACTCTTCTCCACAACTGGTGGGAACGCAGACTGGTGAAACCACTGTGGAAATCAGTTTGGAGATTCCTCAGCAAACTGGGTCTAAAGGTCTCATTCAACCTGGCTAGTTCCTTTCTGGGTATTTTCCCAGAAGAACTGAAAACATCATATCACAGCGATATATGTACACCCATGTTTATAGCAGCACAATTTGTGATTGCTAAATTGTGGAAGCAACCCAAATGTCCATCCACTGAAGAATGGATAAAAAAGTTGTGGTATTTTTATACAGTGGAATATTACTCAGCTATAAAGAAAGATAAACTCGAGTCTTTTATAGGTAAATGGTCACAACTAGAGACCATACTCATAAGTGAAATAAATCAGACCCACATGTGTAAACAATGTATTGTCTCACTAGTGTAAGAACCTGAAAGAGTGAATAAAATTAGGAAGTATGATAGACATTGTGAAATGAAAGGAAACTGCTCAAAAGTAAAGAGCAACTGGGATGAGGGAAAAGAAAAAAGAAAGGATGGGAAAATTATGTATATACGTATATACAGGATAGCTAACATAGTTGTACTACTGACTTTTATCACTTTATTGAAAGGAGCAGTTAATGATTAATTATTTGATAATCTTATGTGTCTATATTTGTTTTCCTGAGTAACTACTTTGAGGAAATCAATGTGTAGTGCAACAACCATTGTTAACTTCCTATCACCTTGTCTGAATTTCAGTATTGCTTGTACTGTTCTTGTGTTATTTTGTAAAGATATGTGTTTGTTAATATGTTTTCATTCTTTTATTTTTTAAAATAAAAAATAAACGAAATCCGTTTGTAGGATGAGCATCATGAGGATCAGCCCTGCCACTCTGAGCTCTTTCAACCTGGAAAGGCTGGGCTATATTGTCCTCCTCTCCTGTAAGAATGTGCAGGCAAATTTCAGTTACAGGGCTTCAGTGCATCTCAGAAGTGAAATTTTTCAGAAATTGAGGCATTTTTTTCTTTAGACCTCTAAGCTTTCACTTTTTTTTCTTTCTTTCTTTCTTTTTTTTGTTTTTTGTTTTTTGTTTTTTGCAGTACTGGGAATGATTTCAGGACCTTCACAATCAGCTACATCCCCAGCTATTGTTATTGTTTTTGTTTTTGTTTTTTTTTTACTTTGCAACAGGAACTTGCTGAGTTGCTAAGTTGTACAGGCTAGGCTTGACCTTGTGATTCTCCTGCCTCAGCCTCCAAAGTGCTGAGATTATCCTGTAGGTGCGTACCACTACTCCTGATTTCAAAGTTTCTATTAGAATCACCCAGGAGGGTGCCTCTTCTTCAATAGAACGGTTGCGAGACATGAAATGTTTATCGATGAGGCAGGGCCATTTTGTTGAGCCACAGTCCATGACAAACACCACAAACACCACAAAACCTCAGCGGCACCCAGCGTTAGGTGTCTATTGCCCAGCACGCTGGAGTCAGGTAACTGTCATCAGCCACTCGTGCTGCTCTTGGCAGGTTCACTCACATGTTTGTGGCCAGCTGGCCATCGGCTGATGTAGGCTGGCCTCATCGAGGGTCTCAGGAGTGATTCGGTGCTGCTCCACCTGTCTTCCATGCTAGAGCTGACCCAGCACGTCCTCGCGGCAGTGGCACAGGTGGAAGAAAGCAAGCACGGGCACCCTGTATTTCTGTTGATCAAACCGAGTCACATGGTTGGACTCAGAGTCAAGGGATGAGAAAAAGAACTGCAAAATTATGTGGTAAAGGGTGAGGATACAGGACAGCGTAGAGAATGGAGGCCATTAAGATGTCAGCCACACACAGCAGGCTGCCTTATTCGCGCAGGTGTTCTGAGGCCCTTATCTGAGAATCCACCCAAACTTTTTAAGGTCTTGGTGATGTCCTGGGGCTGGGTGGATAGGGAAGAGGGAGACAGATATGTATCAAGCCAAAATAACACCAATCTGCAGCTGTTGGCTGTGTTAAAGAAAACATTGTTCCAGCCTTAAATAAATTTGTTAGGTGCTGAATAAGCCAAATTAAATTAATTAAATTCTCAGTGTCATCAATGTTTCAATGTGTATTGAATATGTGAGGGATATATATATATATAGTTTTTGGGCTTGTTTTTGTTTTTGTATGGGGAATCGAACTCACGACCTTGCACTTGCCAGGCAGTTGCTATGCTGCTGTGCTATATCCCCAGCCCTAGTTTGTGATTTTTTGAGACAGGGTCTCACTATGTAGCCCAGGCTGGCCTCCAACTTGTGGTGATCCTACTGCCTCAGCCTCCCAAGTGCTGGGATTACAGGCATGTGCCACCATGCCCAGCTATGAGAGATATATTAATGTACCTCCAAACTAATTTGAGAATGGGATTCTTCTTATATTTCCCACCTATTAACATCTCTTAGAAAAAATGTTCTGGGAAGCTCCAGTTTTAGAAATATTGGACCAGATGGTTTTTAGAGTGACTTTTAAAACTGTACCATGTTCTGTTATTCATGCTATTTTATAACACAGGCTGTATCCTGAGAAGATTAAGGAAGGGATGGTGCATTGATTGCTTTTGTTTTCCATTCCAGCTTGTAATGGACCCAGTTCATGTTCCAGAAAGAGCACAGACAGTGGAGTCATTTGCACAGACTTCCTGGGCCATCTGCTGGTCCTGGGCCTGGGCCGCAGCACTGTTTGTTGCCAGCCCCTGGCTTACATGCCGCACATGGGCAGGAGGCTGAAGAGCAGCATCTTTTGAATACAGTGCCTGAGCTTTGAGGAAGTTATTTGTCCTCCAGTATTCTGTTACTGCACCCTGTATGTTATTTAATTTTGTGTGCTTGAGATGTCTATAGGTCTTTTGGTTAACTGCCGCCATATGAATACAACTCCAGGAGGAAAGGTAGCTCGGGTAAGAGAATAGTTGTCACACTTTAGGCCCACCTGCCTGAACACAGTCACCTGTGTGACTGCTAAGCAATGATTCTTCTCTCTTTGGTTAAGTGAGGCCACAAGATTTCTGCATTTTGATCTTCATTAACCAGGATCCAAACCCTGTACACATATGAAACTATCAGAACAGCAGGAAAAAGAAAGAAATCTGGAACTCAGACTTATCACAGAAGTGGTTGGGGTTTTGTGGCTTGTGTTGGCTCACTCTCAGCTGGAAGGAGATTGAGCACAGCCTGCTCTGTGCCTGCCTAGGTCCCCTGTCCACCAGGGCTAAAAGATGACTTCAGGTGTCCCCTGTATCCCCCTTGAGAAGCTGAAAGATCACACCCTTGGACCTTGTTCTGCGCACTCTTCCCTTCAAATCTGCACCACTAATCCCTGATGTAGATGCTGCTGTGTAGATATAGGCCATCTGGCCTACTGGGAGTTCAGGCCTAGAACAAGCTCAGCAGATAGCTACTCTTAGCTTCCTTCTCAAGCCCAGCAAAAAGTTCTGACTATTTTACCAGGGTTGGACAGGACTCCTATTTCAAGCAACGATCCTCATGCACAGCACTGGAACTCACAACCATGTATTTGTGGTGGTGGTGTGCGAACTGGTGCTCTGGGGACTTTGTGTTCATTTACATAGCGCATTTCCCAGGTGTCTATATATTATGCACAAGGCTCTCACAAATTAAATAGAATTTAATTCGAATGTCAGAATTTTTCTTATTCTAAAATTTTCCCTCTCTCCCCTTCTACGGCATCCAGCATTTGAGCAGCAGTCTGGGTCTCTTGTCTTCACTGTGAGTTCCTAACTTTTTACTTGAGCAGGGGCAGGTGTGCCAGGAGCCCAGGAGGGAGTGAGATCCCACCACCACCTCCCAAGGTGTCTCAGTGAGTTGGTAAAGGATCCTGAGGAGCACTCAGATTTTAGCCACCCCTGCCTGCAGCTTTCCTCCTTCCTCCTCCTAGCAACAAATTGGGTCAGTGCACAGGACACAAGGTTCCCTAAGATTCTCCGTGCTTGCGTTTCTGAGAGCCCTTCCCAAACAAACTTCCATCAGGAAAGGACTTTGTATTGACGACTGCCCAATGGTTATTTCTCTTGGCTGAATACAATTCTGAAACGCTAAGAGGGATTCTCCCTGTTCCCAAGGAGGCAGGAGCTAGAGAACTGTGAGGACAGAGCTGTAATTAGTTCCCATCACAGTGTCCCCTGAGGGAATCTGCTTCTCTCCTTCCCTTGCTCCATCCTGTTCCCCATGTGTCATGACCCCAGCAAAACACAAGTTCAGTTCCCACAGGTGCATGGCCCCCTCTCCTCAATGAGGGAGAAGAGAAGAGTGATGAGAGCCAACCTCCTGCTCCAAAACAGGAAGCGAGCTGGGTAGATTGACCTGATAGGGAGCCATCAGCCTGCGCTCCCTCACACGGGATTCTTATCACTGCCGGCATCAGCCAGGGCTCTGGTGATCTCATGAATAATGCATTTCCCAGTGATTTCCTTCCTTATTTGTTAGCCCAAGGCGGTATTGATTGAAAAAAGTCTACATAACTGAGCTGTGCTGTGGAAATATTTATTTAAAATGATTTGAGGACAGAACACACATGTTTATCTCTACATACATGTGTTGATGTCTGTTGTCTGTGGTAATGACATTTGTTTAAAGGGTCACAGAAGCTATTTAGCAATGTTTTTCAAATCAAAGTATGATTCCGATCGGAGCTTGAAATGGCTGTAGGGTAATGATGGCTCAGGAATTGGGGGAGAGTAGAGAAGAACTGGAGAGGGAGGAAACTAGGGAAGTGGAGATGGCTGGGAGTTGGTGGAGGTGGATAGGAGGAGGTGGAGGTGGAGGTGGATGGGAGGAGAAGGTGGAGGTGGACAGGAGGAGGTGGAGGTGGCTGGGAGGAGGTGGAGATGGATAGAAGGACGAGGAGGTAGAGGTGGATGGGAGGAGATAAAGGTGGATGAGAGGAAGTGGAGATGGATGGGAGGAGGAGGTGAAGATGGATAGGAGGAGGAAGAGGAGGTGGAGGTGGGTGAGAAGAGGAGGTGGAGGTGGATTGGAGGAGGAGGTGGAGATGGATGGAAGGAGGTGGAGATGGATAGAACAATAAGGAGGTAGAGGTGGATGGGAGGAGATAAAGGTGGATGGGAGGAAGTGGAGATGGATGGGGGGAGGAGGTGAAGATGGATAGGAGGAGAAAGAGGAGGTAGAGGTGGGTGAGAAGAGGAGGTGGAGGTGGGTGGCAAGAGATGGAGGTGGAGGTGGGTGGGAGGAGGAGGTGGAGATCTTAGAGGTGGATAGGTGAAGGTAGAAGTGGATGGAAGAAGGTGGAGGTGGATGACAGGAGGAGGAGGTAGATAGAAGGAGCTGGAGGTGGACTGGAATTTAGTGGAGGTGGACTAGAAGCTGGTGACAGGAGCAAGAGGGGCAGAGTCAGTGAAGACCCAGGAAGGGCCCTGGAATTAGAAGCTGGACAGGCATTCTCCCCTCGGAGGAAGTGGCTCCTCTGCCTGTGGAGGAGGCCAGCGAGTCACAAAGTGAAGGCCGTTCTTCGCTGGTGTGCAGCCTTCTTTTGTCAATAGTTTGGTATTGAAGCAATGGTGAGAGAGCTAAAACCACTGCAAGCCTCTGATTGAATTTGGGGGAGGCTCATAAACTATTCTGGCAGATCATACAATATACTGCATGTGGCAGTCCCTTCAAAACAGTAGGGAGTCATGCAGATGAAGAGTTTGAGGTCCTGAGGATTAGCTGGTGGGGGGTACTGCCATCAGGGACAGGACAGGCTTAAGCTCCTCCTGCTAGCTACGGGGCGCCCTTTACCTTCCTGGATGGCTGCTTCTGCACTCCTCTCAGAACTTTAGTAATGGTGGCTTCTCCACCCCTACCCTTCACAGACCCCCGGGGTATAAGAAGTTGTGCCTTGAGTGACTGGGAGAGAAGGGGGTGGGTGGGTAGGTGCAGAGCCTCCTCCTCCTGCCTAGCTTCTTTCAACACCAGGCTGGCCCCTGGAACTTGCTGAACTTTCCCTTGGGCTCTTAGAATAGGGTGTTAAGGGGAGAGCTGTGAAGCCAATGAATGGTTTGGGAGGAGAATTAAGTTTCCCTGAAGAAAGCTGTCTTCTTGGAATCCCTGAAAGCTTCTGTGACAATATAATTAAGTGGGAGGCCGTGACAGCTGTCAGATGGGACGCGCTGCATCTGGCTCGCCATCAGTGGTGGGTGGGTGAATGGGCGGCAGGTCTGCTGTCAGCACAGTTATTCCAGGTATGGGCTTCACTCTGCTGGTTTCTGGGTCATGAATGAAATGAACAGAGCTCTGAGCCAGGGCCCTCCGGCCAGTGAGGATGCCAGCTACTGGCCTCAGTGGGATAGAGCCACCCTGGGGAACTTGTGATGCCCCAGCCCCACTTGAGCTCTTTTTGCTGCAGGATCGGCCTCGCGGCCCCAACTCAGGTTAACACTTCCGTTCTTTCATGCGTTCAGGCCTTTGCAGCAGCGCTGCCCGTGGGTCACCATCACACATGTCCCTGGGATGTGCAGACTGGTGCAGCCAGGAGGGGGCTCAGCGGTACCCGCCTCCTTTCCACCGGCCACGCTCCCTTGCCCACCCCTAACCTTGCCAGGGGCTCTCACATGTCCACTTCATCCTGTCACAGTTATCTCTTCCTGTTCTTTGCATGACTGTGTGACTGTCTTCCTGAGCAGACTGTAAGCACACAGAAGCAGGAGCCGCATCGGCTTTGGCTCGGGGCTGTCTCCAGAGAGGTCAGCATAGCACCTGGCATAGAGGAGCTCAGATCTATCCAATGGACACAGAATGAAGGTGGGAATTCGCAGATCTCCTCTGGCCTTGTTTGGAAGGGGACCTGAGGGGTTTCTTTGTGCTGAGGAAACCACGTAGGTTTTTCCACTTGAAGCATTTACTCAAGAAAGAGATGTCCAAGTAAGGCAAAGGGAACTCATGGGAATGTGGCTTGCACAGCATCTGCTGAGGACCAGGAGCAGATGACATTTTGGGACAGGAACGACACCAGTGATTCTCACATGTCTAGCCATTTGGGCAGCCACCTGGTTGGCATATAGAGGCTACCCTCGGTCCCTAGGGCCAGTGACACCAGAGACTCACCCAGGAATGGGTCCCCCACTTCAGTGTCCCCCCATGCACGGAAGGGTGATGGAACTGAGTTTGGGCGGCCCCTCCCGCCTCGCTGGGTGGAAAGCTGCAGGCTGAAATGAATGCTCCTCCAGGCTGGGGCTTTGCTGTCTGAGAAGCGAGAGGCTAGAGGGAGACCTACTCCCTCCTCAGGGAGTGTGGGGAGCAGAGCGCGCACCAGCCCACTCTCGTTTATTTGAAATTGGCTCGTGATGGAAGGCACTCTAATTGATCATTCCTCTGCAAACAGCAATTGGAGAAATGTGAGTTCCGTATTTACAAAGCCAGAAAAATGGGGGCTTGTCCCCCACCTCCCAGGTGTGCATTTATATATTGATGGATGACCCCCGTGTGGGTTTGTTATAGAAGAAGTCCATGCCAAAGGCAAAAAGTTTGCATCTGGAAACACCGCTTGACAATCAAGCCTCTGAGCTCCGAGCCCGGCACTCAGGCTCGTGGTTTCCTGGCTTTGACTGTCACGTCCTTCATCTTGGGGTGAACCCAAGAGGTCAAGAGTTTTGGATTTTGAGAATTTGGATTCTCATTTTTTCCACAGTCCTGTCCCTCGAGGTTGCTTTATTTTGTTTGGTTGGTTTTGGTTCTGGGGGTAGTGCTTTGAAAATTTTGGAAGCCAATAAAATCAGCACAGAAGAGCAAAACTCAGCCCGTGGCTAAAGGACAGTCAGGGGAACGAGGAGCGCATGGCCCAAAGGCCCTGGGAAGTGTTCAGTCTGGAGCTCCCACAGGCTTGGAGGTCTCACGTGGGAACTTGAAGTGCGGACTTCCCAGGAGCCCAGGCCCTCCCCGCTCCACCTTGGGAACACGTAGGCCTCTGCCAGGGGTGACCCCTGCCACCATCTCTTGTCCCACCCTCCTCCTCCTCTCCAAACCAGCCTTTCTCTTCTACCCTCCTAACAAGGGCATCCTTTGTTTAAAGGAGGGTGAAATAATCACACTTCCAAAGTGACATTTACCAAAAGGCCCCGAGTGAAAAATTAGGACAGGCTCAGCCAATAATGGCGTGTCCTTCGTAGGCTCCCGTAGACTGCTCTCCTTTATAGGGTGTTCCCAGCTGAGGGCTGAGTGGATTATGTCTGACAGATCAGTGCCTTATGTTTTATGCACTGTGTAAAAAAAAAAAAAAATAGCTGTTGTGAAAGGGTTAAAAATGAGCTTTTCTTGGTCAAGAACCCCAAGCGACAGACAGGCACGTTCAGTTTCAGTGGGAAAGAAAGACAAGTGTTTGATTAGTAACTGGATATGGCTGGAGCTGGGTTTTGGCCTCTGGTTCCTCTGCAGGTTGAGCAGTTGGGGATGGCCCAGTTCTTGTGGTGTTATTTAGAGGTGAAATTGAGGCAGGCGGCTCTGGGAGCCAGGCCCAGGTGAGGTACCGCCTGCTGTCCTTTACACAGGGCAAACTGAGGCTCCACAAAAGGGTAAGGGACTCGATTCTGGTCATCCTGGTTAGCTGAACAGCAAAGACAAGAGGGGGCAATTTGGCGTCCGGCTGCAGTGCCTCTTCTACAAAGCATGAAGTTCCTGCAGAGGTGGAATCCACAGTTTCTGCTTCCCGGCTAGGCCACTTCCTGCAGATCATTCTCCCTCTCTGTGTACATTCCTCATCTGTGAAATCTTAGGGGCTCAAAACTGGCTCTGTGCCTGAAACTTTCTACTAAATGAGACAGTACAGCCTGTTAAGCCTGGGGGTTTTAGCTGTTCAACAATGGGAATTCTCGGTGTAACAGAGATTCTCCTAGGCTTGGGACATTCCTGCGGACCAAAAGGCCTCTCCCAAAGCAGTAAGGTTATAAGAAAGCCCCTAATAGCCCAATATCCCCACTGAAGCCTCACGCATTCTCAGCATAGCCTCCCCGCTCAGGAAGCCTATGCCAAATGGATAGGGAGAGAAGAGCCCTTTGTGCGCAAAGAACCCGGAGAAGCCCTAATTCAGGTGCGCAGAGCAGGCCTGTGACCCGGGAAATACTGCTCTTCTTGTCTCCATCTGCTGTGGCGGGGGAGCAGCAGCTGACAGGCATGTGCTGCCTGTGCAGGGTTCGCTTGCAGCACACAGAAGGAAATCCTACCTGGTGCAGGCATGGCAAGGGCCCAAGCTGGGCAGCAGGTACCGGGAGTCTCCGGAATCAGAGCAGCTGCTGTCAAGACTCCAGCCTCGTATCCCCCTTTTGCTGCCTGAGCAGGGGCCTCTCTCTCCACCTGGCCCCTAAGGCCCTTCCCCTTCCCAGGAGGTGTCGGATCCAGTGATGCTATCAACAGAAACTCTGAGGAAGCCGGCGGTTTATTTTGTATCGACTTCAAAACTCCTGTGAATATCTCCCCTCTGGCTGGCCCGGATGGGTGACTTTGGCCCACTCAGCAGCCTGGAATCCGTTCCCCCACCGCCACACCACCAGGCTAGACGGCCAGCAACTTTCTTCTTTCCTTTCCATTCCTTCCTTGGTTTTCCTTGTCCAGCCCAAAGGCTCAGACTCCTGAGAACGGGGGCAGGTTGGACCCTGTGACAAGATGCCCAGCATTAACGTCTGCTAATTAATCTGAAAGCCAGCTCCCCGTTGGCCTGTAGATTTTTACAAACCTGAATTAAACGAAGTGTTTATGTGACAGATATGTGGGAGGGATTTCAGATATAATCACCATCAATCTGCCTGCAGCCAAAATAAATTTTGTGAAAAGTAAAACAAACTATTGCACAGACAAAGTAGGCCTTAGGGGTCTCCAGCAATAATCTGTGTTTTCTTATTTAGCTGCGTCTAATATTTCTGCGCTCTTCAGTGCAGATAGGATCTCGGCACTCAGGGCACTCTTGCTGTGGCTGACCGCGGCGGACACATGCTCCCTCCTGCTGAGTGGAAGGAGAGGGGAAGCAATGTTGCATATTTACATTTAAATTTTAATTCAAATAAACCAGCTCTGGCTGGGTACAGGGAGGGAGGGAGCCAGCTGTAGGGCCCAGCCTGCTGCTGTCTCCTTCTCTCCAACCTGCCTAGGCTTGGGCCACGGTTGGGGCGAGGAGGAGGAAGTCAGAGATCTGATCCTGCCAGAGAGCGGTGAGCAGGACCCCCAGCCCCCAGCACTCCGCAGTGTGTACATGAGGCCAAGATATGTGCTGCAGGCTCCTGCGCCCTCTCCTTCAGTCTCCCCAGCATTGCTGCAGGGAAAGAGTAAGCAGATGATACTCTGGCATAGTAAGGACTTGCCCAGCTCTTTGAGCTGGGGCTTTGCCCCTGACTCCAGAGCCCGTGAGCAGTATCTCTCTCCCCCCAGTGCCTTGCCAAAGGCAAAGGAACTGGACTTAGTCATTCCTATATGGGAAGAGGTCTTTGGGCACCTGGGGCAGCCTTGCTGGCTGCCCTGCCTTCATCCCTTTTGCTCTCCACAGCGGGAAATGCTCCATGCTGCCTCCTACCTTGGCTCAGCTTGTCTCCAATTCGCAGTCCAGAACTGGGATAAAGTAGGAGATGCTGGGTGTCCTGGAGCTGTGCGCCGGGTCCTCAGCTGCTTGTCTGTTTACTGAGCATGATGCTACCCTGGGTCTGAGCTTTGGCTCCTTTGCCTGCTGTGTCCCATCCACTGACCAGCCAAGGACCTCAGCCTCCAATGGCAAAGACTAAAGCTTTCTCCAAACAGACATTAGCGTGGTGGAAGCCAGCTCTCCAGCTTGCTTGTTCCTGGGCTTAGTACAACTTCTGGAAACCTCCTTCCCCTACCCCTGGTCTGTGCTCAGCCTAGGCCAGAAGAGGTCATGCTCAGGGGACTCAGTGCCTATCCATCAGACTGCCTTCAAGCCCCCATTCCGCCTCTGTGCTGCTCCTTTTGTGGGTGCCACATCCTAACCCTTCAACAATATCTAGACTTGCTCTATGTAGCACCCTGATTCTGCAGTGGGAGAGCCCATCTGATCATCTACCTCAAGGGATGAGTCTTTCTGATTTTCCCATCTGCCCTTCTATTCTTGTTTGTAAAGACACCATCTAGAAGCAGAGGGCCCAGGTATAATGGGATGAGATAGATCAGTGACCCAAACCAAAACTGCTCCTTCTTCCTGGACAAAGGTAACAGACTTGCTGCTCCATGACAAACCTATAGAACCGAGTAGAGAGTTAATTCCATGACATTTTACCTTAGATATCTTAAGTAGGCCAGAAAGTAAATTTCTCCATGAAAGAAAGGTGAGTTGTAACTTTGAAAACCTATTCATTCGTTCACTCACCTATTCAACAGCATTCATTGGGAGTGTACTGTGTGCCAGGCACTGTTTAGGTCCTTGGGGTGCATCAGTGAATTAAGAATCCCTGCCTCCATAGAACTTACATTGTAATAGGTATAGACAGACATTAAATAATGATCATAAAGCAAAAATATATACAGATGGTGAAAAATGTCATTGAACAGAAGAAAGAGGTAAGAGTGACCAGAAGCAGTGGAGTGGACAGTGGACATGTGCAAATCAGATGTCTGGGTGGACTGTGTAGAGAAGGTGATACCTGGGCATAAACTTGAAGAAGAGGAATTAGTGTGCTCTGCATGTGTAAGGAACAGCAAGAAGGCCAGAGTGACTAGGGTGAAATAATCCACGAAGCAGTGTAGAAGGACATGACGCCAAAGGCATAGCAGGGAACAGATTATGTAGGACTTTGACTTTTTTCTGTCCCTACTCGATTAAGTTGATAAAGACCAATCTTCTTCATTAGTCAAGCTAGAGTTCAAGAAATCCAACAAATATTTCTTGAATTTGTATGCTAAGACCCACAGACACATTGACAAGCGAGGTCGTCTCTGCCCTTGTGAGACTTACATTTGAATCCAAGTGTTTGTGACAGCATGTGCAGAGGAGCAAGCACCAGGCTAGGGCTCAGGTAACCTGAATTCTAGTCCTGCTTTTTCATTTTATCTTGGTTAGTCACTATGCTTCCACTTCCTGTCACTGGAGATAATGATCTATGCCCTGCTCACCTCCTCCGTGCTATGATTATGGAATGAAAAGGGATGTGAAGACTCTGAAAACCAAAAAGCTCTGTATAGACAGGAATGGATGAGGGAATTCAGTTAACATGGTCATTGTCCCATACCCCTTTTCTTGGGTGATGACCTCAAGTCACCGCTCTGCCAGTGACCTCACTGGCACTCACTTTGCCGAGAGAGAACCAGTGGCTACTATTCATTCAAGTGGCTGCCAATATTCAGCATGAAAAACACACCCAAAGGTGTCTGTTTTGCAAAGGAAATTTGTCCATTCTTTCTATTTCATGACTTCCTGATCCAATAAACTCTGCATTTGGTGCTAATTTTTAAAGCAAGTATGCAAGACTCCAACCAACAATAACAAAAACAAGCCCACAGATTGCCCGGCAGAGTGAGCTTTTAAAATTCATTCAGATGGTGTGAGGATATTAATAGGGAGACACATATCTCATTTCAGGCTACAAAGCAGATCCCACAGTGGGCCATGGAAATGCTGGGAGCTTCAAGGTTGGCTTCCACTGAAGACAGGAACACAGCTTGAATGCTGACATGTCGCAGCTGTGCCCCAGACGCCCAGCTCCTGGCTCTCAGGGCACTGTCTCTCAATTCAGCTCTGTTTTGAATGGAACTGGGCACTCACTAGTGGCCAAAAACAGCAATTGACTAAAATAATTAAGCTATGTGAGGAAAGCAATGAAAGTGGAGAGAGACAGAGTTGGACAGGCCCTTCGAAAATCGTCTTGCTTTATTTTACAGGTGAGGACACAAAGGCCTGCAAGGCCATGCTGTGACTTTGTGACAATGTTGAGACCTAAGTTTCCCGGATCTCACTACACCTTGGGTACATTGCCTCCTTTAGAGTCTCAGCAAATAGCCTTTACTATCCTCTTTGTGTGTGTGTGACAGTGGCCCTCAGGACCCAGGACTAGCAGAGTGGATCCTTGAGAATTTGGGGGCCCCAGTGACAGGGACAGATGGTATCAGTCACAGTGGAAAGGACACTGGATAAGGTATTCCAAGTCCTGGATCTGAGGCCTGGCTCTGTACTTGCTTACCAAGTGACATTTATTTTTCTGGTTTCCCAAATACAAAACATGAAAAGTAGCTGAAAGAGTGTGTGGAATGGCACACTTGAAATTAAGAGTGCAGATTTTATGAACGTTATTTTCCACATCACCTTCTCAGATCCCAGCATGTCAGTTGTGAGAACCCAGTTCTAAATTAGGGGAGAGACCTCTGAACAAGGGGTATGGGGAGGTTGGGCGTGCCTAAATGGATCCACCGAGGTACCCTGGGCGTGTGTTATGGTTTGTGTCTGGGTGTCCCCCCAAAGCCTCATGCAGTCATGGGGCAGACTTTTAGCGTTTGATTGATTATGGGTGTGAAAGCTGCACCCACCCTGGGGTGGATAGTTTTCATATGTAAGGGAGAGCAAGAGGCTACTTGAGGCCACTTCCTGGCTTTTGTGCTTGTTGCTTTGCTGTGTTCTGGGCCAAGACTGTAGCCCTCTGCCATGTGCCACTCTGCCTTGTAACCTGCCAAGTACGGACTCAAACCTCCACCAAATGTAAGCGAAATAAACCTTTCCTTCCTTAATTTTGGAGATCAGGTATTTTGTCCCAGCAACAAAAAAAAAGTAACCAAGACAGCGTGGTCAGGGAACAGAGGGCTTTTCAGCACACCCCCAGCTGTACAGCCTCACCATCAGCCTCCAGCGCGCCTGCTCTCGTTTGTGCTCAGGTACACAAACGTCTCTTCTTCACAAGGGCCTTTAAAACAGCAGCAGCATTATCTCACTAGGACCGCTTCCTGCTCCCCCAGACAGATCAGCTACTGTTCCCTCTGTGCAGTGACACCTAGAGCCAGACCATGTGGGTATAAGTCCAGCTCCACCCCTCCCTTGGCATTGGCCTTGGGCAGGTGGTTGGGCCTGTCTGTGTCCCAGTTTCCTCACTGATAAAATGGTGATGATAAAAGAATCTATATCATAGGGCTATTCCGAGGACTGAGTTCATATAGTTACAGCATTTAGAACAATGTCTGATTCATAAGTGTTACATAAGTATTTTCTATTATTATTATTATGTATTAGTATTTCAGATATAGCATGGAATGTAATAGATACAACCGATTGTATATCTGCCTCCCCTACTGAGACCACTAGAGCCAGAGCTTAGTCCTATTGGTCTGTCTTCTCAGTGTTAACACCACATCAGGGATGTATTAAGTGCTCACAATCACTTGATGGGTAAATGACTGGGTATAGTCTACATGGTCATGTCTATGATGTCATTCATGTCATTTTCCCCCTGTAAACTTTGTAGGACCAGCAGTCTGTTGACTACGTCTATAGTGACCTCTGTGGCTGTCTTATGAATTGGCCTGTGGCTTTAAAAATACTGAGGCCTTATTTTTGTTTAAATTAAAAAAAAATACACACAGTTGTCCTGGAATTTTAAGCAGTGGAATAACAATGTAAAAACAAGTGAGGCTCCACTGATAATAAATTTTTCCACTTAGAGTTGTGGTTCAAGTCACACAGTTCTTGACATGGTTTCATGAATAAGACTCCAGCCTGGGTTCTATTTGAAGAGTAATTTAAAAAAAAAAACAACAAAAACTTCCTCTCCCCAGTCATTGGGCTCATAGGATGTGATTGGGTACAGGTGGCTTAGGAAAGGAAGCAGAGCCCCTAGAAAGGAATGAGCAGGCTCAGGCAGTGCAGCAGGAAGGGGAGGTCTGAGTGGGACGGGGCTTGTAATTTCCTGGGAGAAGTAGGTTTGAATCTCTAGTTCCACTTCCGACTCTAAGCCTCATTGCCGTGCACCGTGTCCTGAAAGTGACACACAAGAGACCACCCATGGGCTCAGGGTAAGAGTGCCATTGAGGAAAACTGCTCCTTCTCTATTATATTATTCAGGTCCTATTTCCAGTTATATCTTAAATACAGCAAATATAACCTCTCCAAGGGATTATGGGCTTAAAATTATTTTGTATTTTGTCCCAGCAACAAAAAAAAAAGTAACCAAGACAGCGTGGTCAGGGAACAGAGGGCTGGGACAAAATACAAAATAATTTTAAGCCCATAATCCCTTGGAGAGGTTATATTTGCTGTATTTAAGATATAACTGGAAATAGGACCTGAATAATATAATAGAGAAGGAAATACAACTTTATTTCTTCCTGATAGTCATTAGTGTAGATATCTAAAAACAATCACATTTGACAATATTTAGGTATTAATAAGGCAGTGGTGGACATGTCTTTACAAATATAACTGTATGTGTATGTGTGAGGTTATGTTAATATTTAGATAATTGAAGTCAGGGATAGATACTCAGGAGTATAATATATATAATATTAATTTCAGACCAATGGATGAACAATATAGGGCCATCAGATGGGCCTGGGAAATCGTCTGCAGAGATGGCCTCCAATGAGTCCCTCAGTGACTTCTGAAAATGCACAGAATGGCAGAATAAATGTGTTCAAAATGAGGGGGATGGATGGCAATGTGTCTTCTACTAGGCACAGTTTTGATCAGCTCTTGTCCATTTTCCTTAGTGGGGAAGACATCTGACTCTTGAAGTTGGGGCCTGAAGCCATGGATCACAGCCTGCTGAGTACCTCTGGGGAGGCCAGTTTAGTTGAGGAAATATTTGTGGAGTTCCTCGGATAGCAGGGGCAGATATCCAAAGACTCTGAGTACCAGAAAGGAGAGGGGGCTTCCTAAAGAGCAAACAAAGACTTAGGTGAGAGACAAGGTGAAGGTGGGGCCCAGGGGAGCCAGCTCCTCAGACAGGGGTTTGCAATCTCTTTCTGTGAGGAGAGGCTGGCAGCCAGGCTGGCAGAGCAGTCTGGAGTCTGGTTCCACATGTGAATGGAAGATATGCTCCATGCATTGAGGGGTTTCCTGTGGAGAATTTCTTAAGCCTCAGACCTGACTGTCAAAAGGAGCTGAGACGAGGTAGGAAGTGCATGAGAGATGTTTTTGACACAATAAGGTCAGGGGAGTTCAAGGCGCCTTCCCTCTTGGCAAGCTTGGCAGGAATGTTAAAACAAAACGAGGGGACTGGGAACCTTATGACAGTAAAATTTTAAGGCTTCATTTTGGGTAAAATATGACTTGCTGTCAGGTATATGAGTTGGTAGCTTTGATGCAAATATATAATAAATCTCACCTCTTTACTGAAACCCGAAGAGATTTTCTGCATATAAATAAAACCACGAGCGTGATAAAATTGCTTTTGATCACTTCACATGAAAGGTGTGAGGAATTTTCAAACTGTTACCATAATTAAAGTACTCTGGGATTAAAAAAAAAATCTTTCTTGAATATCTCTCCTCCTGCCCCTTTATGGAAGGCATTTGCGGAGAAAAGTACATTCGCCCACTTTGGCTACCATTTTGATCTTCACCATATAGTCTGAAGAAAAGCTACAGCTTTTAGGGGTAGGAGGAAAATTGTGCTTGAAAACATTACATGCCACGAATGACAACAGTCTTTGCAAAAATGAACCAAGTATCTCCTCACAGCCTCAGCAGAACTGGAGGCCCTCAAAGAGTGCATGCTTGCTGGCAAGGGAGCTGCCGGAAGACCTTCATTCCTTCTTTTCCTGGGTCTGCAGGATCGTTGTGTGGAATAATTTTTGCCTGAATAGTTCTGTCATTGGTCTACTACAAATCCCTAGTATTTTCTCTGTATGCTAATCACAGTTTTTGTGCCCTAATCACAGGCTGAAACTGCCAGAGGGATGCCTGAGCATGTGCTGCATCACCTGACTCCCACACTGAGAACCGCAGTGGCTGCCGCATGGCTCCATCCCATCTGCTCCCACCCATCCCATGCTGCCTACAACTTCATAGTCAGAAGCTCAGCTCCTCATATGGCCACTGCTCCACTCAGACTCACTGAGGGCTTCCATATTGCACACGGAATAAAGCTCAAACCCTGTAGCCTGGTGTTCAAGACCTTCTATGGTCTCTTCCAACCTTGTCACATGCACCCACTCCACTTGAAACATTTGATCTGTTCATGTGCTTTATTCCCTCCTGTCCTAATTTCCTGCAACTTGACTGTCACCCTGGCCACGATGACCTCATCTCTCTGGTAGGGTTCCTGCAATGTCCAGCTCACTTTTACCTCCCAGCTGCTCCATCCAGTTGCTCTGAGCTTTAGTGGGAATCGCTCCATACTTAGCACCTTCTGACTTATACTTTTATTGCTTTTTAAAAATTTTTTTTATTTTATTTTGAAGAAAATAGCACAAAAAAGAGCAATAGCAAAATACAAACAAAACAACGCTGTACTTTTATTTCTATTCTATGTGTGTGATTTTTTTCCTTTCTAGATGGTAAGTTTTCATTCATTTATTGAACAAATATTTACTGCAGACTAACCATGTCTGAGGCCGTGGATTTTATGCTGCAATACTGCATTGAATGAAACAGACATGGCCCCTGTCATACAGAGGTTCCAAGTTAGTGGGTGTGACAAGTGCTACTTAGCAGATGGTCACTTAACTGTACCTGAGGACCAGAAAATCTTCCTAGAAAAAGGAGCGCCCTAAATGAGGCTGAAGGATAGGTAGGAATTAGCAAGGCTAAGGTGTTGGAGAAGATGGTTTCTGGCCAAGAGAAGAGCATGTATAAGCCAGGAGCGTTGAAATCAGTCGGAAGTTGGGATGGCTGGGGCACAGAGCACGGGAGAAGAAATAGTGAGAAGCATTTTGGGGGTAATCAGAGCCCTGGCCTTGAGTCTTGTGTCTATTCTGTCAATGGGTGATTTTTAAGCACTCGGTTCTCTTAGAGGGATTATAGTCTTCTATAAGAAAAGAGACTAGCAATGGAGATTTTTTTTTCACTTTCTCAAATGACATGAAATCCTAAGACAGGTGATTTAATGGTTGATTCATTTAACAGATCAATAGCATCAGTTTCTCTTAGGTTCCCTTGGTTTTCCCTTTATGGTCACTGTTGGCATCTCAGCCTCAGACATCATATCCTCATGTGGCAGGAAGGCGGAGAGGGTGGAAGAGGGTAAGGGTCTCTTCCATGACCTTCCATTTTAACCATGTGGGAGAATCTTTCCTAGACCTTTCCCTGTACTCTTTATTCTACATCTCATTGGTGTAAATTTAGTCACATGCCTACTTTTAAACCAATCACTAGGATAAAAACTAGGAGGTATGATAGACATTGTGAAATGAAAGGAAACTGCTCAAAAGTAAAGGGCAACTGGGGTGTGGGACAAGAGAAGGGAAAGAAGGAGAAATTATGTAAATATGTATATACAGGATAGCTAACATAGTTGTATTACTGTCTTCTATTGCTCTACAGAAAGGAACAGTTAATGAGTACTTGTTTGATCAATCTTGTTATCTCTATTTGTTTTCCTAAGAAACCACTTTGAAGTTATCAATAAGTAATACAACAACCATGATTAATTTCCTACAATTTTCTCTGTAACTGTTTTGTTTGTACTATTCTTATGCTATTTTGTAAATGGATGTCTGTCTATTAATATGTTTTCCTTCTTTTATTTTTTAAAATAAACAAAAGCAAAAAAAAAACAAAAAACAAAAAACAAAACAAAACAAAACAAAACAAAACCAGTCACTAGGAAAGAGGAATCAGAGTTCTGTGATTAACCTAAACCAAATAAGATTCATACTCTGAAAGTGGAAGAAGGCTTTCTCTGCCCCCAATGCATCACATTCCATACTTGAATAATTGAAGTTTCTTAGCAAGGAAGAGAGGAGAGACAATCAACAATATCTGCCCAAAGCACCTCCTAAGTGAACTCAAACACCATAGCAAAGGCCTGGCAGAGGGAAAGACATATTTATGTACAAGCATGACAGCTATTTGCCTCCATTTCCATTATATATAAAGTACCTAGTTTTCCTCAGAAAATTATGAAAATATCAGAAAAGTAAGGGAAAATGCTATCAGGGAGATAACATATTCAACACAATGAGATATGACACACAATGCTGGAATAATCAGAAAATTTAAAAGAAATGTATTTCAAATATTGAAAGCTCTAATGGAAAAGATGGACATTGTGAAATAGCAGATGATTTATCAAAGTAGAGTGATGGAAAGATAAAAAGAAAATAAATGGAAATGTTAGAAATGAAAGGTATTGCAATGGAGATAAAGAATGCTTTCAATGGGCTCATTAGTAGACATGATACTGTCAATGACAGAATAAATGAACATGAAGACATGGCGATAGAAATTACCCAAGCTGAAGGACACATACACAAAGCATAAGAAAGAAAAACAGCAGAGATGCAAAAGCTGAGGGCCAACATCAAATTATCGAATATATGTAAGTTATAGTCACAGAAGGAGAAGACAAAGAGAAAAGGGAAAATTAAATATTTCAAGAAATAATGGTTGAACATTTTCCAAAGTTAATCACAAACCATGGATCTGAGAAGCCCAGTGAATATCAAGGAAAATTAATGGAAAGACAAAAGAAAAGCAAAATAACTCAGGTCCATCATATTTAAACTGTTAAAAACCAAAGACAAAGCTAAAAGCTTGAGAGCAATAGGAAGAAAAAGACATTATAGACAGAGAAACAAAGACAAAAGTTAGAGACTTCTTGTCAAAGAGCTTGTAACTAAAGATAACGGAGACATCTTTAAAGCACTGGGCAGAAATACCTGTCAGGTTAGAATTTTATACCAGGAAAATATTTTCCAGAAATGAGGAAAGAAATAAAGACTTCCTAAGACAACAGAAGTACTGTTGAACACAAGTTTTAAAAAAATGATATCTCAGTATTAATTTATCTATTACCTCAAATGAGGTTTACCTTTTTTGCTGATAATACTTATAATTCATTGTCTATGAATTACCAATTCTTGTCTTTCATTTATTTTTCTATTGGGCCACTTGTCTTTTTCTTAAAAGAGTTTCTTGTATGTTTTGAACACCAATTCTTTGTTAAAAATGAGGGGCTGGGGATTTAGCTCAGTGGCAAAAGCGCCTGCCTGGCAAGCGCAAGGTCGTGAGTTCGGTTCCCGGTACTGGAGAAAAACCAAAAAAAAAAAAAAAAAAAGAAGCAAATATATTTTATTGATCTTTTACATTTCTTTTAATGTGTTTATGATGATTTATTGTGACACGATTTTATAATTTGACAAAGTGAAACTTAACCATTGTTTTCCTCCTTTTTTGCAAAGGCTTTCCCTACGTTACATCTTCTATCCATATTCTATGGTTTTAGATTGTGTTTAGGTCTCTAATCCTTCAGAAATTCATATTTTTGAATAGTTGAAAGAAGTGCTGTCTCATGTGGGAGACAGACAGGAGGATTTTAAGCCTGAGCTCAGCCTGGGTAACTTAGAGACTTAGCAAGAACCTATTTCAAAAAATAAAAAGTGACGGGGATATCACACAGTGTGCAGGCCCTGGGTTCAGTCACCAGTACTGAAAAAAATTCCAAATGAGCAATAAATTGCCAAATTCAATACCATTTTTTGAGTAATCACTGTTCTTTCCATTGACTGGAGATGCCACATTTATCATATAAAACATTTCATGGTAATACATGAACATTCCCTGTTATGTCTTATTGAGCTATTTTTAAAGTCTTCTCACCAATATCACAATGTTTTGTTTCCCATTGCTTTGTATTATGTTTTGATATTGTGATAAGCAAGGGCCAACTTGTCCTGCTTAATGCCTCCTAGTAAATAAAGGACATACCTACCTGAAATTTCGAAAAGGGAGTTCCAAAAGAGACAACATGCTCCTCTACGTTTCTGAAGTAGGCCAGCAGAGGATGGGATAGAGATGAATGCTGATAATAACCAAGCACCCCATGTGGCCTGTTGTATTGTCTTAGTGCAACCAGGCATGTGGGATGCCTGGCTATTTTCATTTCATTGGTGTTTAGTGTAGCACGATAGCAATATGGCGAAATTGAACTTGATAATAGGTCTGGATAATGTGGCTTGCCAAAAGTGGTTTTGTCAAACCATTCTGGAGTTTTGTGGTATTGTGGCTGGGGATCTCCATGCTCCAGAAAATGCTGTTCAGGACTTCCCATCACCTGGTGGTTTCTGCTGGCAGATTGACTGTGGCCAGCCCTGAAGCCTGTCTCTTCCCGTCTCAATCAACCTAGCATCCTTCAAGGTCACGGAGTGACATTCCACTTGTGTATACTCCATCTTCAGTTCTTCTAACTCACCCTCCAGTTGGCCTTGGCTGAATTACTTCAGAAATTCAGACCAGCATGGTTTTTCTTTTAGAACCTCCTTTTTCAAAATTTCCTTGGATATTCTTTTCTTTTTTTGGTTTTTTGTTTTTTTTCCAGTACTGGGAATCAAACTCACGACGTTGTGCTTGCCAGGCAGGTGCTGTGCCGCTGAGCTAAATCCCCAGCCCCCTTGGATATTCTTTCACATTTCTCTTCTACAGGAATCTTAGAATAAGTTTATAAATTCTTTTAAAAAACCCCACTGGGAATCTGAATATGATTCCATTGAATTTATAGAAGGAGGTGAGGAGAATGAGTATCTTTTTTTTTTTGTTTTTTTGTTTTTTTGTTTTTCTCTGGTACCGGGAACCGAACTCACGACCTTGCGCTTGCCAGGCAGGCGCTTTGCCGCTGAGCTAAATCCCCAGCGCCGAGAATGAGTATCTTTACAGTGGCAAATCTTTTTAACAAGATACATGAACATTTTCTCCACTTATTTGGGTTTTTAAATGTCTTTTAGTAAAAGTTTATCATGTTGCTTCAGTTAGATCTTGCGCATTTTTGTTGTATGCAAGATATAATATATTGCATATATTTATTTTTAGGTATTTTATAGTTTTAAGACTTTCATAGATAAATCATTTTTCATGACATTTTGTAGTAGTTACTGTAGGATAGAGGCACAAATATAGTTTTCATATGCTAATTTTATGCTTGACCTCCTAATTGAATGAATTCGATGATTCTGATAGTTTATTCCAGATGGTTCTCTCAGATATTTCAGGTATAAAATTCTGTTTTATGCATAAACTGGCAGTTTGGTTTTTTCCTTTACAACTTTATGTCTTATTTCTTTTCTTCATCTTTTAATTTTCTAAGACTTCCAGGTCAATGTAGATTAATCAAAGTGGTTGTCTTACTCTTAACATCACTAGAAATAATTCTTATTTCATCCTTAAGTATGATATTAACTCAAGTCTCTAGCTGGCATTCTTTAAGGAAAGAAAATTTTCTTCTATTTCCAGCTCTGTAGGTGTTTGTTGAAAATAGATGTTAAGTGTCATGAAATATTTTTCTGCTTCTGTTGAGATGATCATACAATTTTTTCTTTTAGTCTATGTAACACTGTTTTAAAATGTTGAAAGAGCATGATATTGCAGGGAATAAATTCTATTTGATTTTTTCTCATTCAGGGTAACAGTGCTTTTAGTTTGCTTATAAATCCTTAAATAGGACAGGCAGTGCTTGTGAAAACTGACTGCTTTATGGGTCTGTCCTTACTCTGTTGTTCTACTATTTCTTTTGATGGAATCTATGATCATTCTTTTTCGAGGTTTTATTGAAGATCATATAGGGGAAACTATGGGTATTTGGAATATATCCTTAAATTTTTATAGTTGACATCATAGAGGATGACCAGGGCACACCAACTGGCAATTGGCAGCTGCCAAAAATACTTCCCTATATCTATTCGAGATAGATTGAGGGATTAGCATCACATAGTTCATCTTTATGTGAGGAAACATGGAAAATTACAAGCGATTACATAAGAGCATAGGAAATGTACTGCCATAGAGTCAGACAATCCAGAATCCAGGATACAGATAAGTGGCTAATGAACTTTCAGTTTCCATAACAACCAGAGATGGCTTCCCTATTATGCTAATAAAGCTTAAGCTTCTAGGCCCCGCATTTGCCTGGGCCCCTTTCATACAAGTGTATTTGTACCTTTTGCATTCTTATCCTTAAAGAGAGATCTCAAACTGTGTAAGCTTTAGACCCTACAAAACCTGTGTGCACCCCTCAGGAAGACTCAGGTGTGGCTTTGCATGCCAGCTCCTGAGCCTGGACCCTGTGCTCTGAAAACTTTTCTGGCAACCCTGATAATTCTCTCAGTTTAGCAATTAGAGTGGGTGACAGATTAAATTACCCTGTTGCTTCCCAGCTGGGAGAACTGTGGCCTGACATAGAAGCCAGTGGGTGTCACATGGAACAAGTGCTCAGCTATCTCACACTTTTCGCTCCATAGGGGCACGTGACCAAATTCATTATTAACACTGAGCTGATCTGGTTACCTTGATTGACACTAAGTGATTTCAGCCTGGGCTATATTTGTCTTCTTGGGGAAAATGAGTGCTGTGGAGCTGAAAGGTTATTTCCCTCTTCAAATACATTTGGGGCTGTCACTGTGGAGTTACGCACCCTGACATCAAAATCAGACCCAAAGGCTTTGAAAGACAGAAAATGACATCATGGGCAAAAAATGGTGTCAGCTTAGTTTTGTTTTCTTATTCTTTTTCTGAACTCTGACAGAGAAGTAGTTTGTCTAGAATTTGCAAGGCTTTCAGGCGACGTAAAGGAAGATTTAGCAGTAGCTGTACTTGTTTGTATACACAAAATACTGTCCAAGATATATTTGTCTGCCCTTATGGTTTCTCTTGGTTATAGTAAGCTTAATTTTTTATTTATTAGGGCTTTAGTGCCTAATTAAAAGCCTAATAAAACATTTAACCTACTATTGAATAAAATGCTAAGCTCTTAGAGTAAAGTATTATTTGATACAACTCATTTTGATTTATAGTAGCAGAAAGAAAAATATTACCTAGGAGAAACTCCATCCTTAACTCTGGAAACCCTTCCCTGTGGTGGCTAAGTACATAGGCAAGCCTATGAATGGTCTCGTTTATGTTTACAATGGTATGCTATATTAACTATGAATTGTGTAAGAAATACTTCAAATATAGTAACAGACAAAAATTGGGTACTGCTTGTCCATACACTGCAATTAGAACATTTAGATTGGATAGAAGAGGAATTTTAAATATATCAAATTGAGTTATCATGGCTTAAAGTGAACAATTGCCCTACCTCATAGGGTTCAATTACTATGGATGAAGTAAAAAGTTAAATTAAACAAGTAGTTACATGGATGGAAAGTTCTTCTGGACATGACGGGGGAAAAATATTAAAAAGGGGGGATAGGACGCTGCCGGGGGCAGCTCAGTTGCAGAGTATATGCTTAGCATGCATGAAGCTCTGGATTCAATTGTTCCATCTCTAGTGGTGAGGGAGAGAGGAAGAAGGGAAGGAGAGGTGAGGTGGGGTGGCAGGGAGGGGAGGGGAGGGGGAGAGGAGGAGAGGGGAAGGGGAAGGGGAGAGGAGAGTAGACCAGAGGAGAGGAGAAGAGAAAGAAGAGAAGAGAAGAGAAGAGAAGAGAAGAGAAGAGAAGAGAAGAGAAGAGA
>NW_004955441.1:12223005-12229544 GCF_000276665.1 Chinchilla lanigera | reverse complement strand
AAAAAAAAAAAAAAAAAAAAACCAAAAAGAAAATATTGGTGTGCAAAAGTGTTTATTTGCATGTAGGTATCGATACTTTGGTTAGTCTCTATTTCCCTGTGTAATGCTGTCAGTAGGAGAGTGATTTATTTAAAAGAAACTAGTTAAAAATAAATTTTATGAGATAAGGAGGAGGAAAAATCTGGAAATGAAAATTAATAAACATTCCAAAAGTTGCTTGTTACAAAAGGAGAAAAAATATTATCTTTGTCTCAACACTGACTGTCTTACAGGCCTTGACGATAGCTTCTAATCATGCTTGGTCTTTAGCAGGAAAGTGCTTTTTAGATCGCACATGAATTCCTGGATGTCAGCTGTTATGACAGTGAGGATGATTATCACATTTATAGAGGTGCATTTGTTCATGTAAGTAACAGGAGATGCCGAAGAGTCAAAATAAATAGAGACAATTTTTAAAAAGAAAAACACATTATTGAAATAGTGATTGTACTGGAAGTGAACATTTTCCCAACCTGGTGATTTTCTTGTACCGGAAAGTATGGCGATAGTGGAGTCGCTTGTCACATTCACCTGGAGTCACAGGGGTTGGCCTTCTTAGGTTCCTCTGGATCCCAGACCTGGCATCCCTGAAGAAGTGTGCGTGTTAGCATCATCATGGCCCTGAAAGCTTTGGACGTAAGCCACCAGGAGAAATATTCCACTTTTTAAATTTCACAAGGCCCTAGAGTCTTCAGGGTACGTATACCGAAAGAGAAAAGTGATTAGATCATGTCAGCGTGATTCAAAACCAGCACTGATTTCATGGGAAAGAGTGGAGTTTGGGCTCCTCTCCAATTTTTTTAAGTTGATGTCATTCAGGACAACACTGGTCTCCTCAAATCGTCCCTGATTCTGAGCTGAAGTGACCACAGGCCTGGTCTGTGTTATGTGCAGAGATAAAACAACAAAAAACTCTCAATTTATTGTGCAGTAGGAAAGCTCAAGGGCTTTTGGACATTGACAACTTCAGGTTTGACTCTGGGCTTGTGGACGGCTGGCTCTGTAAGCCGGAGCATGTTTGCCTCAGTTTCTGCACTTGTAAGTGGGGAAAATAACACTTGCTTTCACTGTTACTGCTAGCATCAAAGGAGATAGTTTATGGAAACCATCAACACAGTAGAAACCCAATAAATCTTCGTCCTTATACCTCTACCCTCCTTTTAGGAAACCCTTTTCTGTTTGGATAAATTGAAACTTTCTAGAGTCAAAAGATCTTGACAGTTTTTATTAACTTACAAAAATTTCCATAATATTTTAGTGTTTGCATGTTGTCTGGTCATATGGTCCCTACAGTCCTTCGTAATATAAATTTCACTTTCAGGGGAGGCAGAGCCCAGGCTGGTAAGTCTCTGTGGTGTGATGCTCTATGCTGAGGCCCTTTCCTCTTCTTTACATCTCTATTTATCTTCTGTCCGTAACCCCTGGGCTGCTCCTGGAGAGAGGACAGGGCTCCATATACCCAGACATTCTGAACTCTTGCCTCAAAGGACGTCCTATTAATGGTTGTGTCACAGTAGAATTCCAGCCACAGCAGAACCGAAGGAAGATTGTTGTGGGGAGATGTTTTTGAGAAATAGGGTAGTCCCCAAACCCCACAAATGCCACCATGCCGGGGTTGCCTATCCTGCCTGATCAGCGGGTGAACTCTGGCTAAGGGCTTGTGCTCGCTCTACCAGAGTCCAATAGGGAACCATCAGGAAACACAATTAGGGATATTGGCCAGATGAAGTTCAAGCTCATCTATTAATGCAGTACCCTTGTAGTGAGCACTTTTCCCTCCAGTGTCCCACAGCAAACACACTGCAGGCCCCACTGTTTAAACCAAGGCACGGCTGGTGCAGGGCTCCATGGATGGCTTCTGGGAGTAGGTGACCCCTGAAACTGCATGTGAAGCAGACTCACATCCCACTTATCTTTGGGTACTTCTGGGCAGAACACTCTGAACTTTCATTAGCTTCTCAGAATGCTAGAAACCACCTGCTGCTTGTGAACTGAATGTTCTCCTTGTACTCTGTGGGCGCCAGCAGGAATCCTGGCTCTCCAAGTCCTCTCTGGGCCTCCAGATAGATAAAATACCAGGGCAGAGAGTGTGTTCACCTTTCCTTGGAAGCCCACACCCAGTGACTCAGTGCTCAGAAAGGCGTCGGCATGACCTTTTTCTAACTACTGCTCCCTGGACAGTCGCTGGGCCACAAGTTGACCTGCGTTCAATTAAAGATAAATTAGTCCCACCGTTTAGTACTAAGCCACACTCCGGGCTGTAACACTCTGGGCTGTAACACTCTGGGCTGTGCTTGGCCGCCTTGGCTCTCCTATTGGGTTGCGACCTCCTGGGTGCAGGGCATTGTCTGCTTTCTCATTAATGCAACCTGTACTGTGTGTGGCGCCCTGGGGGTGCTCGGTTCATGTTTGTGGAATTGAGGTAAAGAGGGTTGGTAATCCTTGCCCCAGGCTGGGAGGGAGGATCAGTGCACATAAATACCCACTGGAGAGTTACAGGTCAAAGGCTCAGGTGCTGCAGCTCAGGAGACGGCAGATGATCTGCAGCCCAAGGACAGGGTAGGGTGATGGTAAATCAGAGAGGCCTCTGAGAGGTAGAACTTGAAGGAATGGTAGAAGGTAGACTGGGGGTCTCAGGGAGGGAAGGGGCCTGGACAGGAGAACACAGAGGAGCGAGGTGAGGGACTAGAGCAAGCAGTGTAAGTAGGCTGGGGCCCAGGCGCCTAGAAGAGGGTGGCCAAACTAGGCTGGAAGGTGGGTGGATGCCACAGCTCTGTGCCCACTGAAAGGACAGCAGAACCACGGGCCTAGCTATCTCCTTCAGTCATGCCACAGAGCTGTGGCCAGACCCAGGTCTTGTGGCCTTCCGGGACAAGGACTCATTCCAGTGCTACCCAAAAAGGCAAGTGCTGTGGATGTTGAGCTGTTTACAGCCGCAGTGTCACAGTCTCGGTGGAAGGTGCTGCTGGTCGTTCCAGGTGCTTGCACCGATCAGCACCAGAAGCAGCAGGGAGCCGATCTGTAATTACTGAGGCAGCTCATAAGAGTTTCCCAGGGGATTGCCTTTCAGCTCATAATGTCGTCATTTATAAGCCCTGTCTATCCCTGGTAATGAAATGAATTAGGGCAGTGTTACCGGATTTGAGATAGAATTTTCCACCCTCTTTCCACTCAATTCTTTTCATTTCCTTTCCCCAAATTTTCACCTTATCTGTCTCTTGCTGATCTCTGGCATTTTCAAGGTTACAGCTCCTAACCACAGAGAGAACATTCGCGGAGGGGTGAGGGAAGGACAGTGAGCATTGGTAGCCGCTATGAGGTTCAAGCCACCCTGAAAAACTAGTTTAACTCTCTTCTTCCTGTGTTCTTGTGTGGCCTGTCTCTGAGATGTTGCTTCCTTTATTCTGGCAATTATATGGTGGTTCTCTTGTGTTGTAGCTGGTCTTAAAGGAACATTGTGAATATTTTGCTCCTCTTTTACACACGTGTGTATGGGGGATATAAGATTCCTGTGAACCCTGTAGCTTCTGTATGGGAACTGTCTCGTCTAGCAGCCTGGGTGGATACGTCCTCCTTGTTTTTCTCTCCAGAGTGCTTATCCAACCTTGCTGGGGGAAGGGTGGGATGATTGCTAGATGGGTGGACAGAGTTCTTAAGGGCATGTGTGTGCCTTCTAGGCCCCTCTGATTGTCTTAGTGACTTTTCTCTCATTGCTGAGACAAAATACCCAACATTCAAAGTTAAAGGAGGAAAGGTTTGATTTGGCACACAGTTTGCAGAGGTTTCAGTCCATAGCTGGCTGGGTCCAAGGCAGGGTACACGGCAGAGGGGCATCACAGATGAGAACCATGCTCTTTGTGGCAAGCAGAAGGCAGAGAAGCAAGCAAGCAAGCAAGGGACCTTAATAGTGTCTTTCTGCCCCTTTTATCTTATCCAGGCTACTTAGGGTGACTCACACTCACACCCTTAATCCTCATGCCCTCGCCGGGCGTGGTGGTGGTGCACCTGTAATCCCAGCACTTGGGAGGCTGAGGCAGGAGGATTGTTGTGAGTTCAAGGCCAGCCTGGGCTACAAAGTGAGCTCAAGGCCAGCCTGAACTGCATAGCGAGAACTTGTCTCAAAAATACAAAAAAAAGGGCTGGGGATTTAGCTCAGCGGCAAAAGCGCCTGCCTGGCAAGCGCAAGGTCATGAGTTCGGTTCCCGGTACCTGAGAAAAACCAAAAAAAAAAAAAAAAAAAAATCCTAGTGCACTCAGTCCTAGCTTTGCACCATGAATCAATTCGTGTCACACACTCTAGATCCAGCCACCTCTGAAAAAGCCCCAATTATGACTGCATGAAGCTTTGAGGGGACATCTAGACACGAACCATAGCACTGACTGAGGCAGAGGACCTGTAGGGGTTTGTGACCTGCAGATACTACCTATTGCTGCACTTAGCTCAGATTCCCCTGTGCTTGGCCCTTGGAGGTGAGGTGCAGTGGGGGTGTACTGGCAAACAATGAGTTCTCATCCCTTCACTCCCCGCTACCACACACATCACATGTGTCCTCTGGAGTCCTAGCCTTATGGGCCTCCAACAGTCCTTTAGCCTTCTGTATTTGCTGCCCTGGCCAAGAGAGGAGTAGTCCCTATAACAGGTAGGGCTAAGCCAAGAGGCAAAAAGAGCATGCAGAGAGCTACATACGGTTATCACAAACTGACGTAGTAACTGCAAAGGGTGCAATTTCTGCCTCACTGAAAATTCAGCAGTTATAAAACTATAACATTACTCTCTGAATGTACCCAGTGAAATAGAAATACCATAGAAATTTGATACCTACCATCACCTGTTTAAAAACTTATGAACAAGCTGTTCTTTTTAGCCGGGAATTGAACTCAGGACCTCGTGCTTGCCAGACAGATGCTGTGCTACACACAGGGGGTATAGATGCTGAGCTATACCCCAGGCCTGAACAAACTGCTCTTAAGCCTTCAGAAATTTTACATTGCTCATATTTCTCCTTGAATCTACACTTTCACTCCACTTCCCCTTAAAATTTCATCCTAATATGTATTTATGTTTATTATATCTTTGTAATAAAAATGTGTACACACAGCACATTTAACTTTACAAACCGCCTGTGATCAAGAGCTCTAAATACTAACATTTTTCTAAAATTATTTTAAAATTAAAATAATTTCATTACATTGTTGATGAAAATACTACAAATACAGTGTAAAATTTAATAAACAATGAAAACACGGTGTTACAGGAAATGCATCTCAGTAACACGGAAGGACTTTCTTTTTCTCAGTTTTTCTCTTCTATCTATCTATCCATGGGTAAATATTACTATTAGACTGGCTTAGTGTTTAGCTTCCATTCTATTTCTTATTTTCTTTTCTGGTAGACATGGTAAGAAAATGTGTTCACAAAAATACGATGGGCATCGAAAGAGTCTAGTTATAGCAGCGATTCTCAATTATTTTAGCTCCTTCCAAGTTGTTATCAAAATCACATAAAAATCATTTTAATGATCTACCAGCTGACAATTCAAGTGGGTTCTTCATCAATTTAGATAAATGAAAAGTATGGAGAATTACCTGATCAGAAAAATTAATTATTAGTCATAACACTCACTCAGATTTCAAATTTCTAGGAAATATATCACAAAGTTTCAAGCATGACAATTATAGCTGGTTGCTTTTTTACATAAAAGTGCCTTGTTTAACTTGATGTATTCTGACTCTGTTAGAAAAAGCAAAATATTATTAATATACCTTATAAATACAAAGCTTTTCCTCAATAAAAACTCAGGTATATAAATACACATTCTTGAAGCTGCTGATTAAGTCCAGTTTTTGGATTTTGCTCACCTTTTAACTAAATTACTACAGCCTAAACTCAGTGTCAAACCAAATGGCCACATCAGACTGACTCTTAGAAAATGTCAGGCTCCATTTTTACACTGAAGTAAACATGTCAACATGCATACTGGAGACAGCCTCATTTATGAGTTCTGATTCTGGTGGAATGAAAGATGAGGTAGAGAGGCTGGATGTTTGTCACCTGTGCCAAACAAAAGACTGCCACCTTTAGTATTCCTTCTGGCACTCTCTGCTCTGCTTTGCTCTCCGGGGACTCTGCCACAGAGAAGATCATTCTGACAGTAATATCCAGGGGATAGAAGAGTTGGGATTGTTAAATGAAATACATTTTAAATTGTCCCTTTGTCTGATGCCTGGAAGGCTTTAGTCTCCTGGGAATGAGGCACCATAGTAATTAAGATTCAGGATGGATTAGAGGAATTCCTTTCTTTTTATTAATTGGGATTATGGAAAGGCAAGGAGTTTTGACTACCAGACAGTCTCAGGTAGATATTTTAGGAAACCTAGCCACGGAATCTGAACATCAAGAATCAGATTCCCTTAAAACAAGCTGTGCCTACGTGTATTTTGTTTTGCTTTGTTTTTTTTTTTTTTTTTGGTTTTTCTCTGGTACCGGGAACCGAACTCAC
>NW_004955441.1:12199220-12222905 GCF_000276665.1 Chinchilla lanigera | reverse complement strand
ACCTTGCGCTTGCCAGGCAGGCGCTTTTTGCTGCTGAGCTAAATCCCCAGCCCGCCTACGTGTATTTTGGAAGGTCTTGGGTTACCCCTGTCCATGCACCATGCCTCGATGTGAAGACCACCAACCTAACCCCAAGAGGCCAAACTCGCAGGAAGGCCATGTTGGCCCTCATCCCTCACAGCTAATGTCATTCACCAAATATTTATTGAGCACGAGGCATAGGGTATATTATGGGGAAAGTATATTCCGTCCAAATTGTAGGAGTTCAAGAAAGATGGTCAAACACGTTGCACTGACACATTGATTATTTTGAACTGAAGGCACTTGAAAACTGTGAAATGCCAGGATATGTCTTCTTACATATTGGTCCCTTAATTTATCTGGTCTGTGAAGAAGGTTAAATGAGGTTACCCTCCATAGTCATGGCCACCTGGAACTGTATAATGTGACCTTATTTGGAAATAAGTTCTTTGCACATGGAATTAATTAAAAGATCTTGAGTTGAACTAATCCTTGATTTAGTGTGGGCCTTAAATCCAATTACTGGTGTCCTTACAAGGAAAGGAAAGAATAGAGAAAGAGGTACAGACAAAGGCTAAGGGAGACGGAGGCAGACACTGCAGTTACCTGTCACCTGCCACAAACCAAAGGTCATCTGGGGCCCCAGGAAGCTGGAAAAGGCTAAGAAATATCCTTTGCTAGAGCCTCCAGAGGGAGCATAGCCCTGCTGTCATGTTGACTTTGCATTTCTGGAACCCGAAATAGTAGAGAACAAATTTCTATGGAGTCACCCGGTTTGTGGTCCTTTGGTCCTGGTCCCCTCAACCTACAATCTTTCCTTAGGCCAGTATTTTGACTATTTCTTTAAGTCTCTTCTTCAAGTCACCAATAATTAGAAAGTATGATTTCTACTTTCTGTCTTTCATATCTGTATAGTCCATCTCTTTTTCATCTTTGTGTCCTTTGCCATTGCATTCTGAGAGAACTTCTCCAGTATGAGGAATGACCGTCAAAGACAGAAATGGGCAGATTACTGGATTGCTGTCCTTCCAAAGATGTCCTTCCAAAGATGTCCTTCCAAAGGAGCATTATTACATCTTGTATAGAGGACTCTTCAGGGTTACCTGATCCGATAAGGCCCTGAACCTTCTGTTATTTCTTTTTTCCAGGTTACTTTATAACTGTAATATGTGGATCACCGGTAGAAAAGGAAATGGCTCTTGTCTCTGCAGGGGAAAGGAAGGAGGGAAGCAGCGAGGCAGGAAGGAGGCCTGAGCCCTGCTAGAGGTGAGATTTTCCCCAAAAGAGCAGAGAATGCTCCTACCTTCCCCCAGAAGCTGTTTTTCTGAGGACTGGCTCCATGCCTGGTGCAAATCCTTAATTTGTCTCCAGCATCTTCATTGTCACTCTTAAACAATTCACTAGGTCTCCGCGTAGTAGCATTTGCCAAAGTCCTCAAGGAAAAAAAAATGGTTCCTGGAATTTTGGTCTTTTAATCATTGCTCCAGACTGGTTCTCGGAACTGAGAAGCACCATCTGCAAAAGGCTTTTGGAGGAAACGGGTGGGAAGAGCGGTGGGCGGGGCTGTCAGGGAGAAGAATATGTCCCCAGACCCGCTGGTGCAGCTGAGACCACCATCTCCCTCAGCAGAGCAGCTGCGATGAGGAGAAAACCAGGCCATGGTGTCTTCTCCAAGCCTGGATATTTTAACTTCATTTCCAGGCTCATCCTCGCCCCTGCTTTCCTGATTTATTTTCTGTTTTTCTGGCAGCTGTCACAGGAAACTCTGTTCCTTTTTCAAACAAGCCGTACTGAAAAAGGTAGCATAGGAGAAGGTTCTCATTTAGAGCCTTGCTGCTGAGCTTCCAGAAGACTCACTGTTCATTCCCTCCTTGGCCTCTGGCATGGTCCTCTTGCGCCTGCAGCAGGGAGGAGGAGAGTTGCCTTCACCCGCATGGATGTGTAGTGGGTCTGAATTCCACCTGCCCCATGGAAACCCCTACCTCCTCAGCCTTCCTTTTTCCTTCACTCTTCTCCTCATGTGTATATTTAAGTGTATATAAGTATATGTGAAGATTATATAAATCATACAATTTTCCAAGTTGAATTTCTTTGTAGCTATAAACTCTTTCGCAGCGTCATCCTACTTTGGCTTCCTATTGGTTCACCATGGCCTTTAGCGTGAGGCTGGACTCATGATAGGAGTCAAGTGATGACTTGAGTTAACTTGAATTTGAGCCATTGCCTGACCCCTAGTAATACTGTAGTATGATTTACATTTCCAAGTGTAGGTGAAGGACTCTGGGAAGTGGTCAGATTCTGACTCCCCAGACACTCTACAATATCATATCATAGAGAGTTATACCAGTCCCAGAGAGTTGCTTCTGAAACTCCAAGGCAGGGGTCTAGGACTAGGGAAGTAACTGTTCCACCGACTGTAGGAAAAGTTGTTCAATATACTTTGAGTTGTGGGTACTCTACAGAATTTTCCATTTGCTTGAGAATCCTGGGCTGGTGCTTCTTCCTCAGCTCCTTGATCCTGCCTTCTTTTAAGTGAAGGCTCATTTCTTACTTGCTCTGTGGCTCTAGCCGCCCCCCCCCTCTATCTTTTGTCTTCTCTGAGTTTTGGAGAAAGCAGAACCTAACAAGTTTTGTAGAGCATCTTCTTCCCTTTTCTCTAGGAACTCTTTCAAATCTTGTCTTCTCCAGAGAGTCCTTTCTAACTGAGTAGAGGGAGAAGAGATGGTTTTCCTTTTCTTCTTGTGCAATTATTCTGCTTTGGTCAAAGTGATAAGCACTGAGCCCAGGCTGTAACACACTTGTCCCTTCATACCTAAAGGTACTGATTTATTAATTCTACCCTAGTCTAGGTTTAGGTCTTGAACATTCCCTCTGGGTTCTCTGTTTTAGTATGTGTTTTTCTAGATTGGCTCATAGGGGTGATCCTCTCAGAATGGACTCCCTGGGAGAGGTCCTGTTATATAAGGATACTCTTTTCTGTGTCTCCACTTTCTCTTCTTTTTGTCCTGGATGACTCACCTTCCCTCTGTGGACCCTCTGTCTCTGTCTTCTCTCTTCTCTTATTCGGATTGGCTCCTGTGGGCTGCCCCAAGATCCAAATGCATTGCTTACTTTTTCAGTGGGCAAGTAATGAAGACAGAAGCCAGGTCAAACTACTGATCGAAGTCTATGGAGCAATACAGGACAGAGCGGCAATAAGAGCAAGATCACCTTTAGTGAAGGGGCTTCTCACTGTCCCAGAAGCTCACCTCCTTAGACATTATTCTCGCTGCTTTCCCAGGCTGAGCTGCCCTGGACTTGTTTAGTAGACATAATACCAACTAACTCAGTCTTGTAACAGAATCAATCTCAAGATCCTAAAGTGGGAAGGAACGGTAGGCATCCTCTAGCCTGGGAGCTCACTCTACTGACAAGGAGCTCCAGCCCCAGCAGAAATTCTAAAAACTTCCTCAGTTTGTTAATGCAGAGCTGGGCCAAAAAAGTCCTCCTTCCTGCATTCCTACTCCAAAGCTTGATTATTACTCTTCTTTCCTTGGTTTTCATGGCCATCCTTGCTTGTTTACTTTTTCTGTATGAATTTTAGCATTCACTTTTTTAGTTCCACAGAAAGTCCCAAAGGTCTTCCTTATTGAAATAGTACCAGATTTATAACATAATTGAGTAGAGAATTGACATTTTCATGATGGCAAAACTTCTTATTAAGAGTAAGTGTAACTTTCCATTTTTCAAGACTCGCTCTTGTTCTGCAAAAGTGTTTTCAAGTTTTCTGCATACATTCCTTATGTACTGTAAGGATTATTTCCAGCTACCTTATATTTTAGCTATTATTAAAATTATGGTCTTTTCTTCCACCATACCTTCCAACAGGTGCTTATTTGTATGTATATAGACTATATTTTACAATATTAATTTTATTCTTTACTGAATTCTTTTATTTGCAAAAGGTTTTCAGAAGATATGTTCACTTGGGTTTTCATAATACACAGTCATATTATGTATAAATTGTGATCTTTTTGCTTCTGACTTTCATATCATAAGTAAAAGTTTTGGGGATGGCATCAAAACTAAAAAACTTTTTTGCTTCAAAGTGTTCCATTAAAAAGTGAACAGGAAAAAAAATTGAAAAGGAAAAGTGAAAAGGAACATATAGAATGGGAGAAAAGCTTGCAAATCCTGTATCTGAAAAGGATTTGCATCCAGAATACGGGAAGAATTCTTACAGCTCAATAATAAAAAGGCAAATAAATCGATCAAAAATAACAAAGGATGTGAACAGACGTGAGCAAGTTCCCCCTGGGCACTGGTGACTATCCCAAGGGCACAAGGGACCTATGCTTTAATCCCAGCCTGACTCCCCTTTCCTGGACTTGATCAAAGGGGTGTTTGTTTGCAACTGTCCCCTTCACTATTCTTGCAATTTGGAATTCCCACATGCATCATTTCTTGAGTTGATGCTTGCCTTTGAGAGTCCCCTGTGCATTGATGATTATCTTTTGGGTATTTATAGTCACTATCTGGGCCCAAGGAACAGAATCCCTGGGAAGGAGGGGCAGGGAATGTATGCTGAGGGCACATGCATAAACCCTCCTCCACGCCCAGCTGGAACAAGACGTGGTTCTCTCACCCGAGCTCTTCCGTGTGCAGAGCTTCTGAGGACCTGGGAATGCTGGCGAATGCCTCGGAAGGCTCTGCCTGGGCATGAGTAAAGCGGTCTGGACAGAGATGCTCTTGGTGTTCCTGGGTGACCTGAACACAGAGTGTTTCATGCCTCCGTGGGGATGGGTGCTTCTGGGTTATTGAGGAAGCAGAAGAAACTCACCACCCTGACTCTGCTCACACGGGCGACAGGCCAGCTGACACTGTGATAAACGAGGAACACCCCAAGGCCTAGAAGCCATGGGGTCATGGCCCAGCCTCATCCAGCCACACCTATTGCCGGCAGGACTCCAGAGGGTGTAGGACAGCTGCACTCCGGGTCTCCTTTAGTAGAAAACCGTGCCTCTCTCCACCGGTACGCAATGAGCCACTCCCATCCCAACGTGAGGGGAGATGTCCCGGGGCAGAGGCGGTGAGGTAGAGCAGGGCAGGAAGGTGCTGATGTGCTGTGAAACGGACAAAAACCAAAAAATGCAGGGAGAAATATGAGATGAGGCCAATGAGGAATTCATGGAACCTGGCAGGCCTGGTAGGGGTGTAAGTGGCCCCACACCCTACTTTGCCCTGGCTTGTTTTGAAGTTCCTCACATTCCCCAGTGGCCTCTGCTCTGGTTGCATCTCAGAGTTGCATGGGTGTCTGCATCAGCTCTGCCACTTGGTGCTTGTGGGTCCTTAGAGAGTGTGTGCTTAGAGTCCTGGGTCCTTTCTATGAAGTAAGTATGATGCTGGGGCAGCCTGCCCCCACTAACGTGGTCCCAAAGGTTAAATAAAGAGTTGCACAGAGCACGTGGTACAATAGGGTCTTGGAGGTGCTCAAAAAATTCTATATATCCTACTAGACATGTTTTTAGTATTTATCTTTAATAAAGCACAAAATCTACCATTTCAACCATTTGTATGCTTGTAAGTGGTATTTGATGGTATTAAGTACATTCTTAATCTTGTACAGCCTTCACCACTTTGCATTTCTACAACTTTTGCATCATCTTGAGCAGAAACTGTGCTCCCATTAAGCAATAAAATGTCCAACATCCCCTCCCTCCAGCTCCTGGTAACTTCTAACCCATTTCTGTCATGATGAATTGGGCTCTTTCAGATGCTTAATGTAATGAGATCATACAGTATTTGTCCTTTCGTGTTTGGCTTATTTCAGTTAACATAGCATCTTCAAAAGCCATTCATGGCATAGCACAGGTCAGAATTTCCATCTTTTTAAAGGGAGAATAATATTCCATTGAATGTATAGACTGCCTTTTGTTTATGTATTTGTCTGTTGGCAGACATTTGACTTGGGCTGTTGTGTCTGTTGTGAACATCATAGTTTCTCATCTATGAAGACGTCATTTGGTCTCTGAGCTCAGAGCCCAGCCTCAGCAACCACAAAGCCTAAGGGCCAATCGTTATCACCTAGGGAGATTTGTGCCATCTTAATGGCTTTGTATCTCTGCGTGTCACCTGTGAAATGGAGATACCAGGCATCGTGCTGTTACAAGAAGGAAATGAGGTGATAGTTTATGGGGCCTGCTCGGCATTCAGGAAGGTTTGCAGTTACTGTGTTGGGGTTTGTGCTTTATTCATGTACCACATACAATGAGACCTGTCTGGGTGGACTAAAGTTCAGAACCTCTGAGAACCGGTGGCCAGGGAGAGGGAGAATTGCAAAAGTAAAAAGTGGTGGTGATGAAGGAGACTCTGAAGATCATCTACTCAAACTTCCTCCTTTCATCTACGGGAGACTGAGGGGCAGGCAGGGCTAGTGCCAGGCACCTGTGCCCAACTTCCAGACCTCAGCCTCAGCTCAAAGATTGGCTTCACCACCTCCTCTCTGGCTATGAGGACCCTCTCTGCAAAGCTCACAGCAAGTGGAGGGGTCTCTTAGGAGAGACATTAGGGACCTTCCTGCCCTTTGGCCTTAGTGTAGACCCTATGCCAGCTGCCTGCTGTGCTCTGCCTGACACCTTCCCTTTCTTTTACCCCCTTCTGTCTGCCTCAGGGGTGAAGGGAGTGTCAGGAAGCTTCCCCTGAGAGGGTCTTTTCTGGCAGGTGCAAAGAATAGGCAGGAGACTGGACCTGGCTGGCCCTCCAGTGGCGGCCACGGCAGCGGTGGTGGTGAGACTGGTTGTTTTGGGATTAGGTGTCTGCCCTCTCATGCCTGATGTTCAGGGGTTTCTTTTCCATTTGTTCATTGTATTGATGCTCTCTGAGGTTATTTTTGGAGAATTCCAGCCTGTCTGAGCTCTGCAAAGTGGGACAGTAGGGGTAAAGCCCATCTCTGGGGAGCGAATAGGCCACACAAGGTGTCCTGGTGTCAGTGAAAACAGCAGGGAAGTGTCAGTGGGGACGAAAGACCCAGGGGAGGAAAACGGACCTGTTGCCAATGGGCGCTTCCCCATGGAAGGCCCTCTCAAGAGTTCCTGGGTGAAAGAATTGTTTGTTCAAAGATGGAGTTTGTCCTCACTCCTCCAAGGACTTGATCTAACAAGGAAGTTTTCTGACCCGGTGCAAGGGAGACTCTCACCTTGTGGTCACCATCTGCTTGGGCAGGGGTGTGACAGGCAGAAGGCAGCACAGGGGTGAAGGAGCAGAGGGCAGACAGCAAACTTGGTGAATCCAACGTCTATAACTTTAGCACAGATCTTTGCTTTTTCCTTCTCTACCAGATATTTCTCTCTTTCCTGGTTGTTGTCAGAAAAGGATGCTTTTCTGAGACTTGGCGCTGCTCTAGGCCAGGGCTGGACAGTTGGAGCAGCCCCTTGCTCACCTCCCAGCACCACACGAGATGGATTTACTTGGGGCTGGGAGGGGAAAGTCGGATCCCCACTTCAGAGAGGAGGGGCAATGAGCAGGTTCCTCAGCAGAACAGGTGACAGATCACCTCTGCAGTCCAGGCCATGTGAAAACAAACACCTGGTGGGAGGCCGAGGGAGGAAGGGAAGGATCCAGCAGCGGAAAGTGAGAAGCTGATAATAGCGAGCGGGCCTGAAATGCACCCCACGGTAATGGAGTCATGTCTGGCTAGGAAAAGAGGCCACATCCGGCCTTCCAGGCTGTGCTGTACAAACATGGGGTGTGGCCGTCCAGGGTCAACAGCACATCCCCAGCTATCCACTGGGGCGGGGGGTGGGGGTGGAGGACCAGTTCTCACTTTCCAGGGTAAGGGCGAGGACATGCAAGGCCACTTCTCTTGACCCAGGTCTGCTCAGAACTCAGCTTTCTCCGAGAAAAAGCCCAGGGGTGGGGGGATACATTGGGGTTGTTATTAGCTCCAGTGGTGGTTTTGAGAGCTTTGGGGACTCCTAGTGATAATGACAGCCAACCTTTATACTGCACTTACCAAGTGCCAGGTCCTGTGCAGAGAGGTTTTTGCCTAACTCATCTGATACCCAGTGTTCAAGGTAGTAACTCCCTGCAGTTAATTGATGGGGAGACTGAGGCGTGGAAGAGTGCAGAGCTGGGGTTCTGTCTCAGCCACTTGCCTCATCACTGTATCAAAATATGTGGTACCTGAAACTTAAAGGAGGAGAGGCTTATTTGGACTTATGTTTCTAGTCCACAATTGACTGGCTCCAAAAGGCAAGAAGGCATGGTGGAAGGAGCTGGGTAGAATAAAGCTGCTTATATCATGGCAGCCAGAAATCAGAGCATCAAAGGAGGAGCTAGGAAAGGAGACACCCCAGTGTCTTTCCTCTTCCACCCAGACCAACTTCCTGACAACCATCAGCCATCATGCCCACACAATCCAGTCACCTTCCAGACATGTGAGGCTTTGGGGGCCATGTTGATCCAGACCATAATATTCTGCCCCTAGATGCCAAAAGACTCACATACATCTCTTTAGGCCAAATGCATTTAGTCCATCTCTAAGAGTTTCCAAAGTTTTAATGGCTTTAAAAGTCTAAGTCTGAAGTCTCCTCTGATTTAAGGCAAACTCTTAACTGTGAGCCTCTGTGAATAGCAAAAGAAGTTACACACTGCCAACACACAATAGCACAGGATAAACACTCCCATTCCAAAAGAGAGGAAGGATAGAAAGAAACGGGATAAAAGCAATATGAAACCCAGGAAGGCAAACCTTAAATCCATTACTTCTGTGTCTAGTACTCAGTGCAAGTTGTGATGAGAGGTGAACTCCAAATGCTTTGAACAGCCTGGTCCCTATGGCACCACCTTTCATAAGCCCCTATGGCCTCTACCTTGGGGTAGCTTTCCTTACTACCTGTGGCTATTCTCAGCCATTCTTGACTTCTCTAATTTCCTGTGGTCTCCATTGCCCTTTAGGCTTCACTCTCACAGCTTTATGCACTGTCTTCTCATGGGCACACTGGCTGGCCTCCCAGGCCTTGATCTAAAGTCTGGATGGAAACCACCCTGACTCCACAACTCTTGCATTCTGCATGCCTGTAAAACTAGCACCATGTGGATGATGCGAAGGTCTGCCACCAACTCAAGCAGTAGTCAGGCTTCTTTGAATTCTGCCTGTAGAGGCCTCTGAGTGCCTAGATGCCTAAGCACTGTGAACCAAATCCCAGGGAACCAATTCCCCACATGGCTGTTTCCCACCAGGTTTCCCTGGAGCTCTTCTCAAAGCAATGTCTTTCACTTTTGCAGAGTGAAGGGTGGAATCCAAGATATCCTTTCTGTTGTCCTAACTCAAACTACTTGCCTTCTTTTCAATTTTTTTCAGCAACTGAAGTCCCCTAGGCCAAAATCTTACAGGCCCCAACTTTATAGGAGCTTCCTTTCTAGTGAAACTCAAAACTTTTAAAATCACTTAGCTGTGGTGTTTGTACTTGATTTTTAATGTAGAGCTGCATAAAAGTCCCAAATAGATGCCACAGCCTCAACATTGGGCTGCTTTGACATTTCCTCCACCAGATGAATTAATCCACCATGCTTAATCTGTCTCCTGCAGTCTCAGGATGTGAGCAACATGTAGATCAATTTTCTGCCAGAGGATAACACACATGGCCTGGAATGCAAATACCAATGAAGTTCTCGTTCCCAATAGAAACTTCCTGTGCCTGGTCTTTCCACCTGCTTTTTAATCAGCATTATGTTCACCTGAGCTCCAATCAGAATTTCCAATCAAGCTCAGCTTAAAGCACTCTAGGGCTGGTTCTCCAGCCGGCATCTTCAAATTTTCCCAAACTCCTCCTACAAAGGAGGAGTGTAGTCATGGTCAAGTACAGTCACACTGACAATCCTACTTCTCTGGTACCAAAATGTGTGTTTGTCATTTTCCTTACCACTGCAACAAAATAGCTGACACCCAAAACTTGAAGAAGGAGAGGTTTATTTCGGCTCAAGTTTTCAGTCCATGGTTGGCTGGCTCCAAGGCAAGATGGCAAGGTAGAAGGGTGTTGTAGAGGACAGCTGTTCACGCCATGGAAGTCGGGAAGCAGAGAGTCAAAGGAGGAGCCAGGGAAGGAGAGATACCCTTTTAGGTCTTGGCCCCACTGACCTGCCTCTTCTGACTAGACACTGCCCCGCCACAGCAAGTCAGCTAAGACTTCCCTATAATCCACTCATTTTCCAAACACATGAGACCTAGGGCCAATTTAGATTTAAGCCATAACACTAACAGCAGTTTGATCCCAGGCTGGTGCCCTTCTCTGCTGGGCACCACTACTCTCTTTTTCTACAGCATGAGCCAAATTTAGGGTTTGGCCAGAATCGTCTCCTGAGGGACTCCAATGGCCTAGGGATGTGGCCTGTGGCTGTTTATGGCACCCTGAGAGCATGTCAGCAGACTTGATCATTCCCTAAGTTACAGCTGGGAGGGAGATTTCTAATCTGACACCCTGCTAGATAAGTGCAGCCAGGCCTGGAGAAGTCACATGGAATCTCGCACATACAACACAGCAAGATGAGAATGATGCCACGGTCTCTTGACAGGAGCTTTTCAACTTCTTTTTAATTTCCTTCTTTTTCTAAGAGAAGACTCTGCCTATACTTATCCTCACCTCCAACTCAGCACAAGACCCTCCCGTAGGCACAAGTGGGGGTGCACATATCCACTGGGGGTGTATTGTAGGGAAGGGGCTGTGTGGATGTCATTGCCAGTGTCTTCTCTGGGTCTGATTCCCAGGGGCCGCTCCATCTGATAAAGAGGACTGAGGAGAGCTGAAAAGACTTTGCAGTCCAAGCCCTACTGGGCTGAAACTGACCAGTATCCCTTCAGCCCAGAAACCAGCTGGGACAAGGTCCACTTCAGCCTCACCTAGAGCTCAGCTCGGGTTAGATGGGGCCCATTTGACCATCTGCTAGACATTCAACCAGTGGAAGGTAAGCAAAGTGATATTTAATTATTGATCAAGCAAGAGCATATAATGAGCATTTATATGCAAGGCGCTAGGCCAGATGCATCCTTGTCTCTTTCCCAGGACAAGTTTACAATCTGCAAGAAAGGAAGCCATACAGATAGAAGAATCTCAGCATCAGGAAGAGAGCTACAGCAGTGATGCCCAGGCAGGCAGGTCATGATTCACTGCTAAGTGAAGTACACAGGAACAATTTTCATGTAAAAGTGGCTCACAGAATAGGTAACATGGCAAGGATTCTTTCCAACACAAGGAATAATAAAAAAAAAGATATTATCAGGATGAGTGGCTTAATAAAGAATTAGGTCAGGAATCTCAGGAAGAGAATGGAATGGGTATTAATGTGTGCACTGTGGATATTTTCTGGAGTTTAGATACTCAGCATCCATTCTCCATTATTTTGGAAACTGCATCGATTTCTTTGAGGACGCATCCCTTCTTCTCTCATTGGCCCATGAACAACATGTAGAGTTGCAGGTGGGAGCCTCACATTTTCCCCTGCAACCCCCAAATGACATGATTACTCCAAGGATTACAAATGAGGAACAAATGTAGTATCTCCTAGGGCTTAGAGAAGAAACAAGTTTTCTTTCTCACCAGGGTCTCCATTCTGCACACAAAGCCCTTGCCACCAGGAGTATAGACTCTAAGAGTGGAGAAAATAAGCAGGAAGCAAGATCAAGAGACAAACCAGGTCCTAATGGCTTTGTGTGAGACCCTGCAGCAAACCATCCGTGAAGACAGAACAACCCCTGGACTTTTTCAACTGTGCAGTCAGTGCATTTCCTTTTTCCTTAATCTAACTTGGATTGGGTCTCTTGAAGCAGAACGCATTCTGTTGCAAGGTGAGCCACAGATCTGGGTAGTGAATGAATAATGCAGTCTGAGTATTGGTAACATACGAAGTAAGCTGTGTTGATGAGGGCGAGGAAGTGGTATCCACGAAGCAGTGCAGGAACTGAGTGGGTGAGAAGGTCCGAGCACACAATGTACAAGATGGCCGGCAAAAAATCAACCAAAAAATGGATTTTCATTTTTTTCTGTAATGTACCTATTTGAACAAATCCAGTGGGATTCTGAGGAGTGGTGTGTAATGAAAGGGCAGGGAAGGCAAAAGGGAACTGAAAATCATAGAGTTCTGAACACTTACCATGTGCTGGGCCCTGTAAGCATTTTTCCCATTGAATCTTCCCAACAGCCCGTAAGATACCATTTCTCCATTTCTGCACAAGAAACTAAGGCATAAAGAATTGGCCCAAGGTGGCTCAGTTAATAAGTGCCAGAGCTGGGATTTGAACCTGAAAACCCAGGCTGCATGACTGGAGCCAGAACACTGGACCTACCCTCAGCCAGGCGCAATGGTGCATGCCTATAATCCCAGCATTTTGGGAAGCTGCGGCAGGAAGATGGTAAGTTCAAGAGCAGCCCAGGCAATCTAGTGGCTAAAGGAAGACCCTGTCTCAAAATAAAAAAAACAGGGATGGGGACGTAGCTCAGTATGAAGCCTTGAGGTTAATCTTTACTACTGCAACACAACATGAAACACAAAATCAACATAACCCACCCCCTTCTGCCTCTGCAGTGTAGCCTCTGCCTGGGGGTAGTCATCCTGGTGGCAGGGGAGAAAGAGGGGGCAGCTGTCACCGAATCGGCCAGAGAAGAACAAGTCAAATCCTTGTCAGCGGAGTGGCCTTGATTTGACTATTTGTCCATTTTCACTCAGTTGTTCCCAAGTTTGCTCGGGGACAAATGCTGAGACTCTGGCTCACCTGCCTGTGATTAGCCCAGTCAAGGGAAGCCAGGGTGACTCCAGCCAGCTGTCCCAGATCACAGGCGGGCCTGCCAACCTCCCGGGCTGGCTGAAGACACCAGTTCCTCCAGACAAGCCCCCTTGCCCGTCGGCCTGGCCCCACCTCCCTCCCTGTCTCCTTCCGCCCTGCGTTCCCTTCTCTTGGACTGCCTCAGGAAAAGGAAAGAAGAAATGTCTTTTAAGAAGTTTAATGAAACCAAACACTTGTATTTCTAACTATTGACATTGGACTTGTGCTTCTCCCACCCTGCCATTTGGGACAAGTCTTCCTCCGCCTCTATTTGCCCAACGGTATAATGCAAACAGACCATAAAAAAATAAACTTTCTCCCCAAATATTATCTTAGGCCTCGTTTTGTCATGCTTCTTTGCGCTGTCTCTGTGAAGAGGAAGAAAATCGCATGTGGGTTTTAGCTTCTGCCAGGCTGACTGGAGAGGCCCTGAGACAGGTTCTTCCCATCAGGGGCGCTGCTTTGGCCTTGTGGTCTCCTTGCCAGAGCACTTGATGTCTGTCTCCTATCCACCCGTACCTTCCAGAGGCCCTTCACAGCCTCGCCCAGTTCCTGTCATGTCCCTTTAGAGCAGCTACTGATACCTACCTACCTCTGCTGTAAGACAGAGGTGGCAAGTGCAAAGGGGACGCGGAACACAGGAGGGATATAACACATACGGGGATGTGGGCTCTGACTGAACTGGAGAGAATATGCCCCCTGCTTAGTCCGGTCTCCTCCAACTTAGAAACAAGCCAAAACAACAAGCAAAAGCACCCTGTGCTGGTCAAAACCAAACACACCTGTGGGGTGGGCTTGGGCTTGAGGAGACTTGCTTTCAACCCCAAGAGGGCTGAGTGAGAGAATGTTTGAGAGAGAGGCTGTAGAAGTCACATCTTAAGAGGTGGGAGGAAATGAGGACCTTCCCGCTTGAAGGTGGACTCCAATGAGGTAGGGAGGTGGGGAAAGACCCTGAGGGCATGGGGTGACCTTTATGGGGACAGAGGACCTAGCAGAGAAGACTGGGCTGATGGTGGTCATGTTGGTCTTGACAACAGTTTTGCCAAATTTATACCTTAGCAACTTACCTGGATGTAACAGAGCTTTGAGCCCTGGCTGGAGGATGGCGTATGGGGGGGAGTGGATATTAAGAATTTGTCCTTCAATTTGCCCCAGTTTTCCAGTCTGAACTGTACTACTGGCAATCCAATAGTAGAATAGGGAGTATTTTGAATTATAATTTCATCATTCTGAAACCCCAAGGAAATGAATGGATCTAGGCATGATCTTGGAATTGAACACTGGTGGTTGTTCATAATAGTATATATTTTGTAGATTGCTAGTCACCTTTGGGTGGACAAATGTACCACCATCTATGAAGTTGTCTTGCCAAAAATAATCAAGTCCCAATTGGATCACACCTATAGATTCAATTAGCAATTTACAGGCAATAGAAGGGCCAGTCAAAGGAACATACTGACAACACAAAGGGGTGCAAATACAAAATCGACACTGTGGGAAACTCTGTCAATGACTCGGCAAATAAATAACAGATAAAACAGAGGGGAAGGGGTAGACTGCGTGCGGGGAGTCTGTGCAATAAAAGAGACAAACATATTTTAAAAGTAAACTAACCCACACTGCTGAGGGATATGCATGTGAACTGATAATACTCCAGAGAAAGGAAGGAGGATATTCTCATAAAGGACAGCGGGCAGAGAAATGGGATCTGGTGGGATGGGGCTTGCTGGGAGCTTCTGGGTGCTGGCTGGGTTCTGTCTTTTGATGTAGGTAGAGTTTGCAAGAGTTTCCCTTTTAATAATTTATTGTACTATACGTCTATTTTCTCTATTTGGGCTTTTTATTTTTCACCATACAAAGATTTTGTGTTCGTTCTAAGTACACTGCCCCTGATTCTACTTTGGGGCCCCACAAGCCCCGATTTGGAGGCCTTTCGACTACGAGCTGCCAGTTTCTGGGTTCTGAACTCTCCCTCATCCCCCTTTCCAAGATTCTTTCCTAAGGACATTTTGAATCAATCAGAATGGGCTCTCCTGCGGCAGAAACAAGAAGCCCAAGATTCCAGGGGCTTAAAACAAAGAGTTACCTCTTGCTTCTGCTACATGTTATTATATCACTGCAGGGGCCTCTACTCATTGCTCAGGGACCACGCTAATACAGCAGTGCCGTAGATGTCCTCATTTGGCATGGAACTGTTCAGGCTCCACTGGCCGGGCTGGTCACATGGGACCACGCACCCAGAAGAAAGGTGACGGCAATGCTGTGAATGTGCTCAGAACTGTTTGGTAAGCAATGTAAATAAAGCAGGTCCTACTTTGCATAGCCCTGATTTGCACAGTTTCTGTTTAGTTAAATATGACCACTCTCTAATAACCTGCTTCAAATTTCAATCACCACAGTATATTAACTGTAATTGCATAAAATACTGTGGTACATTCACTAATGGTCAACGTGGAGCACTCAGCTGAATGGAATCAGTGTAGTTCTGCATGTGGAGGGCCCACCTGAGGATTGTTCCAACAGCATAAGAAGAGAACTGGAGAGAAGAGGCATGCTGTTGATTCTCCTGGAGAAGCTTGTTATGCTGGTTTTCCTGATATGAACCCAGCTATAATCATAGTTGGAGGAGCTCGGGACCTTGCTGTCACTGAGGATGGCTGCAGTTTTCTTCAGGGGACCTCTGGTCCTTACCTTGAGTGTCGCTTCCTGGCTCCAGCGCAGATCCCTCAGCCTGCTGGCACATATCTTTCATCCACTGGTGCAGACTTTCTAGCTTCCACCACTGACCTTTGGGTCTTCCCAGTGCAGATCCTTAATACGGACTGGCATGAGACATTGTTGTGGGCTTTAGGCCTCCAGCTGGAGTCATGCAGGACATTACCATGGGATTCAGGCCCTCAGCTAGATTCTTTGGGTCTCTAGTGTGTAGATCGCCCACATTCTTTTGCATTTGACTCTTTGGGTGAATATTATTAAATAATCCTGTAAGTTATATGTCCTGTATTAAATCTTTTCTCTTGTAAACCCTGACTACAACAAATACCAACTTCACTGGGATTGGAACCAGCTTATTGGGGACCTGTAGTATTTAACTAAATAAAAATTTAGGGATGCCAGTGACATGCAAAGCAAAGAATGCTTTATTAATGATGTATATTACATAGCTCACTGTCATCCACAAATTATGAACTTAATCTTTGGTTCATAAACTTAATTTGCTTCACAATTCTAGGGAAGATGACTTCATTCATGTTGGTGACAGGAGGATGGCTCTGGCCTTCGTGTTGGTCACCAGGTGTGGAGTTTGTGAAAGGAGACAGAATTTCTCTGAATGCTCCTTCTCCTTCTCCTTCTCCTTCTCCTCCTTCCCCTTCTCCTTCTCCTCCTACTCCTTCCCCTTCCCCTTCCCCTTCCCCTTCCCCTTCCTCTCCTGCTCCTTCTCCTCCTCCACCATGTCCTCCTCCCCCTCCTCTTCCTCCTTCTTTTTTTGAGACAGGGTCTTGCTCTGTAGTTCAGGCTAGCTTTGAATTCACTATGTAGCACAGGCTGGTCTTAAACTCATGGTGATCCTCCTGCCTCAACATCCTAAGCACTGGGATTACAGGCATGCACCACTGTGCCCAGCTTGACGAATGCTTCTGTTTGTGAGCCGAATTGTTCACAAACAGAAGCACTCATGAACTGAGGCACTTTATTTCTGTACTACATGAATATAGGTACACCTCAGGACATGACTGATCAGGTCACTTTTTCAGTGTCTGTCTGTGGTTCATCACTAAACATCATTACTCAGCTGGTGCCCAGGTGGCAAAGTGGGGGGTTTTGTTGCTGCCTTATCTCCCAAGGATTAATCTGTGTGAGATTTCACAGAAATGGGTAACTCATAGAGACTAAGATAACAAAGATAAAGAAACAAAGCACCAAGACAATAACATTGCAAATGAAACTGGATATGATTAGAAGACTTGAAAATGGTAATAGCAGAGGAAAGACAGACCTATAGGAAGCTATGGTACCAAACATACTGGAAAAGTCCAATGAGTACAAAAAACCAGGTAAAGTCACATCAACATATTTTCAGTTGAAATAACTAGACACAAAAGGCTGCTTGGGGCCCAAAGGAGTGTTTTCTTCTAGTTGGAATCAAAGACTAATACTTGAAAATCCTAACTAGCTTGGCTAGCAGTCAGGTCAAAGCACTGAAACTAGTTGTCACATTGAAAGAAAATGGTGGTCATAAAATGACTGAGGAAGAACCTTGTAAAGGCTGTTTTCATATTTTCAGAACTGAACCTAGATCAAGCTACTGGTGAAGCTACTGGCCCAGCCAGGAATGCTGCTGTGAAAGTTGCACCCAGATCCCAAGTGATAACTCCAGAAAACTTCACTTTCAAGGATCCCTCACAGGTACTTTATGATGTCACACGAGCGAAGAACAAAATACAAAAGCCGATCCAGACTTACAGTATGGCCATGCACCAGGGCAAAGCAAAGATGCTTGTTCTGTATCACAAGTTATACAATGAAAGGACGACAGCAAGGACTGCTGTAACTGCTTTTGATGGCATTTTATGCAGAAATAAAACACTGTCATATCAATGTTTCTAATATTTTAAATTATGGCATAACAAATAAATATTATTTTTTACTAATTTTCCATTTCCCTATGCAATTATAATGAACAATAAGAGCGTTTAATGTTTTGATAAAAGTGTTTAAAGGTCACAGAGCAATTGTGATCCACCCCCTTGATTATTCAGATAACTTCACATGGTTTCAACTTCCCCATCATTTTTACAGCTTTGCACCGCTGTACTAAGGAAGGACCGCCTGCAAGCATACCTGGCTTCTGTGGAGTTAGATTGCAGTTTCCTCGCATCTGTTTGTGCCAGTTCACACAGACTGTGAGGAAACCTCTGGAAAAAGAACATGAACCATTTTGATTAGGAAGGAATCAGGGTTCCAAGCAGGGTTTGGACACCAGTTATTGAACCCTAACCTGATCTGGCCACCTTGATCCCCTGTGTGTGACCCTGACTGGGAAAGAGTTTTGTGGGGAAAATGAGGCCCACTGTACCCACATAAGGTCAGATCACCCTTCTGTGGAGGGTGGAGGGATCTGGCTACAAGAATGTGTACTAGCAAAGGGAACATGATTCTTTACTTATGTCACAGGATGACAACATGGAAGTGACAACCAGGATGGAGACTCGAGCCCTGGTCTGGGTTGAGCATCTATGGGCCCCTTGGGGCCATCTGGGCCTATGGCAATGGCTAAGGGCTGCAGGACTGGTGGGAACCATGGTCCCAAAGGACAGAGAGGAGGCCATCAACCCTGGGGTATGAGCAGCAGCTCATTCAGAAGGGGCGTGAGAGTGGGGCCGAGCCACTGAGTGTGTGGATTTGCTGTGGTAACTCAGGTATCCTGGGGAGGAAGCAGATAAGGACAGGAGACAGCCTTACAGAAGGGCTGAGGTTCAAACTTGGAAAGTTCTGACTATATTAGTGTGATAGGGTGGCTATATAATTTATTGTTCAAGCTGGGAATATTTTGAAAGGAAAAGACATTGCTATTAGTAACCTCTAGGAATTAAAGTCACAAATGTATTGTTCCTGGCAAATCAGGCCACACAGTCACTTTAGTTACAGATGGAGTCCAGGTAATTAAAATTAGAGATCAAATCGGAATTAATAAAAAATAAATGAGTTTTCCCTGTCTGGTGTGTCATGCTGGGTTCCCTGGAAGTGGACTTTGGGATGAAAGTGAGTGGGCAGCATATTTATGAGGTAGCATTCTTGGGATCCACACTTGAAGGGAAGGGAAGGGAAGGGAAGGGAAGGGAAGGGGAGGGAAGGGGAGGGAAGGGGAGGGAGAAGAGCAGGGTCAGGCAGAGGGTGTGTCTGGACGGCATGCTGCCTCACCCAAGGCCTTAGCTGACCCCACAAGGAAATCTGGGGCTGCGAGGACCTTTAGCATTGTCTCAAGTTGAGGTGAGTGGGATAGGTCTTGATTACCCATGTCCACAGCCACTGGAGGTAGCTTAGTGCTCTCTCCAGTTGGGGGCAGATTTCTGGGGAGCACTGGCAGCTGGCAGCACCCTCAACACTCCTAAAGGGGGACAAGTGGCATATCACAGTGTCCGCTGCCTCAGGGAGAGGGGAGCTTGAACACAAAGGATCTATGAAGATATGAACCTTCAGGTCAGTTTTCTATGCATCATGTTCTTTAATCATGCAGAGGGGAAAAAATGCCTGATTCAGAAGTGAAGCAGGAAATCGTTGCATAACCATAGATATGATACGTATGGTTAAAGCCCCTGATGTGAGGAACAGCTGTACTGAGCAAATGGTCAGAGAGGGGTAGGCTAGGTTTAGACTCGAAGGACTTAAATCTTAAAAAAATTTATAGAGTCCCCCTCTGTCTTAGTTTCTTTTCTTACTTCTGGGGCAAAATAATGGACACCCACAATTTAAAGGAGGAAAGGTTTATTTTAGCTCAGAGTTTGCACAGTTTCAGTCCACAGTCAGCTGGCTCCAAGCCAGGGCATCACGGCAGAGGAGAAATAGTTCATGGTGTGGCAGGCAGGAGACAGCAGAGTAGCAGCAGAGAGCCTCCCTTTTCCTCTTTATTTCATTTAGGCTACAGGCGTATTGGTTGTTGCCACCCACACTCAGTGTGGGCTTCCCATTATCCACACCCAGAACTATGCTAAACCAATCAATGGATTCATTTAGTTATCACATATCCTTAGTCCATACTCACACACCTAGATCCAACCACCTCGGAAAAGTCCTGCCTATGATGAGCACATGAGGCATTGTGGGGACATCTAGATACAAGCTGCCCTCTAAAATTAAATTATCAGCAGTGTAGTAAACAATAAGATAAGGGAGGTACAAAAAAGTTCATATTTTTCCTATTAGGATTATTTTGATACTTTTAGAAGAACATTTTTGAAAACACATTCTTCTCAAGCAATGCTTTTAGTTGTCCATGTCCTACTCATGTGGCCTGGATTTGGGTAACTGAGCCCTAGAGAAAGGAGAGCTTATTGTGGTCTGTAGAGACAGAAATCTTCATGGGCCTTGAAGACAGAAGGATTAAGAAAGGGGAGCGGAGGGGATGGGTGCACCCGGATGGAGGAACAGCGAGGAACTGAGAACGCGGGCCTCACTGGAGCACAGGTGGGCTATGCGAGGGAGGAGCAGGGTCAGTCATGTGGTTTGATTGCCTATTGTACAGGCTGTGAATTCCTATTCATTATGGGTTAAAAGGGCTGATGGGAGGTGACTGCAATACTGTCCCAGCCATTGTCTCTACTTACCCAAATCTGAATGTCCAGGCAGGCAAAGTGCTCAAAGCCCCCGTGAACGGAAGCTCCAAGCAGTGAGGACAGGAACCCTCGGCCACCCCAGCTGGCAGCCTGCCCGTGTTGTGGCTCAGTCTACAGCTGTAAACACCATTGCCCAACTGCTCAAAAGTAAAGAACAACTGGGATGGGGGAAAGGAGACAAGAGGAAGGAAAAATTTAAAAATATATATATATATATGTATTTATATACAAAGACAGCTAAGATAATTATACTACTAATTTCTATTAGTTCATTGAAAAGAACAGTTAGTGCTTATATTGCTTGGTCAATTTTGCACGCCTATATCTGGTAATCTTAGCAACTACTTTGAAGGTAACAATATGAGAAATAATAACCATTGTTAACTGTCTATCATCTTATTTTGAAATTCTGTACCATTATTGTTGTTTTTTTCTATTTAAAATAAAACAAACAAACAAAAAATACAAAAAAACCCCGCCATGACCCAGCTGCCTGCCGAAGGGCTTCGCCTACCAGCCAGGGGCTCAGGGCAGCTGCCTCAGGTTGGGGGCTGACCCAGCGAGGGGAGGTCCCAGCCTCCCACGGCCTCACTCACCAGTTGCTGTCCTCTGCTCTTGCAAAGAGCAGCTCTACAAGTTGCAAGGCTCCATCCATCCTGGTTTCATCTTTCCCCCATCCTCTGACAAACTGCGAAGGTATTTCATTCCATAAACACATCACAAACAAACCCGACCTCGCAACTACTCTGACCTGAAGCTTGGCAAGGCAGAAAAATGGCAGGAATGCGTTGAATCAGTGTTGCTGTGGTGCCACAGGGAGAAAGTCCCCCGTCCCTCACTTGGCATCAGGTAATGCAGGCTGAATCAGTCTCTTAAAGACCCAAGACTGCAGGGCGGTGTTCTCTGCTCTTTGTCTGAGGAGCAACAGGGGCATACAGTAGTCACAGTTAGGGGAAGGTGCTTCACAGAGTTCATCACTCCATAAAGTCACTTCGGCTGTGTCATAACTTGCTGCCCTATTAAGAATTTCCAGATTATTGGTGGTTGCACTTTTTCTGAAGAAATATTTCAGATGTTGTTTTTCCACTGTCTTATGCACTCAGGTCACAGCCTCTGGATCCTCTCTTTGGTAAATGAAATATCCCGACCTGGCTGCTTGCAAGGGGGAAAGGTCTGTGGAACTTCAGACTGGACAGGCTCTGCAAACCCGGAGGAGCTGGATCCAGAACCTCTGCGGGGTTCATGCTATGCCGCTTTCTCCAGACTGCAGCTTTCCCTCCTTTGCTTTGGTTCATGCTGTCTGGTTTCACATTACACTGCTGTCCCCGAGGCCTGGGCCAGCCCTGTCCATGAAGCTCCTCTGGTGCCTAGTTCCTGCTCACGCAGCGGTCAGGCTGCTTAGATGCAAGCCTTCTATCCTTGTGTTGATAGAAAACCTGCTGGAAGCGGGACGTCTTAGCACTCGGCTTAGTAGAGGGGATGGGTGGAATGGAATATAATTGCATTGATGAAAACATGGGTGGACCTGGCCTTGCCCCCAAATCGTGATCTAGTATCAATATCGCGATGGAAACCCTGTATTTACTGGGTTGCTCTCAGAGCATGTGAGGTGTGATCAGGAGAGACCCTGGAGGTTATTTAACGGAGAGCTCTTTCATGTTCTTTCTCAGGGGTTTGCAATTTTGGCTCAGAGTCAAACTGGCCAGGAAGACAGAAGACCTGGGCTACTTTCCTACCCTCACCAGACAAAGCTTGGTGTGGCCTTTACATACACGTGCCCAAATTGATTGGAAGAGCCCTTGGTAGTCTATTCAGGTTGTAACAAAATACCATAAACTGGGTTACTTAGAAACAACAGTCCCAGGGGCTGGGAAGTCCATGACCAAGGCATTAGCATCTTTGGTGTCTGGTGTGAGCCATCTTCTGGTCAGAATCCTGCCTTCTTGGTGTGTCCTCAAATGGCAGGAGGGGCCAGGGGTCTTTCTCAGGCCTCCTCTGTAAAGGAAGTAATGCTCAGAACTTCGCCGTGTCCCACCCAGCCACTGAATGTCCTATCTCCTAAAACCTTCTCCTTGGAGATTTCAACAAATGAATTTTAGGGGGATGGAAACATTATTTGGCAGGTACCAAACAAGGAGCTTGAGCTGGCACTCACAGCCCTCCAGCTGGCCTAGTAACTTTCCCATAAATACAGAATATTCTTAATTGATATTTTTAAAACAAATGAATGCACAAGGGGAATTGAAGTGAACTAAAGCTTGTATTTCCAGGAAGAAAATGATCAAGAGACATGGTTCTTATTGAACTCTGCCTTGGCTGAAAGGGAAGGGAGAAACTGCATCTGGGAGTTTATGTCCTCCAGCCTTGCCAGTCACAGTGTGGTCCATGGCCAGCCTCAGCGTTACTGGGAAGCTGATTAAAATGTGGAGTCTCAGCCCTCACCCAGACGTGCTGAAGCAGAGCCTGAGTCTTAAAAAGATTCATATGTGCTGCTTTATAGAACACAGAGAAGATAATCTAGTGGTCTAAGGGTTGCAGTATGGAGCTACAAATGAATATTAAGAAAAAGGTCCTCTATGGGCCATCTCTAGGCAATGTCTTTATTTGTCCTTCTTCCTGAGTTTGGCACCACAGGAAAGAAGGAAGCAGAGGCAGGGCCAGTGCACCAGGGCCCACGCAGTGGGAGTTCAGCCCCTAACCCTGCCGTCCTCCCTTGCACAGCCCTGCTTCCTGCAGCCCGGTCCCTGGAGTGACACCATTCACATGGACAGCGCTTGCTTTCAGCAATAACAAGTCATCAAGATTGAGCCAGCAAATCTGCGGGGAAGACAGCCGAGTTATAACCTCCGTCATAACATTTTTCTTTGGCAATGAAGCATCACTGGGTCTGCTGAAAGCTCCTTCAGACTTGCTGAGCTCAAGAGCTCAGGTGGGGCTGGGGATGTGGGACAGGGAGTGCGGGTGTCCATGGCTCATCAGCGCAGAGGCACAGCTGTGCTGAAAAGGCTCTGCTCCCTGCGTGGTATCTTGCAAATGGAGTTGTTCTGGAATATTATGCATGCAACTGTAGATTCTGGAGTCAAACTGCCTGGAATTCATTGCTAGGCTCTGTCACTGCTGACTATGTGACTTTGCATAAGCTTCGGTTTTAAAGCTATTAATCAAGTAAGATTTCTCTTTCTGTTTCATTGAGTAGAATCCAATAAAGAGGGTTGCTGTTTATTGCTTGTAGCTTATTGTTACTGATGGCTACTTTCTGCCTGTCACGAACTGTTTCTCTTCTATGATGCCTCTATGCCATGCTGCCCTGCCTTGTCAACCAACTACAGACTGAAATGTCTACAAACTATGAGCTAAATAAACCTATATGTCTTTAACTGGGTGTTATGTATTTTTTTTCTCAGCAAGGAAAAAAGTAACCAAGACACAAATGAAGTCTTCCCTTCCTTCCCCCCTCCTTTTTTTGGCATATGCTTATGTAATTCTTCCAATACTGCTTATTGAAAAGACCATCCTCAGCCCCCCGTGCCTTGC
>NW_004955441.1:12167732-12193110 GCF_000276665.1 Chinchilla lanigera | reverse complement strand
ATTGAAGATATCAATATGTAATACAATAAGCATTGTTAATTCCCTACCACTCTGTTTGTAACTCTGTAATGTCTGTACTGATCCTTTGCTATTTTGTAAAATGTTGTCGGTCTGTTAGTATTTTCCTCCTTTTATTTCTAAAATAAAAAAAAAAGAACAGACCATCCTTTATCCATTTAATTGTTCTTGCACCTTTGTTGTAAATCAATGGCCAGTATGTTTGTGAACTCTATTCTGTTCTGTAAAATATATGTCTGTCCTTTGGCCAACACTATTTTAGTATTGGTTATAAAATCTTTACAGCTATCCTTGAAACTGAGTAGTAGAAGACACCTGCCTTATAAAATTTTGTTTGTGAAAAAATCTCGGCAATCCTAGGTCATTTGTATTTCTGTATACATCTTACAATTGACTGTTATTTTTTACAAAAAGGTCTGCTGAACTTTCATATTGAATCTATAGGTATATTTGGGGAGAAATGGTATTTGACATCATAGAATCTTCTAATCCATGAATATAGTATATATCTCTGTAATTTATATATTCCTTAATTCCTTCCAGCAATATTCTATAGTTTTCCATGTATAGATCTTGTGCTTTTGTTAAATGCATAAATATTTTTGTCACTTTGGTAAGGTAAGTTTTCAATTTCACTTTCTTGGTGTTTGCAGCAAATTTATAAAAATGCAAAAGAGATTATTGTGTATTCTACTTTTAACATGTGGCCTTACTAAGTACATATACTGGTTTTAGGAATAGTTTTGCAGATTCTTTATAGAGTTCTCTACGTGAAAAACCATGTCACCTACAAATAGACACTTGTCCCTCTTTCTTTCTGATCTATAAAAACTTTCTTTTTCTTGTCTTAGTGCAATGGCAAGGACAACCAGTACAATGTTGAACAGAAGTGGTGAGGGTGCACAACCTTGCCTTGTTTCTAAAAATGCAGTGTTCACTATTCCACCATTAAAGATGCCCCTTTTCAGATTGATGAAGTTCTATGTTAGATTGCTGGCAATGTTAAACATGAATACATGTTAAATCATGTCCAATGCTTTTTCTGTGTCTCACAAAAGGATTGGTGGTTTTTCTCCTTTATTCTCTAGTTGTGGTGAATTTACATTGATTAAGTTTTGACTAATAAACCAACCTTGCATTCTTAGGATAAACCCTCATTAATCATATTATTCTTTTTTTATATACCGCTGGATTTAATCTGATGATATTTTGCTAAAGATTTTTTCATTTATGTTTATGAGGGATATTAGCCTGTCATATTCTTTCACCATAATGTCTTTGCCATGTTTTAGTATTAGTTTTAATGATATCATAAATCAAATTAGAAAATGTATCTTGTTCTCCTGTTCTTTATTTTTTAGAAGACTTAATACAAAGTTATTTCTTCTTTGATTAATAAAATTTGCCAGTGAAATCAGTTGCAGTCCAGAATTCAGGTTTTTTTAATCTTCTATAAATACATATATATATATATTTATATATATATATTTATATATATTCCATATCACCACTTTTGCAGAAATAATTGGCATAAAGTTCTTTATAACATTTTTAAGTTCTCTCATCATTTTAAGATTGGTGAAATGTATGTGACATCTCCTGTCTTGGTTGCTTTTCTCTCATTGCTGAGACAAAATACTGACACCAAAAGTTAGAGGAAGGAAAGATTTATTTAGCTCACAGTTTGTGGATGTTTCAGTCCACACTTGCCTTGTGCCAAGGCAAAGTGGCACATGGCAGAAGTCAACAGTTCACGGTGGCAGAAAACAGCAAAAGCAATAAGAGCAAAAAGGGAGGAGCAGCAGAGAGCACCCCTCTTTCTCTCCCTTGCAGTGTATGCAGGCTACCCACTGTAGGGTGGGTGTAGCACTCACACCCATAATCCCAGCATTGGCCCCTGAATCAATCATAAGTTCTAGAAGCCTGCCTCATGTCTGCATGAAGCTTTGGGGGGACATCTAGACACAAAGCATAATGCTTCCTCATTTTGATATTGCTATTTTGTGCTCTCCATTTTTCTTGAGCAATCTAACAAACTTTGTCTTTTTTTGAAATCTTTGCTAATTTTCTTTATAGCTTGTCTGTTTCTTTTTAGAATGATTTTTATTCTTTGTTATTTTCTTTGCTCCGCTTTGATTACTCTGAATTTCATGTGAAACCTGACTTCAGTTCAACATTACTTCTTTTCTAATGTAAGAATTCAAGGCCATAAAATTTCTTTTAAGTAATTTTAGTTATATCCTACAGTTTTTGTTGCATTTTCATTATGATTAAATTTTTAATATTTTATAATGTCCACAAAATTTCTTCAAATGGATGCTTTATTTACTAATAAAACTACAAATGCTAATTTCACTAAGGTGCTGATATAGTTGCTGAGATCCTGTATGGTCTTACTGAATTTTTTGTCCTGTGTTCTATCATTGTAGAGGAGGAGATATTCAAATGTCCGCTTACAACTGTAATGTTTTTGGTTTCTTCTTTTATTCTGTCACCTTTTGTTTCATGTACCTTAAAGCTCTATTCTTAGGCACATATACATTTTTGATTATTATATTTGCCTTGTTAATTCACTGTGTTTAAAGTTAATATTTTCTGGTGAATATGTAATTGGGTCTTGCACTTAGAAATACCTTTCCTGGTGATCTCTGTCTTTTAATTGGAGTATTTTGTTCATTAACATTTAATGTAATTATTGATATGATTATATTATTGTATTTTTCTGCCATACACTCTGTTTTTTAGTTCCTCTACTCCTCGTTTCTTGCCTTCTTTTGGATTGCTTGTATATATTTTATGATTTTGGTTTTACTTATTAGAGTTTTACCATACCACTCTGTCCTTCCTTTTCAAATTATTGAACTGGTGATTACAATAAATATCCTTAGGCATTTCACAGTGTGCTTAGAGTTAATATTGTACAGTGGTACTTTAGTATTCATTATTAATTGGTTCCAGAGGCAAAAAAGAAAACAAAAACAAGTATCAAAAAAAAAAAAAAATTGCTTTGGTGGGAAGGTGTAGCAAGCCACAAAGCAATTAACACCAATAAGGTCTAGCTTTTTGAGTTGAGTATCACACAAATCTCAAGAACCAAGCAAAATTTTCTTGTCAAAATGCATCAAGCACCAAATTCAGTGAATTTCAAAGCATTCAACTACCAAGGCACGACTGTGTCTCATTACATAAAATGTAGAAACTTTGAAAGAGCATTGGCCCATTGACCACTTTCCTATCCCCACTGTAAGTCTACAGTTATTTGAAGCCTTATCATCTGATCTGATATGTAATGTTTCATTTTTCTCTGACTACTTACAAGATTTTACCTTTATAGTTTTCACTAGTTTAACTATGATGTGGTTTTATTTATAATTGCTCTGTCTGGGGTTCATTGTGTTATTGAATCTATAATTTATGTCTTTCAACAAATTTGGGGGATTTTCAGCCAGTACATTCTCAAATATATTTTCTGTCCCATTATTTCTATCCTCTCCATCTGGGACTCTAATTAATGGCATATCTTTGGATTTTGTCCCATATGTACCTGAAGTCTGTTTACTTTTTTCAATTTTTTTCCTTTCTTGTCTTCAGATTGGATAATTTCTGCTGATTAGCCTCTCAGTTTACTCAGTTATTCACTAGGACAATGTGTTCATATTCTACAAGGACTGTTTTCTCTTTAAACTTGAGGCCACAGCTCAGGTTGGTTTTGAAGTACAATAGACATCCATGATGATAAGGTTTATTGATATTAACCATGTAACCATGATTTCAAATACAATATGATGAAAATCTAATCTCTTTTTGATTGCTCTTGCAAGTATAGTGCCCAATATGTTATAGATATTTAATAAATATATGTCAGCAAATGGCAATAACTAAATGCTAAAAATGATCAACTCTGGGGAGGTGAGTAGGGCTGAAAGATCACAGAAGGAGAAAGTTCTATCGGAAAAGGCATTCCTGTTGCCAGTAGCCTGCCTGAAAGGAGAGCCCCTCATCTTCCTATGGCTTCTGGGGCTCCTTAGGGAGAAGGAGTAGCTTTTTCTGTGAAAATGAGGCTTTGGCCAACATGTCCAGAGCCCCTTTCCCCAGATCTGCTCTGCTGTGTGCCCTTCAGGGCTGGGACTTCCACATTTCCCTGCAGGCCAATGTCTGTGCAAGCTCATTCCACTTCCCCTTCTCTTGCTTCCTGGCCCCAAGATGATTTTGAGAAGCTTCCTTGCTCCACCCACTCTCCCAACCCAAACCCTGGGAGAGGAAATATATTTTGTTTCCTGGGAATTCACTTCTTACTCCTGAAAATAAGAACAAGAGAAAAGAAATCATTCTTGAAGAGTTCATCAAGTTGCTTTATTTTTTAAAAAAAGGTACTTCTGTTTCTAAAATTGGGTTATATTTTTGGCACTCTCCTGCCTAGACCTTAGGCTGGGAAACATCACATAATTAGAAAATGCACACTTAGCAGGAGTTGGAGGCCCAGAAGTATGCCTTCCTATCCCAAGCACTGGACAGAGAGATCATTCAGCAGAAGCACATGCCATTGGCCTGGGCTTTTATGGACTGGGATGGGTGACTCAGAAAGTCTACAGTACGTTCTGCAGTGGAAATGCTTTCAGTAACAGGGCATTTATCAATGTGACTCTCTCTTCCCGCAGTCTTTCTTCTCCCCCTTGTTCCTTCTTATACACAGTAAAGGAGGAAGAGTATCTCTTATGGTAGGGCCAAGAGGGGATTGCCTTCCTAGCCCCGAGAGGGAATGTTTGTCATGCTCTGCTATTTCATCTGCTGCAGCACTTGTTATAACAGAATGGAGGCCCACTGTACCCTGGGGCTTCCTTGGTTTGTGGAGCTCAATTTAAATGTCCATTCCTTTAGAATATTAAATTTTGACCCATACATCTCTCCCCAGCTCTCCCATCCTGTTTCCTGCTGCCCTGTTTCCTCTTTTCCAAATAACTGATTATCTAAAAATCCATTGGCAAAGAATTTGCCACTTAGAGAGGCAAGTTCCTCTATTTCTAAATGTGTTTTTCCTGCCTCAGGCTCCCAGGAACGGGAATAAGAGGGTCTTGGAACGGGTGTCTAGGTCAGAGGCGGTCATCTAGCCAGGTGAGAGAGCACCGCCATTTCCAAGCCCATGGGACAACATGGCTGCTCGGGTTTTGCTCCCACGGGGTCTCAGCACAGTGTAAACAGGGTTGTGAGCGGCCCGCCACCGGGGACAATATCAGTGATAATGCCAAGGGCAGCAGAGGTCTGGAGACCCTCTAAATCAGTCCAGGAAGCCCTGCTTGGGTCTTACCCTGGGAAGTAAGGACAAGGGCAAAATTGTCATTGGGTCAATATCATAAAGTCTGCTATTGTGAATAAATTTAGTTATAAGAGCTAAAAATGAACTTTCAGTAGAAGAGCCCCGACCCTTCTTGTTCCTTACTCCATCCAGGCGAATGATCACATAAATTTCCCTGAAATTTCAGAGATCGTATTGTCACTGGAGATATTTTTTTTTGTTTTGTTTTGTTTTTTTTGTTTCTCTCCGGTACCGGGAACCGAACTCACGACCTTGCGCTTGCCAGGCAGGCGCTTTTGCCGCTGAGCTAAATCCCCAGCCCCGTCACTGGAGATATTAAACATTAAAAAATAAGATCTTCCCTTTCCAGATCCTCCGCTGAGTGGACTGCATGGGGAGATGTCTGTAAGAAATTGTGGGTAAATATCTCAGACAGGGAAAAATGCACTTTAAATTGACACATCAGTCCAAACCACTAAGGTTGAAACTTTTTTTTTTTCTCTTTCCTTTCCAGCAGAATAGTAAAACAGACTCGTTATTGGCAGCCCATTAGCGCAAAGGAGAGGCAGTCTCCGGCATGACATCAGCCCACCGCTTGACCCAAATCTAGTATTTCACCAAAGCCTTATGCTGCCGGCTTTCCAACAGCGCAGAAGACATACACGGGGGAGAGAGGAAAGAAGGCATAAATAAGATACAGATTGGAGACTTTTTGATGTGTTTAGCACATTTTTGTGACTTCCTTTAATACCACAGACCTTGCATTCTTCCACCATTATGAGAACAAAAGACAAACCCGAGATGGGAGGGAGACCCATTCATTCAAAAGTTCTGTTTGCCTTGCTAGTATTTTTTAATTCAACTGCTCAAAAGCAGAGGTGAAAATGGGAAGCCAAGAAAAGAGAGCGTAGCCCAGTAACGTCAGATATAAAAAGTCCCTTCACTAAATCAGTTGTTTTTAAATTCATAATTGAACTTAAATAAAGAGCAACCTATAGGCAGCTGTTTCTAATATCGAGTCCCCACCACACATGAAAGACGCATTTATTCCCGCAGCAGCCTTCTTACCCTTGGGTGTTATCAGCTGAACATGTTTTGAACCCACCTAATGCATTTGAGGTAGCTTGGGTTTATTTTTCTTTCAATAAAATAAATGGTTTTGTAATTAAATTTCTGCACTGCCTGTGCTTAATGGTTACATTGACAAGTGCTAATGGATGGCAAGAGAATGAGTTTGAAATGAAACATGCTGTTTTAGAATCTGCAAGCAATTTTGCAGTGGGGCAATCAAGCCCCTCATGCCAGGGAAACATTTTCATTAATCTGCTCAGTGCGCCCCTGCCCGCTCTGCTAGCCGCATGAGGACACTTTTTAGCTCCCCCCGTGGCCACCCCCACCTTAGCCTTCTTCGAAGAAACACACGCGCGCACACACACACACGCACACACACGCACATACACGCAAATACCATGAAGCGAGCCGTTGTTTGAAACTGTTTTGTGGTCTCTGGCAGGCGGGCCTGTGGAAATTCGCTGACTTTCCACCTGAAATGGTGCAGCTGTCTCTCTCTCCTCCGAAGGGACCGACCGGCTCAATGTTTCAATCCCTGGCAGCTGGTCAACAAGAAACGCTGTCCCTCTGTTTTCTTTTTTTCAACTTTTTCCCTTTAGGTAATCTATTTTTGAATAAATCTTCTCAAAGAAAATAGAGAACAGCTATTACATATCTGGCTTCACTATATGCAAACTACTTGAAGCCCTGGCAAAGGAGGCCACTGGCCTTTGAGCCTCGCACTTCTAGAAGGTCCATGGATGGAAACCTGAATTGGCGAACATGGCTCTTGCTGGAACAGGTATAGGACCTGGCCTCAAGACCCATGGCTTGTCTCTTCCCAAAGGCTTGAACGCTATAGGGATGGGTGCCTTCCAAGTGGGCAGCTGCTCTGGAGCTCGCGGGGCCCCTCATCAAAGGCAAGGCATGGGTACCAGGCCCACAAGCTGACCGGGGCCTGCAGAGACGGGGAACGACTTGGACCCTCAGGTTCCACGGCTGCCCACAGGCGCACGACTCAGCACTTTCTCCCAGCTGGTGGACAACAGCCAGGGGGCTGACCCAGTGAGCGCTGACTCACGCGCCAGGGCAGCCAGGATCGCATGCTGGCCTGCCTGGCCTGGTTCTCTCTTGCTTTGTCCCAGGACAGGGTGGAGGGGAAAGGCTTCTGTGTGGTCCTGGCCTCCATGAATTTAGGGCAGTGGGAGACAGGAGATGACCGTGTGTGGAACTCCAGAAGCCTCCTAGCTCCTCGGAACTCCCTCACCCATTTCCTAAGTCCCAAATTGCCTTTAACAGAAGACAAAAATCTTTCAAATTTCTTGACTAGGGAAGAGGCTTGGGTGCAAAAGTCCTCAGGAAGGAGACGCGGGGTTGGGATGTCCCTCCGGGTGGCAGTGAAGGGCGAGGTCCAGTTTGTCATGAGAGCGATAAGGAAGAAACTTGACTAGTGCCTGAGTGTTAGGAGAGAACTCTTAGAGAAAGCCAAAGAAGTGGAGGACCAGTATTAGAGCCAACGGGCACCTTCACTGCAACCCTGTGAAGAAGTAGGACTCTTGACTAAACAAGAGTTAGTAAATTTATGAAAGAAATGCAGAATTTCGCCCAGGGTAAGGGAGCAGAGAGACCCATGTCCCAGAAGGAAGAATAAAGAGGCCATGGGGAAGAGCTTCAGCTGAACCTGCACTGGGATCCTGGGAAAAGCAAGATACCAGTGTGCAAGTCCTAACAGCAGCCCTCTGCCGCTACGAAAGTTCTGCGAGCTACTTCCCCTTAGGACGGTACAAACCGCATTCAGTCCGCAGACAATGAGTCTCCCTGGGTGCCGGCCTTGTGGCCCCTGGCGGACCCTCTTTCAGGGTCCAGGCATACCAAAGGCAAGGGCTGCGCTCTCCAGGATGACATCTGTGCTGTGTGACTTCGAGCACAGAGTGAGCTGTGCTGGGAGGAGCAAGAGGAAGCTGCAGGGAAGGAGTGAGCCCAGAAAGAGGAGCAGAATTTCCAAAGAGAAGATGTTCGAAGGAAGGGGCCGGCACCACAGGGAGGTACAAAGGTAAAAGTTGTCTCGGTAGAGTGATGAGTGATCCCAGGTACATGGAGAGTAAGGTGAGAGCCTGTGGGCCTGTGCAGTGTTATATGGGTAGGGGTGTGTGTGTGTGTGTGTGTGTGTGTGTGTGTGTGTGTGTGTTGGCAGGGGCGGCAAAAGCAGTGAGAAATGGAATTGAATGGTTTAGGCAGGACTACACCAAAGGCCATACTTTATCTTGAACAAAAGCTGGGGGCTTTCGGATGGGGTGAGGGCTGAGGGGTGATTCTGTGATCTCCCCCATCCTGTCTAATCCATTAATGGACACTGTGAGCCATAACAAGGTCAGGGTGAGGAGGGAAAACACTGCAGGCAGTAGACAAGAAGCTGCTTCAGTGGCCTAGGTAAGAGAGAAAGAAGGCTACGAAAACAGGGTGGGTGCTGGGCAAACAGTCCAGTGGTGGGAGGAAGGGAACTGCCAGCCAGTGGTTTATCTCAGGTGTCTAGGAAGATGACCATGGTCATGGGAGAGACAGGGAACTCCAAGAAGGAAGTGGGGTTGGGGGAGGGAGAAAAGAATACACCACTTCCAATTGGATACATGACTTAGAGTTCCTGGGTGGTGATGTTCACGACAGACTATTCAGGGGACAGAAACGGTCCAAGACAGAGGACGGCAGCACCCTAGGGAGTGCCAACATCAACAGGAGCCACTGCATCAGACAAGAGGGATCAGCGTGCTCAAGAGCTGAACTCAGAGAAAGGAGGAGAGATCTGAAAAGAAAGGCTAGAGCACATTTCTGTGCCACAAGGAGACCCAAGAACAGTCGTTGGGGAGGTGGTTAGCTCTGCCCATGGGAGGACAGAGCTTATTCCTGGGGAAGAGTTCCAGCAAAAGAGAAGTTGGGAGGGCTGCAGGGGGCAGAGGCAGCTGGAGGGATGCTGGACGTGGTTTTCATGAGGTGTCACAGTGAGGTATGGCAGGAACACTTTCTTGGGGGATGGGCCCTTGATTCATAATCAAGCAGGAATCAGTAGAGGGAGGTGGGAAAGGTGCCATAGAGGGGCTGTGATAGAGCAAGGCCCAGGGAGAAGCAGAAAAGGCTTGGCTTTGGGACACAGCGAGAAGAAGGCATCATGGCCAGAGAACCCCTGAGGTAATGGCAAGGGGAGTGAGAGTGTTGGCCGCCTCTCAGGGAAGAACAATGAGATCTGTGCTGAGCACCAGCCAGGGGTGACGATGGAGTTACTGGAAGGGAGTGGGATTGGAAGTGTGAGCTAGGCAGGAAAGGGATGCGACGTCAAGCACTCTCAGCTGCCCTGAGAAACCTGCAGAAGATGGAAGCTTGGCCTGGCAGCAGCCCTGTCTTCCTGGCCGTGACACTACTTGAACCTTTCAAGTCTGTCTGGAAGCAGAGACAGAGGCAGAGAACACGGTGTCAGGATTTCAGGCAGAGATGGCACCACAGCTACTGTGGGAAGCGAGAGGCAAAGGGCTTGAAGGACAAACCGGGGGGAAATTTGCTCTGGAAGATTTGTATTGATATTGTGGACTTGGTCTTCAAGACTCAAAACCTTGCGTTAGGCTGGAATTTTTCAGTCACTCTTCAATAAGAAATGCATAACTTCCGCCAGAGAGAACACTGAAGTAGGCATCACACAATTCCCCCGGCAGATTCTCCATCTCCTAGTACTTTCCTTTGCTGTGATCTGGCCACACAATCCAGACTTTTTGCCTTGGTGGTCCCATCCACCTTCCTCAGAACACATTCTGGTTCAGCTTCCCGGAAGGAAGGCGCTATTTAAATGAAGGCAACCTCGGCAAAACACAGGATTGATGACAACATTTTGTAGGTTTTTGCCTTCTCCTTGCAACGGCAAAACCAAACAAAACTAGTTTAGCTGCAATTTTCTTGCTTTCTGACTTGCTCTTGATGTTCAAAGAGGCTGCCAAAGCTAAATAGATACTGAACAAGTTCTAGCCAGTCTAGCTTTGGAAATTAAACACTGTCAGAGCTGTGGTCAGATGTGCACTGTCTGTGTACACGGAGAGTCCTGGCATCGGGTAAATCACCTCCAGTGTTTAACCTTACATGAAAGCAAGCATCTGAGTCTCTGCAGAGTGGAGAAACAGCTGCACCGTGGTTGCCATCCACTGTGTGCCACCCTACCATGGAGAGATGGGGTTCCACGGCCTCTGTTCTCCTCTGGCTCCCTTGAGCATCTCTACAATCCTCCCCAAAGGCCTAAGGAGATTTTGAAGTCATACTTCATGTGCTATTACCTTTAACCCCATGTCCTGTGCCATTAGCTGATCAGAGTGAGGCCAAGAGGTTCAGAGTCCAAGAAAGGTCTCTGTGGTGTCAGCAGCCCCAGGGTCTGTCTGGCCTAGACTCATGACTACTCAGATGCCAGGCATAGTGTGGAGAGGTGACAATGGGGAGTGCCTTAGAAGGCAGAGCATGGACTGCACATCCAAGAAAATACTACCTGCATGTATTCAGGGAGACGCCGATCACCACATGCCCAGGTACTCCTGTGTGCTCTTTGCATTTTGTGTCACAGCCACATCTACAAAGGGTGGATTTCATAGTTCGGCTTTCCACTGTTTCTGATGGATACTTCTTTGTCTCTGAAGCTTCCAAAGGAGCCATTTGGAATTTCCCCAACTCAATTTATGTCTAACCAAAGACGAGAAGAAGTAAATAATTAGGATGGGGACCTTACTATAACCCCTTTGCTAAATATTCACCTTTGTGAAACTGTTTCCCAGCACACTTGTAACTTAGGTGGATTTGTCCCCATTTGGTAACATATTTAGTTTTGTTTTTTGTTTTTGGTACTCAGAATTGAACTCAGGACCTCGTGCTTGCCAGACAGGTGCTTATGCTGCTGAGCTACATCCCCAGCCCTGTCCCCATTTGGAAGATGGGGAGTTAGGCTGTAAGATCTGGATTCCAGTCTAAGCCTCTTCTCTATGTTTCATCGACTGACTGCCTTGTTTGTAATACTAACATACGCTGCCTGAGAAGCAACCCAAATTAAAGAATTGGTGCTCCTGTTCTGGTGCGCTCTGTTGGTGTCTGTGTGGAAGAGGACTGAATTTCTAAACGTGTGGGCTGGAAAACAACTCTCTCATACAGTATTATTAGAACCAAGCACTGTAGAGAGCAGGTAGAAAGAGAGAGCCCTCTGCAGCTGCCAGGATGGAACGCATGAGGAGCGTGCCCGCTTGCCTTGTCTTCCTTGCAGCCAAGCCCTAGAGGCCTGGGCTGTCACTTTAAGATATAGAACACACGCTAAGAAATAACTCTAAGGACCCAGTGAGCGCTAAGGTCCCCTTACTGCAGCAGCATTCTGTGTGCCCCTGGGTTCTCACGCGGCCTTCTTCAGTGGAGGCAGATGAATGTCCAGAGGGGAAAAGGTGTTGTTAGATCCCCTAAGTGATGCATTATCCCCTTGCTTGGCTCCCTGGAAATCTCCCCTTGTGCCTGAAGGAAGCTGGCTAAACCCAGAAGAAAAAAATTGGTGGTGTGAGGATAGGATGCAAGTGAGCTCAGCGTTCTGTGGCAGTGTACAGTTAATGGAGCAGACATTGATGGAGCATTGTAATCCATCTATCCTTTGGGCTTGAGTCCTTGAAGGAAGCCTCCAGGAAGGAAGCTTCACAGAGGAAGGAGGAACGGAGGGAGGGGAGCCAGGACAGTTCCCACGTGAGAAGGTCCCTGCCTCAGGGAGGGTGGAACCCAAGGGCTGCGTACTGGGAGGGTCAAGGAGCCCCGGTGCTTTGGAGCTAAAGCGCTAGTTATGAGACTGTCCTGATGAGTCTAAGCCCTGAGGGAGGGATGTGAGCATGGCCTGCTGCCGGCCCGACTTGTACAGGGCTTCTGTCCAGATGGAAAAATGTACAAGACGTGAGGTAGGAGGGTGGGAAGAGACTTAGGGCTGCGGAAAGTGACTAATGGCCTTGGGATAGCAACTCTGCCTCCTCTGGGATCGGGTTTTACTGGAAGGAGACACAAAGATTAGTGACTTTCAGGTGAGGAAAAAGAAACATCATTCCTGGTTTCTGGCACAAAGTTTCTTTATATGGTTCCCAGAGAGCTGCATTGTGTTCCCCGTCTCCAGACCTCCGCTCATGACATTTTTTCTTTCTTCCCGTGTATCTAGAGCCCGCCAGGCCAGTTGGGGCCTCATCATGGTCATGAAGTCATCCCTGAGGATCTAACTTGGCATCTCCCCACTTGGACCTGCTACCGTAGAAGAAGGGAGGTCAGTTTCATCCAGCGGAGATAGGTGTTTAGGGCGAACACTTGTCTTTTCAGAGCCTTGAATTACTCAAAGATTCTGTGGGAACACATGTATACATTTTAATATATAAAACATTTTATGGAGTAAAACAACATTGGTAGGAATGTTTAACGCTGCGGCTTTGAAGACATTTCATGGAAATGGAGCGCCACTTCGAGTTGTAACCGACTGGTCACCTGCTCACTCTTCCAAGCTGGGGAACCTGGTGGATGAGATAGAGAAGCATGTGAGAGGACAGCAGGAGGCACGGGAGGACCCTTTCCTCACAGACGCTGGGTAACGGGAGAGTGGAAGCCTTGCTGATTAGGAGCAAATGGAAATCTTTTTAATTCAACTGCAGTTAAAGATAACAATGGCAGGTACTATTTATCACATACTTCCTACAAGTCAGGCATTAATAGCTAGATTACGTGCTTCATTTCAGTCAACCCTCATAACAGGTCAATTAGGTAACTATCTCTCCCACGGTACAGCTGGTGTAATCAAACCAGGTTAGGCAAAAGAACTTCCCCAAGTCAGAAGTGAGCAAGATCAAAGTGTGGGATCCGATCACAGGTCTGGCAGACTAGTAGCTGCTGTGGCATGACACTTCGGGATCTTACAGAAGAGACATGTAGTGTATGCTCACAATGTGTCACAGGCCTTTCCTAAAAGTGATTCATGGGTTGGCTCAAATCCTGGCCTCCACAAGTGCAGGTACAGACTCCAGCTCGAACGGAGAGTGCAGTGACTTCCTCCCCATCCTGGCGATCCCAGCACAGGTATGTGGGGACCTCACCTCTATCCCAACATCTGGAAGGTCACATAGGGCCCTGGTTTGACTTTTCTAGTCAGTGATAAAATGGCTGATTTGTTTTCCACCCCTGTTCAAGTTTGGCAATCATCAAGTCAGAACTACATATCTGTAAGCAAGAGCTGTGAATTTTGTTCTGTGCAAGGAAAACCCAGGTTAAGAAATCAAGGCTAAAGCCCTCTTGCTGGGCCAGCTTATCTCCAAGAACTTTTCTGTCTGGGAAGCAACTGGTTGATATTTTTCATCGTCGAAATGCCAAATCCTCCTTATTTATAGGAGTATGGATCACATCCCTTGGGTTCATTCAACCCTACAGCATTTTATGATGTATATGACCCCGGAAAATTGTGACCAGTTTAGGGGGACTGGAGGAAGGAGAGGATCTTCATTTCCTGCCCTCTGTAGCCTTTCCCTGGCACTTCCCTGAGGAGGGAGTGGGTTTAACAGAAGTACATACTTCTCCACAGTCTGTTCGGATTTGTCCCATCTCCCAGAAAAGCCCTTCTAACTTTACACGGCACAAATTCATGTCTCGGGGTCTTGCCAAATCTTGTCAAGTCCTGATGTTTTCCTTGGCAGGAATCACACCTTTCTGCTGAAATGGATCTGGTGAGTCGATTGAGCCTGGGTGCTGCTTTTCCGGGCATGGCGCACCGCCGCTGGGTCCCTTCCCAGGCTCCAAGGGCACTGGTGTGCCTCGTGTCCTGCCTCTTCCAAGCACACTGGCTTCCTGAAGCAGCAGGCTTCGGTGCCACGCAGGCCCAGGGCCCACAGGAGATGACTAAGTGGTTGCTTCAGTGTCACCCGGGTGCCGGCTAGCCTCTCCCCGCCATCCTTGCTGGTGGCTCCAGTCTTTCAGGTTAGAATGGAAATCTCGCGCATCCATTCAACCCATATCCATCCAACTCTGTTCATTGTCCTAGGCACATAGCAGGGAACTCAACAGGGAACAAAACAAAGCAAAAGCCCAGTACTCACAGCACTTACCTTCTAATTCATCTAATCAACTTTTAAAATGAAGGGGTTAGGATTTTGTATGATCCTCCTCCCAGTGCTATGATGGAATTCCTGATGTCTGTGGGGGCAATATTTGGGACTGAGAGACCTTTTAGTTCTTCTACAACAGTGGGTCAGCAGGCCTGTTTTGTATGATCTACAAGCTAAGAATGGTGTGCACTTTTTTTCTTATTTCTTTTTTTTATGCAATATTAGGGGATTGAACCTAGGGCCTTTGCAGTAGGCTACATTCCCAGCCCTTTACTTATTTTTTTATTTTATTTTAAGACAACATCACACTAACTCACTGCATTGTGCAGGCTGGGCTCATAATTGCTCTTCTCCAGCCTCCTCCTCCCGGAATGCTGAGATTACGAGTGAGTATCACCATAGCTGGTTGGTGTACACATTTTTTTAGAGGTTGAAAACAATCAGTGAAAGAATATTATGTGACATGTGAAAACTAAGTGAGATACATAGTTCAGTGTTCATAAAGCTTTATTGGAACACAGCCATGAGCATTCATTTACACATCATCCATGGCTGCTTTCACACTTCAGTGGCAGATTTAAGTAGCTGTAACGCAGATTCCATGTGGCCCCAAAAGCCTACTATATTTACTGCCTGTCCCTTTACTGAAAGTTTGCTGACCTCAGCTCTGGAATCATGTGGTGGAGACAGACATTTATTTTCCATGTGCATAAAGTGGCCCACAAGCAGGAATGTCACTTTCTCATTCTGCCTGTGGAAAAGAATCATAAAGTGGAGTGGATGTTGGAGGCTGAGTTTGTCTCTGAAGAATTTGTCTCTTCTTTCTTTGGCACACGGAGACAAGCCTCCCTGGGGCATTTTCCTGCAAATGCAAGATTCCTTCCTAGCAATATCTTCGATGTTATTTGTCACAGTAGATGCAAATTTGGGAGGTTCTGGGCTCCCTGGTGGGCGGGGCATCCTTGAGCTGGGCTCTGCAAATGTAAACAATCGTATGTATGCCTTTGGAAAGAGCATGGGTTCTAATCCCTCCACTTTATACCTTGCATGGTGTTGCACAAATTATTTTAGGCAGAAGCCTCAGTTCTCCTGTGTGTTGACTTCCTCAAAGACTATGAAGCGACACAAATAGGATCAAACGCGTGAAGGTATTTGTGAGCTAAACCACAGCTGCGAATACATGGTCTACTCGCCCTTCCTGGGTGGGAAGCAAAGCCGGCTGAATTCTGTCCTTTGTTCTTTGTGAACACGTGACTGGGGGGAGGTGAAGGGAGAGATAACCTAAACCAAGTTCTCCTTCCTTCACTCAGGGTCTCTCCTGCACTGAGCAGCCTCTGCCCACCCCTCATCCTCGATTCCACTTCCTCTTTGGAGCCAGGTCTGGGGATTCCCAGCCACGAGAGAGAGAGCACTGCTTCTCACAGCCGAGGCCTCCCCCGCAGTCCCTCCTGCAAGACTCTGTCCCTTAGTTTGGAGGGTGCCACAGCTATGCCTTTTCAAACACCTCCAAATCCTTTTCAATGCAGGATGAACCTACCAGCCACAGCCTGCTCAGCTGATTTGTCCGAGACAGCTATGCTCTTTAGGTAATTTAGGGTTGGGGAAGGGTGAATTTTGCAGAGAGGGGTGATTTTTGAAAAAATTAAATCTTCCTCCCTCACTGGCCTCCTGGCTTCTTAGGGCAGAGACTTTCTGTGCCACTGCTCTCTGTGGTGTCACCAATAGCTACATGGTGCCAGGCACCTGGTGGAGGCTTTGCAATTGTTCTCTGACTGCACTATGGTGTCTTGGGATTGGTGGCAAGGCCTGGATCATTCCACTGGTACCTTTTATGGGTTTATACACATCCCCTCTGTGATAAACACAGCATTCTACACAGCAGGCCTACTATAGTATAAGTCATTGGGTGATGACCACAATGAGCATGAGGGTGAATAGCCAACCCACCAAATATCAAAGCCAAATGAACAAAACAAAGCAGGTAAATGGGTCTAAGTTGCATAGTGTCTTTTTACAAAGAACTTTCACTTGCAAGAAGGCTAGTGTCTTGTTCTTCATATTTTGTTCAAGGACAGCTGCCATAAGATAATGAAAACTCAGGACTCTGACACATAACCTGGGAAGTTGCATCTCCTGAGAAAACTCTCACAGGAAAGAAATACCCTAACAGTGACACACAAAGGCTGGCACTTATAATCACCATCCTCCATAGTTAGGAGAAGAGGTTTTAAATATGGGCTGCAGAACAGATGTCAAATCCCCAGCCATACTTCTGCTATGCTCTGTTTGTTATGAGTCACCCTGGAGCCTAACCATCCCGGCACCAGTTCTCATGGGAAGCATCGATGTGTGGCCAGAAGTACGTGCTGATGGGTGAGCTCACCAGAGGGGACCTGAGACGCTGGGCCTCAGGCTGGCTTCTTTGCTTCTTCAGTCACTTTGCTCCCTCCCCGCACATCTCTCCTGAATCACCTTCATCCTCCCTTTTCGAGCTGGATTCTCAACTCTCTTGCTGGGCTCCCAAGTCCTTCCTGCAGCACTGGCTGATCCCATGCAGGGGACAGAGACTGCAGAACACTTCTGCTCAGGACACACATGTGCTTTCTGCCACCCACAAGTAGCTGAGTCCTACCGGGGGACAGCACTGCAAAGAGGTGAGTGGCTTTCTCCATCTTCTCCTTAGAGCCCCAAGTAGGGAACCTCTGCCACCCCGATTTGCCAGTTCATTCCAGGGCTCCCCGTGCTACTGGCAGGCTCAGCCACTTTCACCAGTGGCCCTACCTCTCATCCTCTTCAAGATCCCAAATTCCACCTGGGCAATTAAAATTCCAATTACAAAATTTTAATGGACAAGTATAATTGTATTTTTTATCTGGTACAACATGATGTTTTGATGAATGCATACATTGTGGAATGGCTAAATCAAGTTATTTGGCATGCACATTGCCTCATACACTTCTCTCTTGTTGTGATGAGAACACTTAAAATCCGCTCTCTTAGCAATTTTCAAGGATAGAATATATTGTTATTAACTACTGTCACCATGATGAACAATAAATCTTTTCCTTTTCCTCTTTAATTAAACCCAAATAATGGTAGGGTTTTGCATGAGGAACTTTATATACAGGAACCTAAGGAAAGACCCCAACACTCGGAATAGGTTTTCCTAAGTCTGGCAGACCCTCTCCCTCTGCTTATTTAACCTGGTCCCTGCAGCAGCCTCGCAGAGCCCTAACCTGCAAGGCACAGGTTTCACTTTAGCGGATACAGCTGGTGTCCAGGGCAGCTGAACCACCCCTCATCTGTCTGCAGTGCAGGGGAGTTCCACTGCTCAGAGCTCCTTTGCTTCCCTTTGTTGTTGTTAGTCTTTTTAATTCCAGCCATTTTCATGGGTGTGTACTGCTGTATCACCTGATAATTTCAATTTGCATTTTTCTGATGACTAACAGTGGTAAGCAGCTTCCCCATACTTGTTGTCCATCTGCTTAGCCTCTTGTAAAGTGCATTTAGAATCCTTCGCACATTTCAACTGGCTACAAGTCGTGTCTCAGATATATCTACCCTAAGAATCTTCTTCAGTCTGCAGCTTGCCCTTGCACTTTCCTCATGCTCATCTGGCCCCAGTGAAATCTTTTGGTAACTTAAAACCAAGGAGTTAGGAGGAGGGGTTCACACTACGGCAGGCTGTTTTTACTTCATTGCATTTCCAAATCCCTTTTCACACAGTCAATAATATTTATAGTTCAGCACCACAGAAGGTGCCCTTGTGTCCCCTCCCAATCAATATACCCCCGGCAAAAGTAAATTCTATCCTGACCTCTGTCACCATACATTTGTCCTGCTGCTCCTGTCCTTCATACAAATGGAAGGACGCCGCATATACTCCTGTGTCTGGCTCCACTTGCTCTGCATTCATTATCCATGAGATATATCAACTTTGTGGGTCGCTGTAGTTTATTATTAGTCATCGCTAAATGACCTTCCATTTTATAAATGTGTTGCAACTTGGGATGTTTCTGAGCTAGTGATATAATGGATAAGCTTGATAAATAAATATACAAATGGATATACTATTATAGTTCTAAAAAGATAAAGCTTTATTCCTGTCCATATCTTTTGATGGTGGAATGTAATTTAGCTCTCTGCCTAGGAATGGAATTGCTGGGTCTTGGGGTCTGAATTTGTGTTTTGTTTTAGCAGATACTGAAAGTTTTCCAAAAGGCTGGTACTACTATATACTCCCATCCACAATGTGTGTGTGTGTGTGTGTGTGTGTGTGTGTGTGTGTGTGAATTTCAGTTGCTCCACATCTTCTCCAACACTTGATATTTTCCATTTTTTAAAAATTTAGCTTCCTGCAGTGTGTGTATCTCACACACTGTATTGTATTTCAATTTGCATTTTACTGATAAGTACACTGAGCATATTTTTATATGCTTGTTGGCCGTTTGATTACCTTCTTTTTTATGAGGCACTTGTTGAGTCTTTTGTACACATATAAACTTGAGGTTGTTCATATTTTTATTTTTGATTTATGAGAGTTCTTTATATATTACAGATATTCATCCCCTGTCAGATGTATGTGTTGTGAATATTTTCCTCCCAGTCTGTGGTTTGATTTTTCATTTACTTAATGATATCTGCTGATGAATGGAAGTTCTCAGTTGGAATGAAGTTCAGTTACCAGGAGTGTAGGAAGGCACTCTTGCGTGGGGTTCTTTCTCTGCGCTCTGTTCGTGACAGGGTCTCTGGTCCCAGATGCCTCCTCCACCCTTCCTGTAGGGCCCTTGTGCTCTTGATAACTGCTCAGTTCACTTGCTGTAGACTCCTTAGATGGAGCCTGAGGCTGTTACTCCTCTTCGGAGAAACAGAGTTCTCTTTTTCTGGTTCATGCCTAGATATTTGCTTGAAACCATAGGACCTGAAGGCTGGAACTCTATCATCCTTCTGGGAGGTCTCTACCTGTGGTCAGCAGCCAGCACTCCTACCCTAGCTCCCTTGACAGTTCAGCTTCCCATCTGAAACCCACCCAAGGGTGTGTTCGCCAACTGGAGGCAGTTTTCTAATCCTTATCAAGACCTTCGTGGCTCTGGTTACCTGCTGTGACAGGTGATCTTGACACCTCCTTCAGTGTCCTCTCAGCAAGGGAAACCTTCTCAAGATCCCAAGATTACAATATAAAGTTACTGCTCACCCCAGAAACAAGATCATATACTACTGGCTCCACATTTACACTCCAAATTTGGGTCCAGCGTAATCCAATCAAAGGGCTATGACCATCTCATCACATATCTCTAAAATACTGCCAGAACTGTCCCTCTTTGTCCTCCAGGTGGGTTCTTCACATGGAAGTAGAATCATTTGGATATACAATCAAGTAATCACAAAAGTCCATAAGCCTGGTTGTGAAAAATTTACATCTTCATTTCTACAAACCTCCAGTTAAAAATTAGCATTTCTTTTAATTATGGATAGAGACAGACTACAGTTGCTTAGCAATATCTGAGACTTTGCCATTAATAGAAATCACAGATGCCTTCATATTATATAGTTGGTGGCATGTTGAATTATTATTCACATTTATCATTACTGAAAGAATTCAGAAGTTACAATCATCACTAGATCTTACATTTGATGTGCTACTAAAGAAACAAATATAATACAGGCACTACAGTATATCACAAACTTGTTTCTTAAAAATAGGTTGTAATTGTTTTAATATAATTTATGCATTTCAATACTTTATTCTAGGAAGCAGCTCACAGGTTTAAAAAATTGCCAAAGAGTCCTAGGCACAACAAAGGTTAAAAATTACAATTGACTAAGGGATCCTCTTAAACCCATAGCAATTTAAAATCATTCAGTGACCCATGCTGATGCATTGGTAGCTATGATTCTGAGTGGTAGTGCCAAATGTCTGCTCCATCTTTGTTAATGTGTTCTCCTGGCATGGCGACAGGGGTAGGGAAATGTCACTGTAGCTACTCATGTGGCTCCAGTTTTCCCTGGATTCTGGTACCCTGGGGATTCTGAAAGAGTAGGGCATCTCTTTTGCAGGTCAGAGGAAATGGGTAGCTATCCAGCTAAGTAGATTTCATGCTTGACTTCAGGGGAATAGCCCAAATGATGATCTATTTGGGAGAGTAAATTAAAGAGGTAAGTGGGCACATGGGCTTTATTTGGTTTAACTTCTGCTGGTTTTGCTGCTCCCCTAAGCATCTCAAAAGAATATAGTTTGTTAGACTTCTCCCAGCATCCAACCCCTCCCTGCCCCATTCTGGCCAGATCTTGCCTCTCTGAGGGAAGTTTAAAGGGGAGGGCTTACTAGGATCTCATCTCTCCTCAGGCCAACTAGTGTAACTATTCTTTCATCACAATTTCTGGTCGTGATTTCACCCACTCTTCCCACACCCATCTCTCCTAACTTTTAAACTTGAGTCCCTTGGACCAGAACACTCGTGAAGAAGCAGTAGTCCTCCCTTCCTAGAAGTACTGTACTGCTTCTAAAGTTTCCATTTAGTATTGAATAGATATTAAATGGAAGAGGTTTAGTAACATCATACCTAAATCCATTTCCTTGGCTCATGACATGAAGGACAAGTGAGATCCCCTAGTCCTTAAAATCAGGAATGTACATTTCAAATTGCTATATAGGTGTCCTTAAATAGGTATTTCTCTCTGATCTGCCTTCCTCATACACCCTGCCTTCCATCCTGTCCTGAAACCAACTAGAGTTTGGCTATGGGGTAACTATATGGAATTTCATTATGGAGTAAGTGCAAATGGTTCTGAGTTGTGTGAAGGACCACTGCCACTCATGTCTTGGTAAAGAGTGGAGCTGGCATGACTCTAGCTGTCTTCCCCGTCTTCCCACCAAGGTCACTTATGTTGAATGTCCAGATGTGTCATCTTCAGAGAAAAGAGACTGTAGCCCATCCTGTTGATAACATTCTTTCAAGACACAGTAAGTTCTCTATAAAAAGCTAAACTGTCATTTGTTATTAACAGAACGTCTAGCCAAATTGTTGGCGCTGATGGAGTTCTATTAGTTCTGTTTTTGCAATAGTCTGTCTTCCTCTGCAGACAAATGGGGATCCTCTGCCCTCACATTAGCTTTGTTTTATGGTTCTTAGATGTGCAACACAAGTGAATGGTTTGGAGCTGTTTCCTACCCGTAGTGATGGGTGTCAGTTTCTTGGATTCCACCATGAAAACTGTAACTCTGAGTGGTGTTCCACTAACTCAAAGCCAAGCTGATTTGGAAAGAGAGTTGGATTCTGTGATTCACAAGCGAAACTCAGTGCTTTGACTTCTGACCCTTCCTCTAACTCATGTGTGGCCTTGGGTTGGTTCTTCCGTAGTTTTGGGCCCCAGTTGACTCATCTACAAAAGGGCAGAGGAGGCATGGATGAGCTCACAGCCCCTTCCAGCTCTATCACTTTATTATTCTAGTAAATGTATCACAAGAAGTCACGAAAATATTCAATTATAGCAATCCTGAAAAATAACTGTGATTCTGCCTTACATGGAGATTAAAGAACCCTACTTGACCTGTCAGTCTCTCACCTAGTCAGTATGTGTACCCCTGAAATTCTACCAGATTCCCATACACTATTTTTCTAAAATTGATTTGGGGCCAGTGTGTAATCCTGTGTCTCATTATCGAAAGGTCAGATTCTAAATTGTAAGAAGGCCTCTTTAGAATGGTATGTTTTTCTTGCAGCAATTGTTAAGTGGTCGGTTGTGATGTTTTTAGCATTTATTGTATTCACTATCTAAACAGTCTCTTATAATCCAGTAAGTGTAAGATTAATAAGCAGACTGGAATTCATCCTGGGTTTGATTTCATCTGATTCTAGTGGAAGGGCCTCTCCCATCTGTCCCTCCTCTCCCCAAAATATGGTTAAAGCAAAAAGACTTGAGAAAGTTCTGACTCTGCTTATGACCTTGAATCTCCATGATTTGGGGAAAGGAAAAAATGTTGTTCAGTGTCTTCATCCACCAGTTTTTACAGTTTAACAGCTGTAAAATATGGTAACATTTCTTACGAAGAGAAATCTATTTGCCATCACTGTATTTTTTGAATGATTCAAACACCCACCACGTCGCCTTCTCACGTTCAGACATACAATCCCCCTCCCCATGTAAAGCCTGAGTCCTAACCATGTTTTAATGCTGTATTACATTCATCTGTTTGTTTAGATCATGCTCTAAGAAGGAATAGCAAGGAGACAGGACATCACAGTGCCTAATGACATTTCACAGCCCAGTTGCATCTAAGGCAAAAGGCAGACCTGTCCAAGCCACTGCTACATTTCACCTATTTAAGATTATGAGATGCTACAGATGGAGTCCTGGAGGCTGTGTCCTTTCAGCCATGCTGTTCTGCCATTGAACAAGGATCTTTCTTACCTCCCCATTTTCTTCTACCACTTCCAGGCTCCCCTCTGAAGCACACTGTAACACTTGGACTACATTAACCAAAACATATACTTAGAATTTCATTGACTGATTGCTTTACTGCACTCCAAATGGCCTAGAGTTTTGTAACTGAAACAGTGTAAATCATGCCTTACATGGGATACAGTAGGATGTGATGTTTGGAGAAAGGAAAATATGCTTCCTTATAGAAGCACCAGACACTAACCCATCTGGGTTGTAGAGAAAAAAATTTCAGTCATTCATTCTGATGTTTTGTCTACGTAGTACCAAACATCTGGGAGCTGGGTGACAGACTGAATTTTTCACTTCACATCCAGATGTTTTTGCATTACACGGAAATAATTTAAAGAAGTCAGCTATATTTTAAAGAATTTAAATAGTAAAAGCATAAAAATTCTAGTAACTTAACTTTTGAGGCAGAGTTGACAAATGAAATAGAAATAAGCTTTTGGTTGGTTCTCTATGCCATGTTCTAGTTAGAAAATAAAAAGCTAACGTCTTTTGCAACTAAACTGTAAGAATTAAAAGAACCATGAAGAAATTTCCTAAGAAATACTGAGTGTATATCACTGAAAATACAATTTGCACTGAAAATACAATTTGCTGTTCAACAGTCGAAATGCCCACATTTTGCAAATTCAAGTTAATACTGGGACAGTGAAAAGCAATCTTTCTGACCAACAGTTGTCCACATCTTAGGAGTTTTATTCCAAATGACTGTGAATACATGTATTCCTTCCACATAAATATGAATGCATGATCAACAGGTTATCAAGGGTCTGATGGGATTTGCAAGAATTTTCAGGCTGTTTAAAAAATGCATATTTTGAGGAATGCTTTTATTGATACAAAATGAAAAAAAAAAAAATCCACTCAGTGGAGGCACCTTAAACACTTGTCCCAAGAACACAGAAACATTTAAATATTCTGCAACACAATCACTTGAAAATGTTTTATGTCGTTTTGAGAACTGCATTTTCTTGTCCGCTCCAAATTAAGTGACATGGGATCCCATGTTTGAGGATATGTTCAAAATCTATTTCCTTGTATTAGAAGACATAGCAACTATTCAACCTGGCCTCTCAACTGCCAACAGGCTTTGTGGGTATTTCTTATGCCACGAAAACCCTAATATATTTTTTCATTGCTTCCACAAAGGCATATCGAGTGTGTACATTACACACAGCAGTGTTACTGAACTGAATTCGCCTGGTGCTGCATTTTTGCTGACTCAGCACATGGTTTCTCTTTCCCATATTACTAAAACAACTTTCCTCTGGGGTAAAAACTTTGCAGAAAAGCTAAGGCGCATAGAAGTACAGAGAGGCCTTATTTTCACCCTTAATTATGCCAAGTCCAAAGGCAAATACAAAAATCTGACCAAACTCTTCGAGGCTTATGCAATTAAAATAAAAGTTCCCTCACTCTTCTGCTCCCAAGGACCCCGCCCTGTGCCCGTGAGAATTCCAGAAAGTTGAAATACAATTTCTTGTTCACCCATACAGTGATTTGCACCCAGCCTCTTTGCTTGCAGTGGCGTCTGTGATGTAAGTATCCAGCACCTTTTCTACTGCTTTCTGTGCGATATTTTAAGCAAGGCAGGTCAATCTCATTTTTTTATCGACTCGCACCAGAAAATAGTTCTTAAGAGTTTCGCACCGAGGAAGCTGCAAATCCAACACCGGTACACTTTTAGGGCTGGGGTGATAGCACTTCTTCGTTCCACCTTCTCTGCATGACGCAGAGGCGCGGGAACCTGCAGAGACTTGGGCTTGTGAGCGCACACCGATCACAACCTACTGCCTGGCAACGGCCGGTTCCCATGCACATCGAACCTTCTCGAGGTTTGCTCTGGCTTCCCTGACACACTCAGCAGTCTCGTGGCGGTGGGAAGCGCTGAGCTCCACACTAGCTGGAGGGACGGTGGCAGGCAGAGTACGGTGAACCTCCGGTCTCCCTCACTGCCCCCACCGCCCCCGTGACCGGCTCCCTAATCAATGCAAAAGTCGCAGGAGGCCAGGCCCGCAACTGGCATTCCAGAGAGCGAGGACCACCAGCCGAGCTTTAAATAAGTGCAGATGTGACAGTCCGGGGACACCCGAAGAGGGCGGCCTCTGCGCCCCTCGCCTGCCTCTCTGCCCGGGCCGGTGCGCCCGCCAGCTGTAATGTCACCCAGGACGGGGGCGCACCAAGCGGCAGTGCAGGGCAGGGAGGCCCGGAGTTCGAGGGCAGCGCGGGAATGGTGTGAACCCCTTCGCCCTCGCTGCTGCTTCTCTAAAGAGGCGGGAAGAGGCCCACCTCGGCCGCCCGTCGGGCCTCGCTGAAGTCTCGACCCGGCTGGCCTGGGCGGCCTCGCCTTCCCACCGCGGCGAAGGCCGGACGGGGGCTGAGTCCCCGCACTCCGCGCAGCCTCGCACCTCCCCGGCCCGGGAGCGCGACGCGGAGGCCTTCGACGGGG
>NW_004955441.1:12033474-12167143 GCF_000276665.1 Chinchilla lanigera | reverse complement strand
CGGCCCTGCGCTGTGCGGCCGCGGGGCCGAGCACCACGTGAGCCCGCCGGGCGCCCACACCGCACCTGCGCGCCTCTCCCGCCGCTCTCCGCGTGCGCGCGGAAATGTCACCGGCCTCGCGCCATCAGAAAGTTTCGGGACTTACCGGAAACCGCCGAGAGCGCTGGCACCGTCTGCGCGCCGAGGCGCGGGAGCGCGAACTGGCCGGAGCGACCCGGCTTGGCGCAGAGGCTCCCTTACCCAGCCCGAGAGGCGGCAGCAATGGGTGTGCGGCAAGGGGAGCGACTCTAAACGACCAAGTGATAGACAGCTTTGAATGATTTCGGAAAACGATCCAAACCCTTAATTCCGTTCTACACACACGGCAGGACTTGGAAATGGCAGTTGTAAGCAAAAAACAAAAGCTCGAATTTATTGATATAAGCCCTGTTAAAAGAGACGTGGGAGACGCAAGGCAATTAAATGCAGGCTGATGAGACGACTGGACAGGACGGTACCGAGACGTTCGCGTGAATTTTTCGGTTCTTTTTTAAAGTACAAGAATTTGGCTCAACAACTTTCCCTGCGGCAAATAATCCCAGATAATATGGTTCCTTTCCTGATGCAGGGATTCTTGGTGATGTGTACCTAAAACAGCATTCACACGGTTTGTGATTGTGTAACACAAACAGCAAGACAGAACCAAGCTAAAGACTAGCAAAGTCCCCTTGGGTAAATACTTCATTCCATCGCCTAAAAATAGTTGTTGGTTTGCACAGTAATCTAAGTTACACAGGGCCACGCGTAGCTGCTCTTTCATAAAGAATATTTCAGCTTTCCTCAGACCCTCCCCGCCAAGACAAACTGTAACGTCAGTATTTTTGTTCTTTAGGGGGAATAAACTGTCCTTTTCCACCGCCTGAAATGCTCAGAAATGAGACGTGCTAGGCGTATATGTGAGAGTATTTTAGAAGAGTGCAGGTGTGGGCTGATTTGAATTACTTGGTTTTGTGTTCTTTTAAGGGTCAGATGTAGGGTCTGGTTTTAGGGAGGGCAGAGAGAATAAGATTTCCGGAGTGAAAATGCCTGCGTGTCCAGCCTCAGCGGTAGGAGATAATGCAAACCTGACCAGCAGAAGCCTGGAAAACGATGTGCCTATCACACGCCTGTCATCAATCAAAAATTATTTAATATTTTCATTCAGTTAGTCGAATGACTCTACCATTTTGAGAATTTTCACAAGTAAGCAATTAGTGAGATAATAGAAAAATCTTCTGAAGTTTCTTCCTCATTTAATGGCACAGTAAATTAGCAAGCAGCGTTAGCCTTCTGTAACTTATTCAGTATTTATAGGAATATAGTATTTGCAGAAATGTAATAGCTAGGGAATTTGTCGTGTGGCTCAAAATGACGTGCAAGAATTTCACAGTTCGTTTTTCCAAATTAGTAGGAAATGCTAGCAGAATTACTCAAGAATATGTTTTCAAAGGAATCATTTTGAAACAAAGGACTAAATTTAGGAAACCAAATCAGAACAGTCCTAACCAATAGGTTAACCTAAGCGATGGATCCAGAGATAATGGTTGGGTATATGGTTCTTGAATGATTCTCTGCACAAAAACTCAATGGACATTAAAAACCCTGTGCTAAAACATATAAAAGGGACTGTATTAAGAGAGATAGTTTGTCTTATGTAACTCGAATTCTTCATAAACCAACATAGAAAAATAAAAGCTATGTTGGTTTTTTTACTCCCTAAATATCGGTAATTTAAATTCCCCAAATATAATTAACCTTATAAAGTTGAATCATAGGACATAAAAGCTACTATAAAAACTCCTTTTGTACGAGAATGTAGATCAATAGTAGTTTTTAAGTCAATAATAACTAGATCTGTGTTGATTGAGACTATAAATCTGTCTTCTGTGATTTTCTAGCCAGTTTTTAATATGAGATAAAATATCACATATAAACATCCTTGAGATCCGTTTTATTATAAGGAAATAATTTTCTTTGCTGACAGGGCACATTTTTATTATATTTTTGAGACCTGTTAAATTTGATGACTAAACAACTCAGACCACTCATAATATTTTACTTCTGAGAAATGCATTTAAAAATAAGAACTAGTGACATTGATATTGAACTTTCATAACCAAGAATCTGTACATATAGAGCAGGGAATAGCTGCCAATAAAAATTAAATACTAAGGTTCAGGTGGAGAAAGACATTAAAAATTTGTTTGGCACAAAAATAATCTATTTTTCCAACAATTCTTAATGCCTGTCCTTTTAGGGATCCCTTTTAACTTCCTCCTATGATTGCAGCTGTGTGTAAGTGTTGTGTGTTGCTTTTTCTTCCAATTTCCATTTGGCCTTTGCAAGGAAAAGAAAGAAAAGGAGGATAAAAATCTTGAGCTGCTCTGATACACAGAAGGACTTAGAGTTTATTAATTGGAGAATTTAGCTTATCCCCCTCTCTATTCATCTGAAATTAATTAAGTGTGTAGAATTACAAGGTGGTGTATCTGAGACAGCAGGCCCTGCTCAGCCTAATCAAAAGGGCACATGTTGAATGAGCACAATTTAGTTAAGGTTAATCCAGTGAAGATGATACCTCGCTGGTCTTAATTACTCTAGGTGATAGATTGTGGAACGGGAAAATAGGAAGGAAAGGAAATTCTGTCCTACTGAATACCAGGATTTTCTAATTTAGTGTAGTTCTTTGTTTTCACAGAAGCAAACAGTTTCCATTCAAAAAGCAGGACCACACTCCTGGGGTTCTTGTTTAAGGTGGATAAAAGAAAGAAAATAATAACTGCATTGCATTTTTTAAAGAAAAATGAATGGCAACCAAATAGGTAGGTTTTAAATGTATTTTTAAGAATGTGCTTTTAATTATACACGTGCCAGTTGGAGGACTTTATCACAGCTCAGTGGATTCTTTGTGATTTCTGCTGGTAGTGGTTACTTTTTTGAACTCTCCTCTGAGTGCCGAGAACGATCACCCTGCTGAAATAAAAAGACATTTTTATACATATAAGACTGCAATCATGACATGAATACATCTGTACTATACAAAATAATGCAATTTTAAATATTAATACATATACAACTAACCACCATGATGAATTGCACAACTGTAATGTTGAGCAAAAGAAGACAGAAGCAACAGTACACACTTTATGGCTCTATTTGGAAAAAGCTCAAGAAAGACTAATCTATAGTGCTACCAGACAGGACAGCAGAGCCCTGGGTCGAGTTTCTGGGTGCTAGAAGCAGTCTTTCTTGAGCTGGGCCCTGGTTTCACAAGTGTGTTCACTTATGAAAATTCATTACGTTTACGAATTTGCAAGCTTATGACTTACGCATTTTCTGGATACAGGTTTTTATTTCGATTAAATATTTACTTTGTGAAATGAAAGTGAATCAGAAAAACTACCAAGAAGCTAAAGAGTAGAATTTTGGTACAGTCCATTTTAAAAGACAGAAGTGTTGGGGCTGAAGTCTGAGGCAGAATTCTGAGAGAAAATGCATGAATCATCTAGCAAAATATCATAAGCAAGGTTTGAATGTGTCTACTTTGCCATTTAATACTGAAGAGCCACAAATACTCAGATTGTGCCTCAGTATTCATTCACCAAGTAGATCTTTTTTGTTCTTTTGCTTGTTGTTTTGTTAAAGTTGAAGACCGATTAGGTCTGAGACCCTTGTGTAAGGGTCTCAGTCTTTGTCCTTGTATAAGGTCCCGCACCTCCACGCTAGTTTCCTTCACGCACCATGCATTAAAAAATCATCAGATGATTTCCTCGTTTTCGGTTTTTTGATATATTTTCTGCTCGAGAAGGCGTATCTGTTTCTGATTTATTAGCATTTGATCCCCTCGTTTCCTGCCATTGATCAAGCCTAATACTTAGCTCAGCTGATGAGTTTAATATGAAATCTGATATTTCAGGAAGACGAGAGGTTGAACACATTTTTAATAATTTTTTTGCCCTTCATTTTTTTCAGAGTTGGATGTGCACATGAGGCACCTCTCAAAACCTGAAACTACATTTATTTTTCACTACATCTTCCTGGTAGAAAACTTTTTGGAAGTAAACATGTATTTATCAATAAAACAGATGTTTGTCAAGTGTCACCCACATCCTGTCCTCATATATACATTTACACTCTCCGACTAAAACAAGCCTCCAGCCCAGTACTGGCGGGCTGTCTGTCGTGCAATCCCCAGTGAAGTCTCGGTTGATAAGGTCAACCCCCTGGGAACATCTGTATTTGATCAGTTTGTACAAAACGGGGGCCTTCCTAATGCTGGACTTCCCTGCAGTCAGCTATGACAATAGTTGATTCACCACTGCCCGGTCCTCCCTCAGGAAAACTTTTTTTTCTCCTGAATGCCCAGACTAACTCCTACTCACATGAGCCCAGGGCAGTCTCATAATTTCCCAGGTGGCATCACACTGAAGGGAGACTTTCTCCTCAACAGGGAAAATGTCATTCTAATCATTGCTGAAGCTAGTACGATTTATTTTCCTTTATCCATTTTGATGCTAAGAAAATGTAACAATTAGAACTGACCAAAAAAGGTCATGAACATGTCAATACTTCAACTACTTCCACTTCTGGTAGGTCAGCTCCCCGCTCCCAGGTTCGTAATGGGGAGCAGTAGCGTCTGTATGTGGAGGTTTTCTCCCCTCTCTCTCTCTCTGACCGCACTTTCCACATTACGTCAACAGTTTTTGCATCAGAAAAATCTAAAGAACAGATACCCTTTTCTCTAAATAAAAAAATAACATTTAGGAAAGCATCATAGCACCTAGAAGGTATTCTGATAGTTGGAATGTATATTTTTATTACCTCAATAAAAGAACAATTGAAATATAAAAAAATTTGATGAAAAGTATTGTATAATCTTTATTTTCTCTATTCTGGGGACTCAACGAACACAGGACCATCTCACTGAATTATATCCCGGGCCTTTTTAGTTTTTATTTTGAGACGAGATCCTGCTAAGTCACTCAGTTACTCAGGTTGGCCTTGAACTTGCCATATTCCCTCTCAGCCTCCCAGAGTGCCAGGATTGCAGGTATATGCCACCACACCCAGCTATGATGTAAACTTAAATCAAACATAGACCTTAAGACAGCATGGAAGAAATGCTATTAAAACTTGAGACATCTTTAAATTCCTACTGGTAGAGAATTTAGGAAATCCCCAATGAATAGTTTACATCACTTTCTTTACCATAATTTTAAAATGTTGGGAGTCTGACCGTCCTTCATTCGCAAGGAGGGCTGAGCAAGAGGCTGCAAAGATTATTAATCAGTTGTTTTCACTGAAGGGCTTCCCAGGTTATAGAGGAGGCAAGTGACCCACAAGACAGTACCTATCTTTGGAAACTGTGGGTCTTGTTGAATAAATACCAAAAAAAAAAAAAAAAAAACAGAGAAAAATAGGGCATCTCAGGTAGTCAGTAAGTGGTTTAGCTTCTAGCATGCAATTTGCTCTTCCTTCCTTGGAGTTAAGCAATCAAAGTGCACATCATAGTTTCAGGCCCAAGCCTTGGTGTATGGTCCTCTCTCAGGTCTGGATGATGTCTGATGCTTACTGACCCTATCCTCTAATCCTCTGCAGCACTGGCTTCTGAAAACCTGCATTCTACCCCCAGTAGAAGATGAAAAGGTGAATCATAATGATTTCTACTTCCATTGATGTCCACCTTAGCAATGTTTAAGCAACTAACATTTAGAAAATCTTCATATACTACTGAATAATAACTCAAAAATGTCAACTAATTGGATTCCTCCCAACAAGTAAACATTTCTTGCACACTTGAGCAATTAAAATCTTCATGATTCCAATATATCAAATTCTAATTCCTTTAAATGCCTTAACAAATAAATTGACAATAATTTGATGATTATAAAACTCATTAGATCACTTACACTCTGTTTGGTTTCAAAAGCATCAGTATCACACACCTAAATGTGATTCTTCTTTTTCTTTGTTTCAACGCTAATTGTGCCTCTCTCAGTTCTTTGCATGGGGTATGATTTTTCACTCATCTGCCCTAATGAGTCAGAGTTCCCTTCTCAGATAGCTAACCTGGCAACTACAGGTGGGTGACTGTAATTCAGGACAAGGACAAGCCACTGAAGCACACTTTCCAAGGTGGTGTTACTCAAGGGCTCTGTATTGCCTACTAGATACTTAGATGAATGGAGACTTCATTACAGCAGAACTGTCTATTTTATAAGCTCTGACTGCATATACCGTTAGGGTTTTTGTCTTAATCTGTTTTCTCAAATGGTGCTTGAGTATCTTGATGACAGTACAGCCTGACAGAAGTCAACTTTGGACTGCCTCCTCTTCACATCTTGCTTTCATATTATAGCAGGTAGAAGCTTATTTTGCAACTGCTGCTTCTCAGTATATTCTGGCCTGGTTCCATTGTAACTCAGACATTTGGTGAATTTGGGTGCCCAAAACTATAGAGCTGCAGAATTGATATTCCATGCTCCACTAATGACAAGAACGTTGGGCCAGTCACTTTCCTTGATCTTCCCCACCCCAGACAGTGCCTCCAACACCCCGTTACCTCCAACCACCTTTGATGCTTGGACTGTAAGTGGAAAAACACATGTTATAGAAAACCAAGGCTGTGGGCCTTCGGGGGAGAATTGACTGATGTAAACTGGAATTAGCAAAATCTTGCAGTGGAGTCTATGGGTCACATGGGGCCTTGAAGGATGGTAGGATTAGATGGGAAGAGAAGGAGAAAAGGGGCAGTCTAAAGAGAGGGGAAAACACAAGCAAACCCCAGTAACAGGAATGTATTGGTTCCAGTGGGAGTGAAATAGTGATGTGAAGTACAAATATTGGGGAAAAACCAGAGAAGTAGAGATTACCACCAGGTAGGATATACAAATTTACTAAAGAACTGTGGCTTCTCTGATCCGGCAGCTCTGACATCTGTTACTTAAACATTTTTCCCACTTGATGATTGTCCTTGAGATTTCTCTGCTGATATAAGTTCTCAAGGGGGTGCTGACCCTAGCTGCTCTCTGCTAGAAGCTGGAGGGAAAGGCTGCCACCTACCAGACACTAAGGTTGATGAGTATAGCGATTTTTTCCCCTCACCGTATCCATCTCTGACCTCCTGTCTGGGCTTTCTATTGCTATACAACAACATTTAGTGACAAACCAGAACAAGCTGAATATGGTGACGCATGCCTACAATCCCAGCACCAAGGGTGAGGCAAGGAGGATCACTGCAAGTTTGAGGCCAGGCTGACCTACATATTGAGTTCAAGGTGAGCCTGAACTGCATAATGAGACAATGTCTCAACAAACAAACAAACCCAAACCCAAAGCCATCTATTTCTTTCTCATGCTTTCTGCTCCCCGTAGTATCAGCAGAGCTCATCCTTGGATGCCTGCAGCAGCTAGATGGTTGTGCTGGAGGCCAAGGAATGCTTTATGCTTTGTCGGTGCCATGGATGAGGTGCCTTCCCTCCTGGGGTACTTTCTCTCCATAGGGTGGTTTTACGGTGGTCAAACTTCTCCCATGGCTTCTGGCTTCCAAAATGGAGGAGGCTGGAGAAGGTCTGAGTTCGAGAGCTCCAGAATGTCATTTCCATGCATCCTGTTGATCAAAGCAAGTCACAAAGCCAGCCCATGTAAAATAGATCTCTTGCTGGGAATGGGAGCATGCACAGAGCAGCATTTTGATGGTCACTATCTTTCAGGATGACCTGCTCCATCTCCTCACTGTATCATGGCTATGGATGCAAGTTGCTGAAGGGCTTAAAACAGTAACAGCAGGCAAATAGACTTTGGAAGCAACAGCAATCCCCATGCCAGGAGATAGAATTTCCCGCTGTGAGCCACTGGCAGCTCTGCTTGCTTGACGCTTTACCACACACCTGTGGTCACTCCTGTTTCTCAAGTGCGAGTTCTCTTGGGGTTGAGGCTCACCTGTTCTCTTCTATGCCAAACTAGACCTTGAGTTAAGCTAATGGATTCTGAAGGAAGTCAAATTTGTATAAACTTCATGCAGTCACATTTCCAGAGCACTAACTAGAGGTCTGGAGTTCCAGCAGTGAACAAAATCCCCACACCCATGGAGCTTATATTATTATTAATAGGAATGACAAAGGCATATTAATAATAACAACAGCATCTGCTATGAATTGAGAACCTTTTCTTTCTCTACCAGGTACTGTAACTGTGTTCGTAAGTTTTACAGTGTGTACATACATTGTGTTCTTTCATCCTCCTATCAACCCCATGAAGAGAAGTTATTATTGTTCCCATTTTACACAAGAAGAAACCAAGGGTTTAAAGAGATTATGTAATTTTCTCAGATCCCAGAGTTTGTCAGTGACAGGGCCAGCATCCAAGTCTGTAACTCTGTGACTCTAAAGTAGGGCCCATGACCTCTATTCTGTTACTAGCTCCCTGTGCATGGTGCTGATTCTCAACGTACAGTCTTCAGCTATCCCAACAATATCATATGTCGCCAAAACAAAATGACGAGACAAGCACATTCAAGAGTGCGTGCATGTGTGCATGCATGTGTGCGTGTGTGTGCATGTGTGTGTTCACACACAGGTGTAAGAGAAGGCAGAAGGTATTGGGAAGGTGAACAACTCTAATGTTATACAGAAGTGGTTCCCGAAGTGGTCCACAAGCCAGAGCTATTTTGCTAAAAATATTAGCACATTTCTCGCCTTTTTCGTTCCCATTCTGTCATGAGTTCTAGAAGTTTTGGCATGGAATAGAACAACAGACTTGGAAATCAAGCTGATTTCTAACCAGTCAGACATTGAAAAGATTTTCAAAAGTGGGGAACAAAGCCATGCTTCTCACTACGTTGTGTTGTTGTTTCTTGATGTGCAGTTACTTTCATTGACTTGTTATTCATATAACATATAATGGGTTTGCTGTTATTTTAATGTTGTAATAAATATTTTAAATTTTCTCAGTTTTCATTGCTAATATAAAAATTATTTCTAGATATGGTATAGTTCATAGAAACAAAAGCTTACTGGAGTCCCCAATAGCGTTGGATACCCTTGATATATGTGCTGCCGAAGCGAGCACATGTTAGATACCCTTGAACCAAAGAATTTGAAAGCTACTGCCGAAATGTGTTGCAACTGGGGGGAAAGAAAGTTGAAGGCTAAAGGTGTAAGCCTTTCTCTTGACTTTTTGTTAGCGTTTTCAAAGATCCAGATCCAAAGAAATAACATTTTTGGGGGGAGTGCGGAAAGGAGAGAGTTCCTTGGAACCACAAAGAATGTACTGAAAGTGTGTCAAGTAGTGTTGGGTGGGGAGAGTTGGTACTGAGAATTGGACACAGGGCCCCTTGCTTATGCTAGTCAAGTGCTCTGCCATGAGCTACATACTCAGCTATAAGGAGCACTTTTAATCTTTCCCCACAAATGCAGTCCAAATCCCTGGCAGTTCAAGTGAGAGGCATGCTTTGCAAATGGTATATTGTGGAGACTGAGATCATACAGTTATGTTGACTGAGACCCTCATTTGCATTGGAGAGTCAGTGCTTCAGGAAACATTACCTGGGTGGATGCTGCATGCCCTAACATTGGAGGACATTGGGTCTGGGTTGTTCTCCAAATACCCAATATCCATACATGGATTTGGTTCTCAAAAGAGCATGATCAAAGCACCAACTTCTCAGATCCTGGTTATCCAGAGTGGCTCACATTTGGCTTATCCCTGGTCTTTAAATGATGAAGGATGAAGGCTTTATGAGCTGGATGCTGTACATGAGGAAATACATTGCTTCTTTACTATTGAACAGTTTCCTGGACTTTAACACCAGCTCCATATATCTGGGCTGGCCAGTCTCCCTGAGCAACACGACTGGACCCGAGTCACACACTTAATTCTTCTGAAAACTTCATCACGATTTTGAAGAAGTGAACAGAATAGGTACATAAGTGACCCGGTCTACACAGGCTTGCTGCACTATGACCTTCAAGTTGAGGAGCAGAAGATGCCTGCAGACTGGGGGCCATATGGAACCAGCCCTAGGCTAAGCTGTGAAGTTGGCTGAAGGGTTTAGTGTACAAGAGAAAACATCTCTAAGAAGGGATTCCAGACCTGAGAAAGATAGCACCAGAGGAAAAAATTCAGAGCCTGAATCCAGGAGGGACGAATTGGTGCTTCCCTTTAGGAAGTGGGCACCATGGTTTTCTTTCCTGTCTCTGTGTCCAGCACCTCTTTCTTTACCTATTGTTTCCTGCTCTTTGCTTGTTTCTTGTTTCCTACTCTTTCTGTTTTCACCATTTTCCGTTCAAACACCGTCTCTTCCTTTCCTTAGCTTTGATCTCAGAAGCCATGGATTTGACTTTGCTTGGTCCTGCTGGAGAGTCAAGCAGTGGAAAGTGCTATTAGGCATACCCAGATGTGCAGGGTAATATGTGGGGTGGGGTGGGGTGGGGGTGGGGATTTGAGTTAGCAAAGTGCCTTCATTTTTAGAAAATGAGAAGCATGTGAGTCTCATCTTGTGTAGACTTTCTTTAATTTGATTAGTGTAATGATACTATCTTTACACAACCCCAATCACAGAGATGAGTGTATCTTAATATTTAGTGTCATGCCAATCACACATGGAGTTGTTGACAATGCTTGTCTAAAAGGCTCCTAAGACTACAAAGTCCTACATCTCTAACAGGGGAATCCCTGTTAGAGACAGATGAGATGAGTGATATTCAAGGCAAAAGACCTATCTCAGCCCTCTCCAGTTACATCAAAAGAGCACATCTAGTCCAATTATGGAGAAGGCAGCCTGTGTTGGTTTTCATCTGCATGTCGGATTTGCCTGTCAACTAAAATGACTTCTGGAAAGTTGCTTTCTCCAACCAAGAGCTATAGGGTCTTATGTTTCTGTCTTTCTTTTTGGATTGAATCTTTCTCCAACAATAAATTACCTCTTATTAAGCACCAAAGGCCCCATCCTCATGAGTGAGTTGCGTGGGTCACTGTGTAAGTAGAGAGTTAGAGAAGTACTCATCCACCCATCCATTCATCCATCCATCCATCCATCCATCCATTCATGCAACAATAAGAGGGGAGAGGGAATGAGAGCTCTCCAGGCGAATGTGGGAAGAGTACCAGAGCTTTGGGCTGGGAGAGCCTGCTTTTAGCAATCAGAGTCCCTCAGATAGGCTTCTCTGCCTCATGGCAAACAACTAACTCCTGGAAGGCAAGAGAGGAGGCAGCAAAGGACAAGAGCCTATGTGCTGGTGGCGAACCTATGGTATATGTGTCACAGCTAGCTATTTGTTATCATGGAGAGCTCTAAAAGGTTCGCCATCACTGGCCTATGGTCTCCGTAATGTCAGCTTACAGCTCAGAATAGTATGGAGAAATGCCTGTTCCCTGGCTTTGCCTTCTAGAACTTGGCGGAAAGAAGCCCAGGTGTGAGACTCAGTTTGGCTTCCATTGCTAAAATGCGGAGTACAGAAGGTGCCCAAGAAAGCATGTATGGAGGCCCTGACTTGTTCTACGAGGCCAGAGACAGCTCAAAACATGGAAGAGACATCTCCGGTGACTTTTGGAGGTTTTGGGGGTTTCCTCAGTGCCATTCTGCAGGTTGGATGAGGATTTGTGTCTTGCAGTGGGCAGAAGAGCTCTCTAGGTCCTGCTTTGGGGCCAGAGGGCCAGCGGGCAGGCGGTATTAAGCCTGGCATTTGGAACAGGTGCTTTGCCTCACATAAAAATGTATGTGAGGGGATACAAGACTCCATATTTAGCTCAGCGCTGAGGAGGAAACCACTCCTCCTGGAGCCCAGTCTCTGATTCCAAAATGCTGGGCATCCTGCCTGTCTGGACTTGTGAGGCATTGAGGCTTTACCCGGGGAAAACACCCACTGTACCCAGAGGAAGGAAGACCCTGAAAATCATGTTAGATGCACTGTAGCTCGATTGTTAGAACAGGAGAGCTCCATAGGCCTCAGCTGTGCTATTGCGGTCTGGAAGGCCAAGCAACAGATCCCCGCTTCCCCAAGACGCCACTGGAACCGCCCTCGGAGCTGCTCGCTCAGGCCTCAAGGCTCTTACCACATTGTAAACTATACATTTGCAAATCTCACAGCTAATCCACAGTACAGCCTGCATGCAATCCAATATGGGTCTCAGAGCCCGGAGGCACCCTCGTGGCACAGGCAGACCCCTTAAGCCTCACACTGAAAAGTACAGCCAGTTATCCAGACTGCAAAATATGTAACTTGAAGTCCCTTTGCCATGAGAACCATGTCTCTGGAATTTCCTGGCTTCGGGAGGGCTGGCATTCAATTTCTAACCTTTGCTTTCTGTTGGTTGAGCTCTTGCATTTTATTCCTGGGGTCCTTTCCGTATTTCGTAGAAAAGTGAGGGGGAAGGGACAAAGGAATGAAAGAATCAGTAGAAAACTGAGGAGCTTGACTGAGGCCCATGTGGACCTCACAGCAAACGGTGAGCCCCTGAACAAGACAAGGCAAATGTGAGCCTGCAGTGAGCCCCTTCCATCCCCTCGCCGCACTGCTGAGGTTTTCCCACAGCCCAGTGGATACTGCCAGAGAGAGGGCAGCTGTCACATCAGGGCAAGAACACTGAGACCTGGGGGTCAGAAAATTGTACTTCCCACTCTGTCTCTGCCCCATGCCCTCTGAGGGAGCCGGGCAAATCACTGCACTCCTCTGAATTGCAACTTTTCCTTGGTCCAGAGGCAGTGCTGCCTCACTGTGGGTTGTGAGGCTCAGGGGAGTGAAGTGGGGGATAGAGGGCTCTCAGAAGCTGGTCTAGAGAGCTCTTGGGAATATCTGGATTCAGAAATGCCTGCTCTCCAGTTACTGCTGGAACAAAGAAAAATATCCATTGATCAGCCGCTAACTGGGTGTGGCCATGGAGGTGGCCCTGGGAGCATAAGAGAGATCTCCATGAATACACAATTAAGTGCTAGGGACCAGCCACCAACATGCTCGATAATTAACAGGCCAAGGGATCTTTTGCCAAGAATCAATAAATGTTAAGAATGGCTCAAAGGAGAGAAGGAGCAATAAATAGTGGATGAGGGATTCTTTTAGAGAGAAAAAGAGACCTTGACAATGCTGTTCTTGTTCTCTCCGGCATCCTGGAAATATTTCTTGCACCCCAAAAGTCTGGCAGAATGTGTCTGATTGAGAACAGCCACGGGATGCTTAACCTCTCTGCCTAAACAATTTGAGGAAACACTTCCTGATTCCATTGGCTTCAGGGAAAGTGGGTGTCTTTAACCTAACAAGGTATCTTTGCTGCGCCAGGTCTGTAGGTCCTGACACTGTGGAGAGCAGGGAACAGCTACTGCCTGGAGATGCAAGGCCCTGGGACTTTATCCTTCCGAGTGCGCTTCATTTTTTAACAATTATTGAATGTCATCATGCGATTCAATTTCTTGGCTCCTGCCTTAAAAAGCCTGAGACCGCCTCTGAGGGAATTTCTTGTTGATAGCTGAGGCCTTCAGATGGAGCCCAAAGCCACATGTTCCGTCTTTCTTGAAGCCCTGGGGTTTGAGCCGCAGTCACTAGGGAGAATTTGAGTTACAACTTAAGAATGCAGATGACGGGGCTGGGGATTTAGCTCAGCGGCAGAGCGCCTGCCTTGCAAGCGCAAGGTTGTGAGTTCGAATCCTGGTACCGGGAAAAAAAAAAAAAAAAAAAAAAAAAACCAGGAAGAATGCAGATGACATCTTTAAACATCCAAGTAGTACTGCTTTTGACTGAAGAACTTCTCCGAGTATATCCTTGTGTGACTATTGGGTAACAAGGGCCACATCCTTCAGAGCTACCTCCAACCTGGGTGATTTCTGAAGGTCATGCCATGCTGAAGCTTTGGATGAAGCCACATTAAAAGTGAGAGGAGGACACTGTGCCTCCAGGCTGGGAGTGGCATTTCTGTGCAGAGCTGGGTCACACATATTAAAGCAAACCAGGGATAAATATAGAGATACACCCACAGAGGCAAAAGACTACCAGGAAAATATAGCCATGTATTTACAGTGGCAATCTTTGTGAAAATGATATGATAGCTGTCTATTTTTTCTTTATACCTTTATATAGTGAAATTGATCATTAGGAACCCCCATAACTATTCATTTAAAAATAACACAAAAATTGGGTGCAGTAATGAATGCCTGTGATCCTAGGACTCTGCGAGGCTGAGGTAGAAGGATTGGAGCACTGAGTACAGCCTAGGCAATTTAGCATCTTGGGTGAGACCCTATGTCAAAATAAAAAGTTTTTAAAAGGCTGGAGACATAGCTCATTGGTTCAATGCAGTACCACAAAAACAAACATACAAACCAGTGTCCTTTTGGATCTAAACCATGGAACTTCTATTATCATGAGCAAGCTAACTTTTTAAAAAAAGTTTTTTGGTTTTCTCATCTGTAAGTTACAAAGGACTGCTGACCTTAGAGGGCTGGTGTGAGAAATAACAGGTAAAGAATGCAGGGGAGAGCCTGATAGTTGGAAAATCTCACTAAATTCTAGTAGTCATCATCATCTTCATGATGAACATCCCTTCATTTCATGAAATTTTTAAAAATGGGAGGAGTTGGTGCCATCCCTCATAGAAGGTGAAGAGAGGTTAATACCAGCAGCTCAGGAGGGACAAGACAGAATCCAGTGCGCCTTGGCATGGGTGACAAGGTCTGCTGATTCCACATAGGCAGAGACAAAACATGAGAAGTAGTCTTCCCGCCGTGAGAGAGTGCAGTGTGTTACTTTTATCTTAAAGAGCGCTTTGATTAGGTGTGTTTATCATTGCTACTAAGATAAAGTCATGTCTTCCTTCCTTCTTTCCTTCCTTCCTTCCTTCCTTTCTTCATTCCTTCATTCTTTCCTTCTTTCCTTTCTCCCTTCCTTTCTTCCTTCCTTCTTTTTTCTTTCTTTCTTTCTTTTTTTCTTTCTTTTTCCTTTCTTTCTTTCTTTTTTTCTTTCTCTCTTTTTTCTTCCTTTCTTCCTTTCTTCCTTCTTCCTTTCTCTTTCTTTCCTTTCAGTAGTGAGGTTGAACTGGAATTGGTGAAACCACATCAGTCCTGACAAGGGCAGAGCACAGTCATCCCATAAGAATGTGTGGCTGACAGGACAGAAGAAAGCTTCAGTGGGGTGTGGATCAAGTTTTGCAGAGAATGTGTCCTAAGGAGCAGCATCCCCTCACTGTCCTGAGAGAGGGAGCTGTTGGGAATTGAGGCACCTGACTCAAGAAATTGAAGGAGACAATGATAGAGATGGCTCATTATCTCCCAATATGCATCTCCTTTCTTCCTTTCATCACAGGTCCCTCAACTTTACCTGGGCCCTTGCTTTATCTAGTTTTTGAGTCCTGTCTCCAGAAGGGTAGAGTCTTCTTTGATTCCCAGCATGGGACTGTAGATGTGACAGCAGGAGAGCAGGAGCAACTCTCTCCTAGGCCACAGAAAGGGGGTTGCATGTTGAGGACTATAGAGCAGCAAGACAGAGTCCGGGCTCCCGGCTGTGACACTGTCCCGTAGCCGCACGCTGTTCATGCTCAGCCGTTAGGGAGGGATGAGTAGATGCCTACCTTGTGTAAGCCATTCCTATTTGGTCTGTACTATGGGAGCCAGATCTGTACTTTACCTAATGTGGGGAACAAGGTGAACAAAACACAAGAACCTGGATTTGGCAGAGGGAAGCTGGAAGGTGGAGAATGTCTATAGGGAGGCTCCTCACAAAAGCCTAAGGTCAGAAAGGCCATTGGCTGAGAACAAGGCACTGACAAACGTTTGGAGAGATAGCCCTTGTCCGCCCATGCAGTTTAAACAGTCAACCCTTCTTATTTCAAGCAGAGCTGTCACCCAGAGCATGAAGCACAGTGGGGATTCAGGAGCAGCTCTTCCTCCCTCAGCAATATTTCCAAACACCCTTCCATTGGGCACCAGATCCTACAACCCAGAGGGACGGGACCAGTGTGTAAGCAAACATAATTGCATGCGTCCTTGTGGACTTCATTTCCAGAACGCACTTCCATTTCATGCTGTGCCTGGGACTCGGGAACACTTAGCACGGAAGCTGAAACCTTACTGCTTTTCTCTTTAAGCGAACAGAGCTGTTGGAGTATAGAGCACTGAGGGGGAACAGCTAGAGCTAAGAATAACCTGATGAGAATCAGCCACATTTGATTTATATGGGTGATCGCAACTCTCTTGAAACTCCACGGTACCTCAGTTTGCTCAAATTACCTCCCTGCAAAGGGCATTGCAGGGGTGACCAATTGTGTGTGAATTAACTGTCATACTTTGCTTAGCACATGGTAATTACTATTCTGATAAGAAGAGAGAGCTCGATGAGGGCTGAGACTGGCCTGCAAGTGATGAGGCTTCAGGTAGGCTGTAACAAATAGGCAGAGAGTAGAGCTGGAGACTGAAAATGGGAGGAGGGCAGGTGCTCTAAGCAATGGCCTTCCACAGGCAAAGGCAGAAAGCAGGAATGCTGTGGTACATCAAGGGGTGACTGGAGGGAAAAAGTGGGATTGAGGTGGCAGGCAGAAGGCTGTGGGGAAGGGCTTGGACTTATGGAAGGGACCTGTGGAAGGTTCTGAAGTTCATGCAGGTCATGTGCTCTTTGGGGTACAGCTGCGCTCCAGCTGCCAGACCTCGTGCAATTCTTCCAGGGGGATTTAGGTGGTGGTATTATTTTATGGTATTTCTGGGAAGGCAATGTAAAGGCCAACCAACCATTTCCCTTTCAAATGCTTATTTCACTCAGCACTGAAAATTGGGGTCAAAGCTGCCACCATAATTACTGCTGTATAAACCAACCTATGAGTGTACTCTACTACCATCAAAAACATCTCTGACAGAAGTGACCTCTAGGGAAACTGAAGTCTACAAAATTACAGGGTTTTTTTAAATCATGAAATTGGCATTTGTGCTAACAATGGCTAACTGCTTAGCCACAGATCGAGTCTAAATAAAAAGCAAAAACAAGAAGGTGTGTGCAGCAGGCTCTATGGGGGATCTCTATGTCTGAGAACTACTTTATGTTCCAGCACTTTCTGGAGCAATGTCAGAATATGTGATTCTCAAAGACAGCAGTGTCAGCCTCCAGGAAGACTCATAGAAGAAAAGGGAACCACGTTTTATGTTTATTTTTTTCTTCCGTACTCTCTTAACAGTGTGAAAAGACCCAACTGAAAAGAGGCACCTACAGAAACACTGAAGAGATTTTTGCTATCACGATGATATTTAACTCACACTATAGTATTTTGCAGGTGGTGATTCTTATTTCCTACTTGCAGGTATATTTTATTTCCCTCACTTAGGTATGATCTCATTTTCTAGTTCTTTCAAATTCCCCTGCAAGTACCCAATAGTAGGTCCTTCATCTGACCTGTATTTTGTTAGCTAGTAAATACTATTATTTGGGAAGAACACAAAACAAAATGCAAAGCCCAAAGTGTGAACACCATGGGCATTTATTCATTAGCTCACATGGCAAGAAAATGAGAGGCAGGGCAGAAGCAGGAGAGGTCCGTCAGAGGCTCTGAGTACACAAAGGACCCAGGCTCACACGAGTTCTCTGCCCCCTCACACTCAGAGTGTGGATTTTCTTATCATGCTGCACACCCAAATGCAACAAGTACCATTCCCCCTTGCTCTTGCTCTGAGAAGAAAAGAAAGCCCTTATTCAGCAGTCCCAGCTTCCTTTTCCTTAGGTCACAGTCTGGGACTCAGTCAAGCACCTCGGCCGCAGCTACCATTTTGAAACTCTGTGATGGGCAATAGGTCCATTACCCAGGGCACAATGGAAGGGTTTAACATTGGACAGGTCACCAAGAGGCTGCTGCTTTTTCTTTGTGTAGAAGAAGTCCCTAATACGGAGTGATATCAGTGGATAAAAACAAATTTTAGAAGTTGTAGTGTAAGGGGATGGGTTGGGAATTACAAATACCAAGTGCCTAGTTTGAAAACAAGTTCCCCAAACTCTTCATACCTGAAAACTTGTAAGCAAAGTGACTGGAGAGAGCAACCAAGCTGGTCCTACAACAAGTACAGTCTACTATTCAGTTCTGAAAATTGGCCATGGCAACTGTAGAAAGCTGCGGCCCTCCTAGTCAGCCCTGAGGCGCTGGCCATTGTACATATGTGCTCCGTTACCGCCTGATACATAAAGACATGGAATAGTTTGCGGCCAGGCTTGCTTACCAATGAAATGGGTAATGGTAAGCATTTCTCAAGATAGAAAAGATAATTTGTTGATCTATATTATTATGTAGTTGCATCTTATTAGAAAGGAACAGAGTGGCTAACAGTTTGAAAGACTAAACCTCTCTTCTTCAGTAGAGTTACATGATGTTAGGTGTCTGGACACATCAGGACAGAAAGTATTGGGAAGTCTGGAAAAAGGAAACCTAACTTTCTCTAAGTAACTGAAATCAATGGAATGCAGTTATATACACTATATTTCAGTTGATATAAATTATGTATGTGATATGTAATGCTGACATATATCGTATAGCACACATATAATACATGCCATAAAATATATAGAACATATATAACTTAAATAGTAAATAGAATAAAATAGTATTTCAATTTATAACAAATTTTCTTTCCTTTTATGTCACCCTTGTGTTAGTTAGACGTCAGTTTTACTACCTGTGCAATAATTCCAATAATGTAGATGGATGGGATGACACACAGAAGCCATGCCAGAGTATTGTCACAAATGTAAACAGAAGAAATGGAAGAAACATCGATGCAGAGTAAAAGGGCTCTATGTTTAGTTGGCTCCTGTAGACAGGAGGCTCATCTCCCCGTATTATCTGGCTTTTCTGGGACATCACTCTCAAAGGCAGAGTTTTCTTAGGTATTATGTGCTCACGACAAGCTAAATCCTTAGGAAAACTTTGGTACCTCCATGGGGAACTTCACAAAGCTGGCAAGTGCTCGTTCCTCTTAAAGTATTTGGCCAGAGTCAACACATGATTTGCAGCCTGCCCAGTTTGCCTTGGGGAACTAGGATGAATGAATCTCAGGAAGAGCAGAGGCTCCCCAGTCCTCCAGCCCTCCGGGTGCTCCAGCCCCACTTGCAGGGCCTGGCACACTCAGCAGAGGAGATGGGCCTGATCTTCTCCCTCCCTCCCTCCTTCTGGGAACCTTTGCATGGCCCTACTACCAAGGGGCAGAGAGGACACATGGAAGGGATGCTGCTGTCATCTCACAGAGTTTAGAGGAGACACAGATTCTCAGAGCTAAATGCTGCTGGGCTCAGGGACCTGAGTGTTGCATTCTCTTCCTCTCTTATGGTTGGCCAAGATGTCCCTGGGTTTGCCTTCTAAACCACCTGTACCTCACTGCTGACTCAAGCTGGCAATGCTGCTTATGAAGGTGAAGATTATAAAGAAACCACCATGAATGCAGAGCTCAGGGCAACAGTGAGTGAATACTGCTGCAGGAGAGGCTGTGACTCCCAAGTGTGCTTAGCAGGGAATTGCCTTCCTCATGCAGGTAAACATAGAGCCTGAGCCTGTGTTTGACATTGTCATCTGCAGGGCTGCTGGGGCCTTTGTGGAGGACATACCACACTAGTCCTGCTAGCGTGCCTTCTGTCCCCACCCCTGCTCTCAGCCAGGGTGGGAGGAGCCTGATGCTGCCTTTTCCCCTGGCCCTGGCTCTCAAGCCCGTTGAGCCATGGAGAGGCAGAATGGTGAGGGACTGCGTATGCCCAAGCTGAGCACAGCTTCTGATTCACTGCACAGCCTGCTTCATGGGCATGAGGCCTGGTCAGTACAGGACTCTAGCTTCGATGGACCCCATGCTAAGACGGGCTCTGTGGTCACAGTCTTGGAATTCATAACTATTTTTAGACAAGGAGCCCTCTCCCCATTTTCATTTTGTGCCAGGACCTGCAAAGTATGCAGCTGGTCCAGTTTGCCATGTGGTCCTTACGGGAATCAGGCTTTTCCCTCCCACTGCCTCCAGAAAGCATAACTGCCGCATCTCCTAGAACTAAGAAGTCTTCCAAGACACCCTCAGGTGTGTCCAGTCTGGGAGACCCTGTTGTAGGTGGCAAACTCTGTCTACACTGCCAGCCACAGGGACGAACATGAGATGGATGTGGACTCGGAGTGTATGTTAGTGCTGTCCTCACCTCCAGGCCGTTCCCAATCCAGAGCATACGTGCCACTTCCCTGAGAGGTCAGTCCCTCCTCTGAACAGATCAGCTGGTGCACACAGTGCTTACTACTATCGGGAGCTGCTCTGGGAGGGTGGAGTAGATCAGGGATGGTGCTGTCCCCTCGTGGATGTATCATCTGCCTCGGACACAGCTGTTGGTAACAAAGCCATGTTACGTGCCCAGTACCAGCAAGGGTCAGTGGTCAAAGAGAGACCAGGGAGAAAGAACTCACAGGGGCTGGGGTGGTCAGAACCTCACAGGCAAGGTCACGCTGTCCATTTCTTCCCACAGATCATCCCTGCACCTTGCTTTCCCCACACAAGACTTAGCCAGCGATGAAAAGGAAGGGCAAGGAGCCTTAGGAGAGAGTCTGAAATAAAACAGCTGTCAGTGTGGGCCTTCACCCCGCTCCATGGGTGAAAGCAAGCTTCTCCTTATTGCAAATCATAAGCTCAGCAGCACCTCATTCAGAGTGGAAGATGAATTCAGGGGAGGAGGACATGGGCGCCCCCAGTGAGGGGAGCTCTAAAGTTTCTGCCTGGCCTGGAGATCTGCTCTCCAACAATGCATGTAGTGTGTACCAATAACACAAATCTTTTGTATCACACGATTCAAGACTGAATTCCTTTATTTGGATAGTGGTGAAAACCTAATGTTCTGGAACATTCTATGTAAATGTTAATACTCCTCATTAAAAGAGTTACTAGCTTCCTAGTAACAAACATTGTGGAGTAGTCCCAGTATGCCAGAGATTTTGCAAAGGGCTTATACAGGTTATCACATGTGGACCTCTAAACTGTGTATGTAGACATTATCTTTAATTTACAACTGAGGTAACTGAGATCAAAAGAAGGCATATAACTTGCTGAAAGTCTCTTAGGGAGGAGGCATACAGCATGTCTGCTAAACTATTGGCAATCTTCACTTCCCCTCTCTGACCGTCACCTCCATTTTGCCTGCAGTTGATCGTAAGATCAGTGCTTTAGACTGGTGGTTCACTAGAGAAATGACGGGTGGGGTAGTCTGTGCTCTGCACCTTTGACTGTCTCTTGCCAACACCTTTCTGGAAAGTAGAGGTCTATTCAGGGTCCTGAGGCCCCCTAGAAACCGCCTCTTCTATTCAGGGTCCTGAGGCCCCCTAGAAACCGCCTCTTCTACTGTCAGTCAAGTTAAGCGGAATTTGAGAGATTTTACCGAATACCAAGTATTCGAAGATGTTCTATTTTAATCTTTCTTGGCCGATTGCCTCTTGTGAATATGTTCTTTGTGAAATATCCTAGGAGAAGTAGCAGCAACAGAGCTGCCTGCTCCGCTCTCTGCATATGGGCTGAGTGTCAGGTGGGCAGAGTGGCACTAAAAATAGAGACATGCTGGGCACACTGACCAGGTGCCCCTGTGGTTTACACAGACACTTGTGGACTGAAGAGCTAGCAGAGAAGTCTGTATTCATATAATCAGTCACAGTTAATACCAGTGGTAACTGACACTTGGACCACAGTGTTGAGGACATAAGCTACTGAACTATAGTAACCAAAATGGATACTTTGAATTTCGCAAAGGAAGGGCTGGCAGTTTGTTACTTCATTTAATTCTCAGAGTAACCTGATGAAGGGCAGAGGGTACTGGACCCACTTGCAGATGGAGAGACACAAGCAAGCCAAGCAGCTGGCACCAGGGCACACAGCAGGGCACTGAGGGAGCCTTGGCCATCCCACCCAGAGGCCTGCAGGCCTAACCCTGCTCCACATTTTGGGTCAGAAGGAAGAAGTTACTTGTCCCTTTCTGAGAAGGTTCATCTCGTCATGCAAAGGGGCATTTGCAGTCTCCTCACAGTCCTGGGCCTTGGGTTCCCTGGGGTGTTCAGATGAGGTTTAACTTTAACTTCCCTTGCTGCTCCCCAGCGATCTGGGAATCCCTCCACTGTGGATGGAAGGGTTGTTTCCCAGCCAGGGAGACAGTAATGTAAGGATTATCATGTTCGTTTGAAATAGGAAGACACTGCATCTCAAGGAAGGAAAGCCTAGTCCAGGGCAGCCCAAGTTGTATCCAGCACCCAGAGTGCCTTTCCCACTGCCGCACTGTCTGATGTGGCCACAGTGTAACATGTGGACAGGGTCACTGATGTGACAGCCACTGCTCTGCTTTGCCCAGCCCCCCACCTTCCCACACCTCACTTGTCTCACTGCTGCGGATCTCCCTGTTCCCAATAGCAGGCAAGCTGCCCAGCCCAGAGAGGGTGTTTCTCATTACTGGGATCAGAAGAGGCATCTCTCTAAGACAAAGAAAACGTGGCTTGTCTGCCGGGGTTGCTCCCCCGTAAGCCCTCCAAAAGCATACAAAATTGCTAAGTTATTGAAACATTAATTAGATTGTTAAGTAAGACCAATGCTAATCCTCAAAGCATGTGGGACAGGCCTTTGGGTGGATCTGGCCTAATGGCTTTAGGGTCTGCCTGGTACTTCCTTTCCAGAAACTTGCAGTTTTGGAATGAACAGCTGAAGAAGAAGCGGGCGATTAAGGAGAGAGGAGAGACACCATCTGCCCCATCAGTACCAGACGTGGTAAGAGAGGCTCGGCTCCTCAGACCACTACAATCAGGATGGGGCTGCCGGCTCTGAAACATGACCCAACACCCGCAGCTTCTGTTCTGACTTTAGAAATCTTTGACTGCGTCCTATGGTTCCAACTCCAGTGTGTATGTTTAAGTCGAGGCCTTTAAATGTTGCAAGTGTCTTGAAGATGGGTCTCAGGTACTATACACACCATCCCTAACAGTACACAGCACTCCCAGGTTGGCTCCAGAATCCACACATGGCCTGCTGCAGGGCATTTCACGGTTGAAAATAGGGACGAGAAGGTGTACCAAGACAGGCTGTGCAGCTTTGATTTAAGGCAGGCTGGACGGAGGTGTGAACCTTTCTGCTTCCCTGCTCTCAAGCTTTCCCTTTTGTATCTTAGATTAAAACTCTGGAGAAAGAAAACAAAAAGTTCTGAAGATTGTTTGCACCTATTTTTTAAAACTTAAAAAAAAAAACCCTATACTGGGCAATTTAAATCAAATCATTTTAAAGTAGATACGTGTCTGTTAAGTGTCACAAATTGTGATAGCTTTCTTAAGGCTGACAGTAATTCCCACTCTTAAAATGAGAAAAAACAGGTTAAGGGAGATGGCCTAGTTTCTCCAGGTGTAATTAGTCAGAGCAAGAAGCAGGATTTGAATCTGTGGGAAGTCAGTTTACCACCCCTTTCTCGGTCTGTCAGCTGCTGACCTCACAGCACCCTTTCTACTCTCTTGCCTTTGTATAGTCCCAATCGGGTGGGCCCCCTTCTCCCCCTACATGGTGTGAGTCCTACTGGCTCTTCTGAGACAACCCCAACACCCTTTCTGCTCAGCAAGCTCCCCTCATTGCAGGTTCCCTCTGCTCACTTTTGTGATAGTGCCTGGGAACCTGAGGTCCTCATAAGTGCAGTTCCCTTCTCTACCTTCCCTTCCTGTTGATAAGCTCCTTGGACCCGAGGACTATTTCTTGGGTGTTCTCAATGTTTACATGTGGTACCTGCCTCCTCACCCCATCTCTTCCTCTCTCCTTCTCCCTGTCTGTCTGTCCACTTGACCCTAAACCTAGCCACAATGTTGTGAGGAAGCACAGGCCATTGTAGAGAGGCTACATGTTGGGGTCCTGAGGTTCCCAACTGGGGCTACTGTAATATACTGGGTGAGCAGGTATGGACACTTGGACCTTGGTGGTAGTAGTGAAGATTGTAAGGAGTAGCTAGATTCTGGATGAATTTTGAGGCCAGAACTGAGAGACTGTGCTGGTAATTAGAAAGAGAGAGAGAGAGAGGGAGGGAGAGAGAGAGACTGAGAGAGAAGGAGGAAGAAAGACAGAGACTGAGAGAGGAGAAGGGAAGGGGAGGGGAGCAGAGGAGAGGAGAAGAGAAGAGAAATCATAGATGACATCCTGGCTTTTGGCTTAGGCACTATAAGGATGAAGTTGCCATTCTGTGGAATGAGCAAGGACAGAGGATACAGAAGCTAAGATAGAGGGTGAACAAGGAGCTCTTCTTTGGGAACAAAATTTGAGTCTTACATCCAAGTGGAGATTCTGTGTTTGCAGCTGGGTGTGTGAATCTAGAATTCAGGGGCTAGAGATAGAAACTTGAGAGTCATGAGCTGTGAGCAAAGATGAGATCACTGAGGGAGTGACTGTGGGTAGGAGAGAAGAGATCCAAAGACTATCCAGGCCTGTATCTATGTGCATAGCCTGAGAAGATAAGAAGGAACCAGCAAAGGTGTCTGCGAGGATGTAGCTGGACCAAATTTGTTTAAAGAAGATACAACAGTGCAGAAGCCTGGAGGCCAAGTGAAGGGCAGAGGGATCGGCCGTGTCAAAGGCTGCCATGCAAGTAGGGCAAGCAGGGTGAGGGTGGAGAGTTGGCCATTGGCTCTTCCAACGTGGGGATCACTGGTAAGCTTGACTAGAAGTTTTGATGGCATGGTGAGAACAATAGGCTGCCTAGAGTGAATGCAGGAGGAAGCAGGGGACAGGTAGCTGGGATAGGCCAGAGATTTTGCTACAGAGAGAAGCAGAGTGGTAGCTGAAGAAGTGATAGGGTCAAGGGAGAAGTTTTTAAGCAGAGGCTACATTATAACTCATTGATATGCTAGCGTAAATGATCTAATGTAAAGAGAACAAAGGGGCTTGGCTTTGGGTGAGAGCAGGGCTAGTCTCCCTCCCCCATGCCAGGAGGGAAGGCAGAGTGAGGACACAGGTGCAGGTAAGTGGCTGAATGCGACAGTGGAGTATGAGGATGTCCCTCGCATTGTTTCACTTCTCTCAGTGGAGTGGGAAGCTGACCTCCACGTGGTGTATATGAAGGTGTCTTGGGAGTGGAATAGCAGCTAGACTAGGATTATCAGGCAGAACAGAGGGTAGAATTAGAGGCCATGAACACAAATGGGAAATGTTTCCATGTTACTCTGGCTACCTCGACTGCCTGGATGGAGGCAGCTTCTGTTTTTAAAAGGATTAGGATTTTGCCAGGTGATACAATAGAGAAAAGGACCAGGGAGTTGAAAAATGTATGCAAAGCAGAGCTTATAATCATGGAACACAAAATCTAAGCTGAAAAAAGAGAAAAGGACATGAGGAGGGTGATGGAGATTGGAAAGGTAGCTGCTTGAAAATTGTAGACCCCGGTGGGGCGAAAGAAGAGCTGGTGTTGGTCCATCTCAAATGAATTCAACATTTCCCCACTAGGTGGTACAGCCCCAAATTATGAGGGAAAGAAGTTACTTCCACATCCAGATGTCTCAATTCCTTGGCCATCCCTCTTCAAATGACCTTGTCTTCCAACCATCCGAGGCACACACCCTATCTAACTCTCCCATGACCAGTGACTGCAACCCTCTCACACCCTTCATCTCCTCTTCCCACTCTACAGTCATGCCCGCTGCATTGCAGTTCATCCCCCTGGGACTCTGCCTACATGGACCACAAGATTCAGGAATTTCAGGGAGACAATTAAGACTGGGGACTTCTGGAATCCCCACCCCTGCAGCTGCTTCCAACTACCCTGTCCAGCCCGACATGTTCAGCTTGCCTTCTAATGCACAGCTTGGCTATTCTATAAACTCTTGAAGGCATGAATCTTCAGCTCGCTCACAGCCGGAAGGACTAGATGTGTATCGGGAGAAACCAAAACACCATTTGATTAATCGCCACTGGTGAGCCAGAGAGTGATGGCTGGGCGCGAACTGTGGTCGTTATCTAAATGGAGTCTCCGGGATCCCGAGCAAATGGACCTCCCTCTATTTATAAACAACCCTGGGGGATGAGCAGCTCGGTTTACGTTTGGAAGGGGCCATCGTTCATTTTTATCCATCATACCTGCTTTTAGTGATATTACACACACACCCAGCTTGGGCTAGAATCTCAACAACTCAAGAGGTTTATGTGCTTTTAACACCAATTTTGAGGAGCTCTGTGTACATTTCATCATGTGGAGGGAACAGTGGGTCTGAAGCAGCGTGTGAGCTGATTTCTTCCTCAGAGCTTCATGGAAACTCAGTGTGAAGATGAAGCTGTATAAACCACTATTGGCCCCACGGTTGTGTGGTCGTGGGAGGGAAGAATGAGTCTTGGGCCATCCAGAGTCTTCTGGTGTAAGAGGGCAGAGTGGACCCAAGAAAGGCAGCCCCACTGTGATGCACAGGGAAGCCAAGGTCGACCCCACCAAAGTAGGGACTCAGCTTCCACATTGCCTAGAGAGACAGGGAGGAGAGAAGCTTTCAGTTTTGTGAATGCAAATTATTTAATACTGAATTGCTTTTTTTATTTTCTCAAAGTCTCCTTAAATGTTAATTCTTATGTTTCAAGTGGCTCTAGAGGAAGGGGAGAACAGTTCTTCTTGCTGAAGGCCAGAAGGTGAAGTGGCTTGATCAAAGTCGTCCTGTACTAACTCCGTGCTTACACCTGCTATGAAATCAGGATCAAGTCCCAGCTATCAGATTCTTAGTTCAGGAATCTTCCGGCTTAAATCCTTAATGTGTCCCTATTCTATGCCAGGCTCTGTTGAGGTTGCCAAAGTCTCTTCCTCCCACTTCCTCCTAACAAGGAAGGGAAAGACAACCAACAGCTTAGCGAAACAATCAGAGACCAGGCAGGGAAGATGTGGAAACCTGGTTTACATAAAGCTTTCTGTAAGGAGGAAAAATGTGGGCTTGGCAGTTACCAGTATTGTGTAAAATATCATGAAAACTACTGAACAGTGATGACAGTCACGTCCCTCAGAGATTTTTACATGCACATTCAGTATTTTCACTGATCCCCAGTATGATACAAACTGCTATTGTCCCCCAATATCTGGCTCTGCTTTTGCCATAGTGTGATGTTAATTTTGTGTGGTCTGGGGTTGCACAGATATTTGATCAGATATTCTGGATGTTTCTGTGAAGGTGTTTTAGATGAGGTTAACATTTAAACCAGTGGACTTTCAGTAAAACGTTGCTCTCTATAACATGGGTGGGTCTTACCCAATCAGCTGAAGTCCTGAACACAACAAAAAGATTGGCCTCCCAAGATGAAAGAATTTTCCAGTCTGCCAGTCCATCTTGCTGGTATTGGGCTTACTAACTTCTATAACTGTATGAGCAATTCCTCAAAGTAAATATTTTTCTATATACATATATACACATTCTACTGATTCCATTTCTCTGGAAAACCCTGGCTCTTACATATAGTAAAATACATCTTAACTGGCAAGTGAGATCTGGAATAAAGACTGCCTTTCCCAGCTCTGTTGTAACTAGGTGTAGCATGGAACCTAACTTTGACCGATGCGATTCAAGCAGAAATTCATTTTTGCTTGGGAAAGAAACAGACATCTGTGCCTAATCCACTGCTATTTGGATATCTATTGCTAGTAGCCAGACCTAATCTTAAATGGAATATCCAGCACATGTGTCTAATTCCAGCACTTGGGAGGCTGAGGCAAGAGGATCACTGAATGTTCAAAGCCAGCCTGGGCTAGATAGTGAGTTCAAGGCCAGCCTGACCTACACAGCAAGACTCTGTCTCAAAAATAAGTAACTAAATAAATAAGTAAATGGTATATCCAACTCTTCAGGGCCCCTCTGCTGTGCCTGAGTACTGAACTGGGGTCACAAGGTCCAGACTATGCTGAATGCATGTATGTAGGTAATCACTGCATTGACATAGCCTAAGGATAAAGAAGGGCAGTCTTCCTTCTTTAAAGAAAAGACTGTAAGGAAAGGAAATTGAGACTGTAACCTGTCCATGAGTCAGCTTTTCATAAAATACTGAGCTAATCAACTTATAAAGAAGAAAAGTTTATTTTTGCTCACGGTTTTGCTGGTTCCAGTCTGTGATGGCTTGGCCTCACTGTTTTGGGCCTGTGGTGAGGCAACACTTCATGGTGGGAGCAATGTGACACAGCAAAACTAGTTATGCCATGGGTCAGGGACAAAAGGAGAAGAGCAAGGGGCTAGGGTCCCACCACCCCTTTCAAGGGCTCACCACCCAGTGACCTAAGGATTTCCTGAAAGGCACCACCTCCAAAACATACCAGCATCTCCCAGTAGTACAACCCTGGGGACCATACCTCTGAAATACATGAGCCTTCAGGGGATATTTAATAACCAAACCAAAGCATAACCTATACATTATAATTCCTCCACTCTCCTTTGGATAGATGAAATTATGTTTTTTAATGAAGAATTTTTTAAAGTTCTAATAGCCAGTTGAATAGGTTTATTTTGTTTTCTGATTGAATGTGAGTGTGACAGTTAAGTTTAATTGTCAAGTTGACTGGCTTGAGAGCTGGCCTAGGGATTAGTAAAACATACTCGTAGGTGTGTCTGGGTGGTTCATGGAGGGATGACTTTGGGTACCATAACTTGCCGCAGACCCCTTCCTCTCTGACACTGTTCCCCTACTCTGAAATGAGCAATTTTGTTCCAGCAGGCCCTTCTACCATGATATTCCTGCCTCAGAGCCAGCCCATTGTGGAGTAAACCTCTCCTAGTTTGAGTTGTTGGTGCTGGTACTATGCACTAGCAAAAGAAAAGCTGCCCAATACAAGGAATTTTTCCCAACATGACTGTAAAGAGTTGAGGTTGGCATTTAGATTCTAACATACTTTGAGGAATGTTGTACCGTGAACCTGTGCATCTTAGACTAAGTCATGGTCCCATGGTGTTCATGATCAATATTTTCCTGCCAATAAAAAATTTTATTTTCACATTTTAAAATGTTAGCTAAACTGATGAGAAAAGATATATGTAGCCTTTTCTTACACTGCTGTCTAGAATGACTATTGTACTAAAAATGGCAAAGTGTACCTTCTTAACATCTGCTCCTAAATGGTACACTGCCCGTCCCTCAGCTGACTGCCTTCTGGGTGGTGCCCGGCACAGGAGCAAGCAAGCTACAAGCTGACCAGGCATCAGGCCTGCCATCCACCCCAATGATTGAGGCTACTTGGACCAGTTCTATTTCTCCTAAGAAATAGAAAAACAACCAGTTAGCATTAAGGACAGAGGCCAAAATTTGCAGAGAGATGCCAAGAGAGTTGGCAGTGGTGATGGGCCATATGTAAGATCGAGATGAAGTAAAGATGAGTGGGGAGTGGTATCATTTTGTTAGATCTACAAAATCCTCCTGGGGAAGAAGACACGGGGAGTGGCTACCACTCAGTGTCCAGCTTAGCTGCCAACCTTAGTGTTAGGCTGGGCTATAATCCCTTTACCCCTAGAATTTGGCCTGGATACTTTTGTATTTGCTGGAAAGGAGCTGCTCCCAACTCTCTACCCCAGATGCTGCTGGGATCATGAGCCAGAGTCTGAGCAGGCTACTCAGGGGACGGGAGCTGGGACTCCTGAGGGCAGAGAGAGGCAAGCAGGCTGCACTGGTTTTCGGACTCAGCAGGCACAAGGAACGGAAGTGGGCACCCACAGATAAGGCCCCCCGAAGACACTGGTGAGAGTCCTTGACATCCCCTTGGGAATATTAGGGAAAGATTAGAGGCAGCCTCAGTACTAAACTGCTCAGGGATGTTCATCTTGATCCACAGTGTGGAACCTGTGCACTGACATGTCTCTGTGCTGCTCAGAGACATTTAGAATACACACGGCAGGACAGCCTCATGTCGGCCATGTCTCCAATAGTGTGAACTGGGGTCCCTGAGACCAAGACTCACAGTCTAGGCCACTTCACAGGTGAGTATCAAGCAAGGGGTTTGGTGGACAGCTCCAACTTTACCTGTGCTCTCATTCCCAAGAGCAAAACAAAACCAAAAAACCTGACTGAGACTCTGGGTTGTGATTGAGCCCTGCCGTTGACAGGAGCTTTGCTTTAGCATTGTCCTGTGACATCGGAGGGGTACAGCTCAGTATTTAGACTGAGATAAACAGTTTGTCCTATTTGGACAGCAGCTGAGAAGAACTCTGGGCTAAAAACCTTTCCAACCTTCCTTCTACAAGGTGGTATAAATAATTGTCCATATTATAAACACCTCTACAAAGGGAATATTGGTCCTGGGTTTTCTTTGTTTGGTTTGCTTGTTGGTTGGTTTTTTTGTTTGATTTCCTCATGTGGGACACTGCCAAGCTGTGCTTTCCTGAGAAGCGAAGCCCCTTGCCTTGATCTTCACCTGACCTTTCCTCCAGCCCTATTCACTGAGATATGCAGAGCTGACTATATAGAAGCAGATGTTCCCTTAAATGGCTAAAAGAATATCACTGAGAATTACCCCCCACCCCGAAACCCCGCTGATGGCTGGAGTTGGGGCTCAAGCAAGAGCTTGTGAGGTTCCAGGGCTAAGACATGGGAAAACATCTAAGTTGAGGCCATGGGACTCAGAAAGAATTACACCTTATTGGCAGTAAAGGTGCCAGTTTTGCATACATCAAATTATCCATTGTATTGCTAATTGGAGGCCTCTGTGCCTGGTATAGAATTGCTCTGTTTTTTCTTACAGCCATGCCTACAAAGTTTCTCTTCCCTAGCACACTGCTGTGACCCCCACCCACCTCCCTGACTGATACCAATAAAAGCCATGAGCATTTGAACTCCTGGCCTTTTGTTCCACAGAGAACATTGGTCATCCCAGAGCTTCTCAACTGCAGAATATTCTCTTTGTATTTATTTTGCATCTGTGTGTCATATTGCTGGGTGGGTTAGACTGACACCCTCCTCAGGGTATGCAGGGGTTTTGGTAGGTTTGGATTGTGTGTGTGTGTGTGCACGCGTGTGTGTTTGGATGCATGTGTGGTATATATGAGCGTGGGTGTGGGTGTAGGTGTGTGTATAAATTTCTGCGTTTGATTTTATAGTGTTCTTTTTTTTGGTCACATTTTCCAACATCAGTGGTTGCTTTGTAGGGTTATCTAATTTTGCTTTACTGTTCAATAATTGCATTTAATCTTCTTGTTTCTTCTCTCGCTTCTTATTTTTGTTTCCTTCCCTTCTGTCTTTTCTTCTCTTCTTATACTTTCTTCTGTTTCTCTGCCCTTCCTCCTTTTTCTTTTGTAGAGATTTATTAGTATTAATCTGCATATCATTAATGCTGAATTTTTCTAACATGTTGTATATTATTACTTTCCCTGTCTTTTCCTGTGTTAGTAAAATAGTAGAGCTCTTTTAAAACCAGTTCTTAATTATGTGTTGATATATGGTTTGCTTTTTAATTGTTGATGTTACTAGTAGTTATTCTCTCCTCTCAGAGTAGTGCTGGGGATTGAATCTAGCACCTGGAAGAGACTGAGTGGGTACTCTCACAGGAAGGCGTACCCATAGCTCAGGACACGTGACTAACAGAAAATCAGTTACTAAAAAGAGCACCCCACTGGTAGAAATATCCATCCAAACAGATCTGCAAACCTCAACACAAAAACACAGGAATCATCAAAAAATAAGGCAGGGAGATGCCTTCAAAAATTCATAGCTAGGGGCTGGGGATTTAGCTCAGGGGCAAAGCGCCTGCCTAGCGAGCACAAGGTCGTGAGTTCAGTTCCTGGTACCGGAGGGAAAAAAAAAAAATTCATAGCTAACAATAATTTTAAAAAAACATTGGAATGATGCAGAGCTTCACCATACAAAATGGTAGGAGTTCAACAATGGTTCTTATACTGCATATTGTTTTCAGATCAGTCATTCTAATTACCAAATTCAAGCGTGTAAAATTGGTCAAGGAAAAGAAAATTTTAAGCATTGACTATTCCTCTCAATAAACCACACACATCAGCAATTCCAGCTATTCTTATATATCATATAAATTTTGTTTTTCATTTAAAAAGCCAACATAACAAAAACAAATACATCAACAAAACAGCACATTTTTATTTATTTATATATTTTTACTTGTCACTGTCTCTGCTTGTTTGATCAATCTCACATTCTTATGTCTAAGGGACTGAGCAACTTTGCTGAAGATAATGGCATGTAATAGAGCAAACATTGTGAATTTCTATCATTTTGTCTTGAGGTCATGTATCATTTTTGATGTTTTTGTGTTGTTTTGATTTTGTCTTCATTGTTGTTTTGTCAGTTTTTTTAATTTTTAGAATAAAAAAATTCATAGCTCCTCAACAATGGACCCCACAGATATCAAAGTAGATAAAATTTCAGACAAAGAATTTTAAAAAACTAATAGTTAGAATAACCAATGAGACTGAGGAAAAGACAAATATATAGCTGAATGAATCAACTAATAAAACGATCAGTGGGCTCAAAGGAGATACTAATAAGCAGCTGAATAAATTAAGGAAGACAACTCAGGATTTGAAAAACCACCCCAGGAAAAAGATTGAGGCTCTAAAAAAGAACCAAACAGAAATCCTGGAAATCTTAAGTAGTCCAATTTAAAACTCAAATGAAGTCTCAGCAGTAAGCAAGATGACTCACTGGCCTTGAAAAAGGTGAAGAAATACAGGCTAATTATATCAGAAAATTTCTCAAATTTGGGGAATGAGAGTGATACTCAGGTAATGCAGGCATTTGGAAGCCCAAGTAGACACAATCAGAAAAACAACTCTCCACGACACATCATAGTCAAACTGCCAAAAATTCAGAACAAAGGAAGAATATTTAAAACTAGTAGATGGCCAGGAATATAGTTCAGTGGCACAGCACCTGCCTGGCAAGCATAAAGTCCTGAGTTCAATTCCTGGTATGAAAAAAAAACAACAACAACTGTTAGAGAGAAACACCAAATCATTTTTAAGGTCAGACCCATGAAAACAACAGCAGATTTCTCAATAAAAACTTTATTCTTTTTCTTTTTTAAGAACAAAAACAATAACAAACACACATACATTTACAAAATAACACAAAAACAATACAAGCAATCCTGAATTCCAATAGAAACTTTAAAGGGCAGGAAAGCTTACAGGGAGGTATTTCAGACCCTGAAAGAAAATAATTGCCAACCCAGGTTACTATCCTGCAAGGATATCCTTTGAAATTGAAGAAGAAATAAAGACCTTCCAAGATAAATATAAACTAAAGCAATTCATGACCACTAAGCCACTGCAGAAAATACTTAAGAAAATCCTAACCACTGAAGAAGATGCCACAACCCTGAAACCAAGGAAAAGAATAAATCACACTGGGAAAGTAAGTAAATGAATGAGAATCAGAAGTGAATCAAGCACAAGAAAAACAACAAAATGACAAGAGTTAATATATACCTTTCAATAATAACGCATAATGTAAATTGTCTTACCTTTCTAACAAAAACAGACTGCCAGATTGAATCAAAAGCAAGACCCATTGATAAATTCCCTTAAGAAACACACCTCACATACAAAGACATACACAAACTGAAAGTGAAAGGTTGTAAAATGATACCCCTAACATCGAGAGATCAAAAGCAAACAGAAGAATCTATACTTATACACAACAAAGTAGACTTGAAACTAAAATTAGTCAGAAAAGACAAGGCCACTACACATTGGTAAAGGGAACAATTCACCAAGAAGATATAACAGTTGTAAATACATACTCACTGAATGTTAGTGCACCCAATTTCATGAAACAAACACTACTTGACATGAAGGGACAGATAGACCCCAGTAAAATCATAGTGCATGACTTTAATACCCCAGTTTCACAAGATCAACTACAACAACAAACCATGAATTAAACTACAATATAGGTAAAATGAACTTAACAGAGATCCACAATGTTCCATCCAAGAACAGCAGAATATACACTGTTTTCAGCAACTCACCAAACTTTCTCCAAAACAGACCATCTTTTTTGCCATAAAACACATCTCAATAAAGAGAAAAAAAATTGGAATAATCTCATGCATCTTACCAGTTCACACAGAAAGAAACTAGAAATCAGCAAAAGCAACCACAGAAACTACACAAACACATGGCAGTTGGTAATACACTTCTGAATGCTCAGGGGTCACTGAAGAAATCAGGAGATAAATTTAATAATTTGTAGAATCCAGTGACATTGAAAATATACTATATCAGATTATGTGGAGAACAGTGAAAGCAGTTCAAAGAGGCAAATTTATGAGCACTTACATGAGAAAAACAAGTGATGCCAAAGAAATAAACTAATGGTGTATTTTAAGTTCCTAGACAAACAAGAACAAACCAATCTCCACACTAGTAGAAGGAAAGAAATAACAAAGATCATAGTGGAAGTTAATGAAAGAGAGACTAAAAAAAAATACAAAGGATTAATCAGAGAATTTGTTCATTGAAAAGATAAACAAGATGGATAAACTCTTAGCCAAACTATCCAAAAGAGAGAGAAGATTCAAATTAACAAAATTAGAGATGAAAAAGGAAAACAGACACCACTGAAATCCAGTTTTAGAAAGTATTCTGGAAGACATGTTTTTCAATAAATTTGAGAATAGATAGAAGAAATGAATAAATTCCTAGACACATATGACCTACCAAAATTGAACCAAGAGGATATTAAGAAGTCTAACCATCAATGACAAGCAATGAGACTGAAGCAGTAATCAAAACTGTCCCAGTAAAACCAGGCATAGTAGTGCAAGCCTGTAAGTTAAGCATTTAGGAGGCTGAGGTAGGAGGATCACTGTGCGTTCAAAGCCAGCCTAAACTACATAGTGAGACCCTGTCTCCCCCCTAAAAAAAAAAAAAAGAAAAAAAAAAAAAAGAAAAGAAGAAAGCCCATGGGAAAACCTGACAGATTTACTGCTGAAGTTTAGAAGACCTTTAGAGAAGAACTGATACCAGTACTCCTCAAACTTTTCCGTGAAATACAAAGGTAAAGAATGCTTAGAAATTCATTCTGCAAACTCAGAATTACCCTGATCACAAAACTGGACAGGGATTCAACAAAAAAGAAAACTACAAATCAACATCCTTGAAGAGTATAGATGTAAACATCCTTAATAAGATCCATGCAAATAGAATTCAACAACATATTTAAAAGTTCTTACACCATAACCAAGTTTGTTCCATCTTGAGGATGCAAGGATGGCTCAACATATGCAAATCAATTGATGTCATAGACCACATAAATACAATCAAGGATAAAAACCACAGGATTAGCTGAATAAGTAATTTGGAGAACCATCTGAACCTCTCTCTACTTCCTATTGATCTCTTTTCCATTTTACTCCTTATTTGCATATATATACTTTGGGATAATTTGTTTTATTTATATTTCTAGTTTTTCTTAGTCCATTAAAAAGAAAGTTTTGTGCTAAAATCTGTTTCTTCTTTGTAAGAGAGAATCTTTTTTGTCAATATCTTGTACACTATTTTGAAGATACATAGCATATTAGCTATTGTTAGTCTCTTAATTTGTTATGCAATTTTTTATTATTTCATAAAATAAAAAATAAAGTCTGAGAATGCAAAACAATCACATGCTCATCTCCACTTGATCTTAGCCAAAAGACCAAGAAGTGATCACTTGCTCATCTCAATAGATGTAGAAAATCCTGACAAAATCAAACATCACTTCATGATAGAAAAAAAACTTGAATAAAATAGATATAGATCTTTCTTTACTTCGACAAAACACATGTATGACAAACCCACAGTCTACATCATACTGAATGGGAAAGAAACTGGAAGTATTTTCTTTAAAATCAAGAACAAGACAAGAGTATCCACTCTCATCCCTCCTGTTATTGAACAGTTCATACTTAAAACTTTAGCCAGAGCAATGAGGCGAAAGGAAGAAATAAAAGAGATACAATAGGAATGAAAGAAGTTAAATTATCCTTCTGTGTAGACAATATGATCTTTTACATAGAAAACTCACAGAACTCCAGCAGAAGACTTTTAGTTCTGAAAAACAAATCCAGCAAAATGGCATGATACAAAATCAGCACACAAAAATCAATAGCATTCCTGTACACCAAAAGTGAACCTACAGAGAAAGAAATCAGGAAAACAAGTCTATTCACAGTTTCTTTAAAAGAAATATCTAGGAATCAAGATAACCAAGTAGGTGTAAGACCTCTACAATAAGTTATATACATTGAAGAAAAAAATTAAAAAGGACATTAGAAAATGGAAAGGACTATCGGTCAGCCGAACTAATATTGTTAAAGTGGCTATACTACCCAAAGCAATCTACAGATTCAATGCAGTTCTTACTAAAATACCAATACTCTTCACAGAGCTAGAAAAAAAATTAAAAATTCATATGGAAACAGAGAAGACCCAGAATAGCCTAAATAATCCTGAGCAAAAAGAGCAAGGTTGGAGGTATCATGATACCTGATCTGCCATATTAACAAAAACAACGTGATATGGACACAAAAACAGACTTGTAGACCAATGGAGCAGGTCACAGAAGACAGAAAAACAAGCCTATGCACCTATAACCATGTGACTTTTTACAAAGGGGCCAAATACGTACGCTGGAGAAAGGACAGCCTGTTTTACAACTGTGACCAGGAAAACTGGATCTGCACATACAGAATATTGAAACTGGATCCCTATCTCTCAGCCTGTATAAAATCAAACAAAAAATGAGCCAAAGGTTTAGAAATCAGAAACTTTAAAACTGCTGGAAGCAAAAACGGGGAAGCAGTTGAAGCGACAAGCACAGGCAACAACTTCCCAAACAGGACTCCGATAGCATAGGAAATAATGGGAAGAATCATTACATGGGATTTCATTATGTTAGAAAAGCTTCTGTGCAGCAAAGGAAACCATCAAGAGAGTGAAGAGAGAACCTGCAGAATGGGAGAAAATATTTGTGATCCACTCTTCTGATAGAGGATTATTATCTAGAATATATAAAGAACTAAAAAATTGACTCCCCAAACACAAATACCCTAGTCATAAATGGGCAAATGATTGACTAGATACTTCTCAAAATAAGAAGTACAAATGCCTAAGAAAGTTGGGCACAAGGACACATGCCTGTAATCTCAGTACTCAGGAGGCTGAGGCAGGAGGATCACTGTGACTTTGAGGGCAGCCTGGGCTTCATAGTTAGTTCAAAACCAACCTGAACTACATAGCAAGACTCTGTCTGCAAAAAAAAAGCTAGAAGTATGTAAAAAATATTCAATATTTTTAGCCATTAAGGAAGTGCATATTGAAACTACATTGCTATTCCACCTCACCCCAGTCAGAATGGCTGTCTTCAAGAAAACAAAAAAAAAATCTATGCTGGCAAGGATGTAGAGAAAAATAAGCCTTTCTACACTGATGGTGGGAATATAAACTAGTGTAACTTCTGTAGAAATCAGAAATCAGAAAATTAAAAATGGAAATACCTTTATGATCCAGCAATACAACTTCTTGGTATATTTCCCAAAGAATTAAAGACAATATATTGTAGCAATACATGCATAGCCATGTTTATAGCTGCACAATGCACAATAGTTAAGCTGTGGAAGCAGCCTAGATGCGGTCAATAGATGAATTACTCAGCCATAAATAAGAATGAAATTATGTCATTTATAGGAAAATGGATAGAATTGGAGGCCGTCATGTTAAGCAAAATAAATCAGACTCAGAAAGTTAAATAGTGTATGTTTTTTTCTTATATGGGAAATCTAACATCATCATCATCATCCATAAAATAAGGGAGAGACAACAGAAAATCGGAAGGTAGACTTTTAGAGATGGAGAAAGGTATCAGGAGAGAGGAGAAGAAAGTAGAAGAGAGTAATGGGGTTAAAAATAATCAAAATATGTTAAATTCATTAAAAAATTTCCCATGTACCAGTATACCAACACAAGCCACACTATTGTGTATTATTAATATGCACTAATTTTTAAAAAAGAAACAATAAAGGAAAAATAATAAACTATGAGTAAGCAGAAGAGAGGAAGCTGCAGACAGACAGACAGACCAAAAGACACATGGAAGAGGGTGGATTTCCCATGCCTCCTTGGATCCTTGTAGCTTTCCAGTTCCTGGTCTATTTAAGCTCTAGTCTGAAGCAATATACCTTCTATAACTGCAGGGACTTTGACTGAGTGTCTTTTCTTGCATAACTGTGCCAAAGCAACTGTCTTCTGTCACTTGTCTCTTTGTACTTCAAAGCTTGGTCCTGTTGGGGACTGGGTCATCCATTCATGTATCATGTATCATTCTACATAACTAACAAATATTGACTCTCCACCTATGGAATTTTTAACCTAAGTATTCTGAAAAAGGCCAAAGAGAAAAAGAGGAAGGGCAACTTTATAGAAGGCAGATGTAAAACTTGACAAAATAAAACCTGCTACTTTGTTGCCTGGAGAAGTCTCTTTAGGAGACATTTGTTTTGATTTGGGCTTCTTTTGAGTTAGTGGTTGTCTCTGACAGGACCTGCTTACCCCAAGGAAGAGCTGAGGACACAAAGGAGTGGTGGTCCCTGAAGTTAACATTAAAATGTGGGGATTCTTCTTCAAACATCCTAGCAGCTCCTCTCACCCTTTGGCTGAATGAGACATTTCTAGCAGATCAGAGATCACAAGGCAATGGCCTCTGTAGCTTCCTCCACAACCTGTCCATCCTGAAGCCATCACAAACTTAAAGGACCCACAAGTGCAGGTCTCTATGCAGAAACTAGTTCTTCCTCTCTTGCTGAAATCCAACTCCCAGTCCAGCCCATGCAGCATGAGCTCATTCTGCCCCAACTGGGAGAATGAGAAAATGGTCTGTGAATTTTTCTTCCACTCTGTCAAAATAAGAACAGAAAAAATATGCCTCTGTGAGAGGGTTTTCTTTCAGCTTTTATTTGCACACATTCTATGTAATTATGGTCAGCAAGAGGGCATTTTCCATGGCCACACTAGCAGTATTTTCCACACAAAGGTTTATGCTGGCGGGCAGCCTACCCTGGAGCTATTTACTTGTGTGGTAGATAGAAAACCATCAGACCTATGACCAGTTAGATCCAAGTGAAATGTTTTCATTTGGACCTCTCCTAAAACAGGCAGATTATTTTAATTTCCCCTTCAGCCTCTGTCTCTTTTTCCTAGGTAAAATGATTCAATATGGTGCAACCACCTTTGCGCAACCAACTCTGGGATAATTTCCACATCAGAATGAATGTTCACATTTTAAAATGCCTCTTCCTAGCTCCCTAGATATTAGAAGTTTCTTATCCAATTGTGTTAGCCAGGTTTCTGCCACTGCAACGAAATACCTGAAACAATGAGCTTATAAAGAGAAAAGGTTTGTTTTGGCTCATGGTTTTGGAGGTTTCAGCCCATGATTGATTGGCCTCATTGTTTTGGTCCTGTGGCAAGGCAACACATCATGGCAGGTGTGTGTGGTGAAGCAAAACTGCCCACATCATGAGTCAGTCAGCAAAAAAGACAAGGGGAAGGAGCTGGGTTCCCATAATCCCCGTTAAAATCACACTCCCAATGATCTAAAGACCTCCCTCTAAACCCTAATCTTCTGACGGTTCACCAGCCTCTCAAGAGCCACACCCTGGAGGTCAAGCCTTCAACACATCAGGGACACTCAACATCTAAATCACAGCATCAACATGATTCCTTGCAACTTCGTCTCCTTCTGTCTCTACCCAATTAAGCCTTTGCCTCTCTGGACCATCACATGTGGAGCTCATTTCTCCCTCTAGTCCATTTCTCATGGTGTGCCTCACCATCCCAACCCAAAATGCCTGCCTCCTTCCCTTGGCTTCTCTGAATCCTACAACCAGCTCTGGCCTCTCCTCAGCAAAGCCCACTGACTGCTGCAAGTGCCCCCATTCCTCCTTTCTTCAGTGAGCCCTCAAGTGGTGTTGTCTGGTTACCAGCTGCCCATTTTGTAATTAATGAGTCACTAGACAAGTTTATCAAAATGTTGTTGATCAAAACGCCGATGCCACTTGGGCATAGAACTATGACATAAATCAGGTAATGCATTTAGCAAGTATCTACTGAGCCCTCACCTAGCTTATGGTTAGTCCTGGGGAGCATTTCATGTCAGAAAATTCTTCAAGGCAACATAAGACAAATCGAAAGGAGAGAGGAGCCAACACCATCCAGGAGAGTGGGCAAGGTTGGGAGGTAGCTCTAACTGACAGAGGAATCATTTATCTGCCATTTACTGGATGCATATATGGGCAAATGCATGCATATTAAGTATGGATGAACCAGAAAGTGGGTGGTTCAAAAGATCCATCCATCTATTGATGCATAGGTAGATAGACAGATAGATAGATAGATCCATCCTTCTATCCATTCAAGAAAGATTTACCAAACACTTATGTTCTAGTCATAGCCTTCAATGAGTCTGTAGGCCCTTCTGGTGGTGTGGCAACTCCATCACAAGACAACAAACAGTGACATTAAAAGTCCAAAGAGAAGTGATAGTAGCTGCCATTTCTAAAACATGTTAGGAACTTCTCAAACACTATTGCTACAGCTGCCACTCTGGGGTGCCAATGCAAACTTATAGGGGGACTTTGGGTTAAATGTTTAAGGGAAACATAAAGTTACCTAATATCTGTTAGACACTGTGAACTACTAGTTCAAAGTAGTTAACCATGTTACCATTAGATCATACTACATTCCCTCTGATGATGTCATATCTTTGAGGAGCTGGGTGGTTGGAGGTGGCTGTAATAAATAAACAAGAGCTAAATGAAAGTCAGCACGGGGCAGATGAGAGAATCAATGCCCAATCAGAGTCCAAGTTCTGAGACGTCGTACAGTGCCTACATCCCATTAGCAAATAACTGGCTGCTTAAGAATCAAATCAAACTTAGTTTTTCCTTTCACTTTATACGTAATTACTTCATAAGGATAGATTCTTAGGAGGTTGCTTGATCCTAACTTCTAAGCTTGTAGAGCAAACAGACTCTGATTATTCAGTGCTGGATCCCGAGAGCAGAAGAAGGCTGAGAGGTAGAGACTGTGGCCTATGCAGGAGAACCACATTTTGGGAGTCAAATGACTCTCATTGCAGCCTAGTGCTTTCAGAAAACACAAACAGTTACTGTATGACAATAGCCCCAAATGTCCAGACTTCTGGCATTTCAGGTGACAGTGTCTGGCTGAGATTATGGGGAGGAAGGCAGCAAGTTCCCCAGGTGCGGGGAAGGCCCTCGGGAATTGGGAAAAATTTAGGTCAACATCCTTTGAACCTTGACCTCCTGCTCTTCTGTCCCTCGCCAGACATTTCCATGACCTCTTCAAATTCCTCGGCCTAGAGGAAGGGCTTCTTGGCCTCTCACCTCTAGAGGCCACCAGAGAGGCTGGGAACAGATTCTAAGAGGCCTCCCTTCCCTCGGGGAGCATGAAGGGTCTCTGGAGAGTAGAGGAGCTTCCCTGCAATGCAGAGATCTTCAAACACCAAGCCCAAGGCCTGTGAGCCCCAGGAGGGAGAGCCTGCATGCCAAGGGGCCTGGCGGCTGGACCCCCTACTGTGGCAGCTAGCTGGCTTGTAGGAGTCCGAGAAGCCTAATTCAATTACTCTTATCAGAATGCCTCTGAACTTAACAAAGCAGATAATCAGTTCCAGAGACAGATACTGCGTGGGGGGCCAAAATTATTTTGCTTCCCCAAATTGGAGGCTGAAATCGGAGATGTTTAAGTAATGGAAAACATAATCCCTCCCTAGACCTAACCTCCCTCCTAGTACCAGCACCTGAGACACTCCTCACTCTGAGCCCAGGAGGCTGGGATCCAATATCCACACTAAAGACACCTGGTCATGAACTTGACTTCTTTCCCTCTACTGTGCCAGGACCAGAGAGAAGCTGCTTAGGGCCTATGGGCAGGAGCGGGGAAGGATTAACATTTTTGGAGCCTTCTCCTACGTGTCAGCTACATAATACACATTACTGATTTAAATCACCAAACCTGCCTTTTGAAGAAAAATATTAGCACCTCACATTACAGAAGAAAATTGGAAACCTTAACTGTACTACCAGAGGACATCCTTGTAAGCAGCACAGGTAAGATTCAAACACAGGTATTGCCCTTTGCAACTCAATATGCTGATATGCAGCAGGGCCTCTCTGCTCAAAATAGAAGCTCACAGACTCAAGGATCCACAGCAAAGCTCCAAAGCAGAGGTGTACCTTTTTTAGTGAGGAACTAGAGTCAGAGAGGCTGCCTAACCCTGGGTCAGTCAGTGTCTCATTTGAGATTTGAGGCCAAATCATCCTGAAGTAAAAACTAGGACCCTCAGCGCTAGCTGACAGCTGTCATCCAAGTTATTTCCTTGAAACTCCTGCAGTTCTAAGGGCAGGGAGTATCATCACGTGTTCCCCATGGACTAGTGCAGGGCAAGGCCTGGACATAACCAACGGGGGTAGATATGTCTTTCTTAATGTGGGTCCTGGGCAACCAGAAGCATGGGTAAATGTTTAGGAGCCATCCTGCTCCAAAGAAATCTCTTAATTCCTGCTAATCTCAGAATTGTAAGCACAATATTAACCCTGGAAAGAGACTCAATTAGTGGATCACATCCCTTATTTATTTATTAGAATGTAAATCTTTTTATTACATAATATTTGACATGTACATAGCAAAATATATGTAAATTACAAAGCATAATGATAACAAATCCTGTGTTCCTTCCACTAAACTTTAAACACAGACCTTGACAGTGGATGCTCCTCCCATTCTTTCTCCAAAACTTCTCCTACAAAAATAATTACCATCCTGTGTTTTTGTTGATCACTCACTGGATTATTTTTATAGTTCTATCTAGTAAGTTTGCATGGGAGATTGCGTTGTTGTTCAAATACCCTCTGACTTTGCAGTTCCTCCCATTAGAGATGAAATGTGACTCACATGTATTGATTTTCTCCTCTTACATTTCTACCTCTGCCATAAGAAAAATGTGCTCCAGGTCAACTACTGGTCCAAGGATAATGAGACACATGTGGAAGAGACCTCAACTCAATCTGAAGTTGTAATTAAGTCCAAGTGGGCCCAGTTTAGCTGATCCAACCCTCAGCCAACCCATAGATACCTGAGTAGGAATCTATGAATGTTATAAACAACCAAGTTTTGGAGTCATTTGTTATACAGCATTACTGTGGCAATAGCTGATTGATACACAATGTATCCATGACACAGCCTGTTGTTTACTTCTGCTTTTTCTGGAAGGCAGCTATGCTAACCACTATACCACCAACGCCTCTTCTTCTGCTTTTTCTGAACTTTGCAGGGTGATCATTAATATTATATGCCATCATCTACTATTTACTTTTCTTTCTTACTATACATTTTCTTTTTGAGGTTTATCCAGTGGATAATGGTACAGCAGTGTGGATGAACTATAGTAGTTGCTCCTTCAATTTAAAGATGAGAAAAAGTGAAAACAGCAAAGAGTTTATGAGTGGCTGAGGTGGCTTGAGAGCCCACATCACATTCCTTCAGCAAAGAGTTAGTGGACATTAGGCAAGCACTTTCCTCAGTGCTAGGAATGTAACAGTGATTTGGAGCCAGGCATGGTGGTGCATGCCTGTAATTCCAGCACTTGGGAAGCTGAGGCAGGAGGATCATTGTGAGTTTGAGACCAGCCTGGGCTACAAACTGAGCTCAAAGCCAGCCTGAACTGCATAGCAAGACCCTGTCTCAAAAAGACCAAATAATAATAATAATAATAATAATAATAATAATAATAATAAAAGTGATTTGGACACAAAAGATTCTGGCCCTCATGGAAAGAGGGAAGGTCACACTTATGACCCCTACGTGTCATTGCCAGCTTTACCTTATTGCCTCTGCCCTGCCAGATATTTTCCCTTGTTCTAGTCACCACCTCCTGTCCCTGGAGACAGATAATGTAATTAAGGCAGTCCTGAGCTGAGCAGGCATAAACCGAGGAGTGGGTAACTGTCCTTGGAAGTACTGCTGGCACCTGTGCTCCAGGGAAGAGGGTCACCGTAACTGGGAAGTGGGCACTAAGGTTTGGTCACTTTAGGGAGGTAGGCTGATGTTCCTGCAGAGGTCAGGCACCTACAGGGGACTGGCAGTGTTCTGGCCAGAGTGAGCCCTGCAGCCAGCTCCACAGCCCCAGAGACTTTGCTCCTGGTGACCGCGTCAGTGTGGGAGCACGTGTGAGAGACAGGGAAGGATGGGGGAAGTTCCTCACCCTGAGGAGTTTGCGACCAAATGGGAAACATAATAAGAGGGAAAAAAAGCAAGTCCTCACACCCCAGATGACAAACACCAAACACCACAGACGTAACTGAACAGAGCTGAGGCAGATGCACACTCATTAACCTGGGTGTGCAGGTGCCCAGGGGTGGCTGCAGTGACTGAGCCATGCTGTCATTCCATGGATGGGTGTCTTCTGTTTCTCCCGAACATGTGGGTCATCCCCGTGAGTTTCTGTTCCTCTCATGCACTGGAAAAACACAGCAGGCATCACTTTATACTAGAAGTGGGCTGAAGCCGATGGCATGCTCCCTGGGTGGTTCAGAAGGCATCCCGGGGCATGCAGGGGATGGCATCAGAAAAGCAGCCACCCAGTGGGATAGGAAGAAACAGCATGCGGATGACACGCTGTGTCGCAGTGGCGGCTCCTGGTAAGGGGATGATTGACGAGGAGGGAGGATCAGCAACTCCGGCCAATACAGGAGCAGCAAAACCAAGAAGAGCTCCTGGACCCCTGAGCTCCAGTGCTCACCCCCAGGGAGGCTGCCGGATGCCTCTCCCTCTAAACTCCTCCCACCACCCCAGCAGGAGGCGGACATGCTCCCTGCCACAGCTGCTCCTCCGGCCCCACTCTCCTTGTGCATTTCGGTAAAGTCTCTCCTGGATCTTATGATCAGCAGTCTCTCATCAGAGGTGGATCAGAGAGCATGTGAGCTGTGGCTTGAGAGGATTGTTTGGGCCTGGGAAGCCCAAGGTTGGTGTGGACGCAACCTGCTGGGGACAGGGACGATGAGGGATGGATTACCTTTCTTTCCCCAGGATCCCTATTTGAGAACCCTTTCTTCAGTGTATCTGTGAGTGTGTGTGTGTGTGTGTGTGTGTGTGTGTGTGTTATTCCAAAACAACTGTGTACACAGTGATTTCTGTCCTTTGTGGGTATATGTAAAGGACAGTCCTGGAGAATAAAGGAATGAGTGGCCTGAATAAAGTTGGGGTGCGTTGTGGTCCCTCTTCAGTTACCCAGATCTTATACAGTAAGAGGGCATTGGGAAGAGCCAGAAACCCAAGATCAAGGTCCACCCCACCACTTCTCAGTGGCACCGTCTCTGCAGGCAAGACTCCTGTCTTCTTGGGCTCCGATCGCTCCACCTGTAAATAGGGGCCAGGAGAAGAGTGGGTCCCAACTGTCTCCCAGCTGCAGGCACTGTTCACCTTCAGGAACCTATGGAAAAACCAAAAGCTTCTCTAGGGCTTGGCGTGGGGATGCACACCTGTGATGCTAGCACTCAGGAGGCTGAGGCAGGAGGATCACCATGAGTTTGAGGCCAGCCTGGGCTACATAGTGATGTGAATTATGTAATAAGAGCCTGTCTCAGAGCAAAAGAAAACACCCAAAAGCTTCTGCAGAAGTGGCAATAAGAAAGAAAATAAAATAAGAAAATAATCACATTTATTTGGGCTAAAGTTTAAAAAACTCTAAATGACTTTTATGGTCTATTTTATAAAACGTGGCATATTTTCTCTCTTGTAGTCACTGCTGTTATAATACCTGTGTGTTCATTTTATTTCCCTAGTCAGAGTTTCTTAGGAGCAATAAAAAGTTTCATAGAACTCACTGAATTCCAAAATCAGAATTTTGTTGCTGCACATAAATACTGTGACATTGTATTAATCTCTATATAACAGATCAAAGCGACCACATGCCAGCCTATGATGAATCATTATAGATGATCTCGTTTCTTTCTCACATCTTTGTTGGCGGAGGGATTGTGCTTCTGTGCCTATTTTATAAGCAGAGAAATTGAAGGCAACAGGCTGAGAGACTTACTGAAGGCCACCAGTAAATTGTGAAGCTGCGCCTTGAACCACAGTCCTCTGAATTACTCTTTAGAAGTCGTCTGAGTGTCTCCTCTGTGCATGTGGCACTCAGAACAAGCCAGGGAGGGGCTGGGGATTTAGCTCAGCGGCAAAAGCGCCTGCCTGGCAAGCGCAAGGTCGTGAGTTCGGTTCCCGGTACTGGAGAAAAACCAAAAAACAAAACAAAACAAACAAACAAAAAAAAAGAACAAGCCAGGGCACATAGCAGGTGATCAGGAAACTGTTATGGGTTAATGTAAACCAGATAATGATAAATTGCCCAGTGTAAAGGGTCGGGCTAAATTACAAGGTCTTACATGATTTTTTTTCTCTTCCAGGAGGACCCTTGCATCCCTCTACGTGTCCCACGTTTAGGAACCAAGGCTCTTGGGGGACCCACCTGGACTGTTAGCACCAGCACCCCAGTTGTGTAGCTGGCCAGGCCCTGTAGGTTCTCTCATGAGAAGCCCGTAGGCATAAGCCGAGCCTGGAAGCCCCCTTTAAAAACACATCCAAGTATGCATTCCGCCCTGGACAACAGACAGGCCTACAAACCACCCAGCAAAACAAGCCAGGAAAAAGCCCTCATCTCTGGCCACAGGAACTTCACCAAAGCGTCAGCCTGAGCCTGAGGCGCCAGCTCTGCCCACAGGACACCAGAGGCGGCAACCTCCACCAGCCAAGTCCAGTGGACTCTGAATTTAATCTGCCATCAGGGGACTGGAATAAAATTGAAAAGCAAACACCTGGTGCACTGAAGTCAGTCATCATAACCACCACGTAAGCCAGGCCATGCATCCATCCTGCCGACTCCAGAGGCTCAATTTGGCCACATATTTGTGTGCAGCTCACTTGGTCCTAGGCACTTAGTTCTTCTGGTGACATCAGACCTATGTGTGATGACTTTGCCCGCCAGGCTTTCTCCCTTGAGCGCTCTTTGCCCCCTGCCTCACCCTCCCTGCACTCACCCTCCACACAATAGCCTTGGTCCAGTTCCCCATCTATCCCACCGGATCTCGGCTCTGGGCTCTTGGCCAACCGACATGGTGCTTCCAGCCCTCCAGTCACCACTTTCAACTGCTGTCCTCTATTCACCAACCTTCAGACCCTCTAGTGCTCAGGGTAATAGGTTTGGAATGGAAATGCTCTTTACCTTTCTTTTGCATGTCCCCTCCCCACATCCCACCCCTGCCGTCCCGTTTCTCCTGATCTGATCTCACAGCTTGTGTTGAATGCCTTCCTATGTCAGCATCTATCCCAGTCTACCTAGACCCCAGGCCTTCTGCTTAAGGCCCCTTTCTGCCGGCAGCAACCTTTCTGTTCTCTGCCACCTCCCAACACTCAATCATAACCTGCCTTGCACTGGGCTACACTGATTCATAGCAACTGCTAATGAATAATGTACTGTTTAATAAACAAATGCCTCTCCCAGACCTGGCATGGGGACCTCTGTTGTTAGAAGGCTCTGCTCTGATCTTCAGAGGGTGATGAGTCTGTCGGACCAAGAGAACTTGCTTGTCTTGAGCCTGCATTTTTAATACATTCACTTTTAGACTGTACTCTTGATGCCCATAACCCTGAGATTCCTTCAGCCTTGAGCATATTCCAGTGTCTATGGCCTCTCCCAGGTCTGTCTTTGTTGGCTGCTAAGCAGATTTGTGGGTGGAGCTCAGACACATGACTGGGTTTGCCACATGCATATCACAGGGCCCTGTGGTAGAAAGCTAGGGGCAGGCCTCTGTGAGCTAGTTATCCTTGAAGGTGAAGCTTAGATAGAAGAAGAGCAGACCAAGATCTGGAAAGGGACTGGGCACAAATGATGCTGTTGATCTTTTCTGCCTGGATGTCTCAGTTAACCAAGTCAAATTCTTTCCTTTTTTTGCTTAAATTCATTTGAGTTGGGTTTCTGTCACTTGCAACTAAAAGTTACTAATGAAGATAAAAATGATGATGATCATGGTGCTGGTGGTGGTAGTGGTGGCAGCTAACAGTTTGGGGAACTGTTAGACACCGGGTTCTGGGCACTCGTTCACTCATACGGGTTGATTCCTCCAACTACCCAATGAGGAGGTTGGTATTATTGTCTTTGTTAGGAAACCAATTCAGAAGAGCTAAGCAATTTGCCCAAGATTATAAAGTATTCAAACCCAAGTCTGTTGGACACCTAAGCTGTGTTCTTGGCAGCTAAGTTTGTTTTCACTGGTCATCAACAGCTTGATCTGGACCCCAGGGAACTTCAGCAGTATGAAGGTAGCCACTGTGGGACAACCAAGGCTCAGAAAGGGAAAGAAAGGGCAAAGGCTGAAGTTAGGGTACAACATCTCCACCAGGCACCCATCAGTCCTTGTCAAGGGAGGAGAAAAGAAAATGGCCTTTCTCCAAAATGCTTTCCCCTTCTTCTTCCTCCCTATCCTTGGCAGAAGGCTTCTCTGGCAGAGCTTTGGCAGGACAAAAGGGTGGGTTCTGACAGCATGCCTTTGGATCTCTGCAGGGCTCTATAGATTACGCTTTTCAGTAAATGTAGAATTATATCTTGATCCCAAGCAGAGGTACATTAAGGACAGACAGTCTTTTAGGGTGGCCATGTACAAATTTTTAATCTCTGTTTAATACTGAATGCATGTAGGAAGCTCCCAGCAAGGGCCATGTGGAAGCCAAGCACACACCCAGAGGTGACGAGAATTGTTTACAGGCAACCTGGGCCTTACAAGTAGAGGAGGAAAACTGCAAACAGAGTGAGGGATTTGGCTCGTAAGCTCCTTAAGACCGTGTGGGTAGTGTGAGATCAGTTGCGGTGTCTGTCCCAGAGGAGAGAACAGGAAGAGTGAAAGGGTGCCCTCCAGGAGCATGACAAGGCGTCCTCCTGGAGTGCAGGAGAGCAGGCTGCCACGAGGGCTTATCGCCTCAGCCTCAGAGAGCTGCACAAGACACTGCTCTACCGCATTTGAGAAATACTCTCGTCCCATTGTCACTGCCATAAAATCTTTATAGAGGAGAGCCTGGACCTCCCCACTGTCAAGTGCTCAGCGTCACTCACCAAACACTCATGAGGCACGAGGGGCCTTCCCACGTGCAGGTGTAGGTTTTCAAAATCTTCCACGTAGTTTCATAATCACGGTGAAACAATCTCCCATGGGGCCTCTCAAAGAGGACAACTCACCCACGTTCAAGCTCCAAGTCCAAATACATTATACTCCCTATTTTTCTTTAGCAAGAAGTATATTGTAATAGACAGGTGCTTTTTTTTGTTTTTACTGAGAGCTTCTGTTTCCAAAAGTAGCCCTTACATATGAGTCTGACATCAATCTCTGACTCCAGGGATGTGTCACAATTGTCCCGTCATGCTTACATATTCATAGTGCTTTTTGAGTAGCTGTTAGAGAGGTGAATAGTGTTAGGGTAATAACAGTAAAATGGGGACACGGCATAATACTCATTCATTTAATTAAATTTCACTTAATAAATTACATTTGGGTTAACCACATTTCAGTTTCCACGAATGCGATAAGGTTATGTAGGAAGCCTGCAGGAGCCACATGGGCATGTGAAAAGTAAACTAAACTAGGCCTAGTGCTCCAGTGTCATACTGGGAGATTTCTCCGTAGGAATCCTGCCTAGATGGAAATAGGATAGACACGGGGAAATCAGGCAGCTAAAGAACTAGGGGTAAACACTGTGACCAAGTACAACATTCGCAAAAGTCCTACATCAAAAGGTACTTGACACCTTGCTCCTTCTTAAAACCCTCCTTTCCACTGACCGCGCAGTTTTTACATTTCCAGGTCTGGCTGCTTCGCAGGCTCCTCCAAAGGCTCATTTCTCTCCAGGCAGCCTCTCAAAGTTGACGGGTCGCAAGTCTGTCTTGAATCCCAGTCTTTCTCTATACTTTCCCCAGGCAACCACCCTCTCAGGAATCTCAAAATTGTACTCTTTTCTCAGATCTCTCCTCTGAGGTCCTGCCCAGGAAAATATGCACCCTTGTCTGCTCCTCTTTGTCCTAAGTTCTACAGAGGTGAGATTCTCCTTGGGAAGGCTGCAGTTACTGGCTCTGTTTATGCATGAGTGCTCAGTCTGCCTATATCTGGAGTTTAGTGCCGGGAAATTGTAACCAAACCGCACTGTTCAATATTGGGTCTGCCAGCAATGAGGCCGACAATAAGCCCTCCATCCATAGCGAGCTGACATCACCAAATACCAGCCTGCGCAGAGGAAAGAAACTGTTAGGTACTGAAGCTTCTTAACACCACCAAAGTATGAGGAAGTACCATTTCCATTCCCCACTCTGGCAAATCAGTGAATGGTGGTGCCACATGCCGAAAGGCAACCCTAGAGGAAGACGAAGCCCTGGTGAAGATGACAAAACAAAATTAGTCTCAGTCACGTTGCATTTAAAGTGCTTTTGAAACCTCCAAATAGGAAAATCAGAGGAATTCTGGGAAGAGATCTGTGATGGAGATATGAACTTGAGGTTGACGGTTAAGCACCTCAATTACAACTGATGCCACAGGAGTGGAAAAGATTGCTTGTGGAAAATGTAGAAAAATAGTAATATTTGTGACCAAAGGTTGAGACCCATCAGTTATTTTGTTTTTACTATATCACAGATTTATTAAAATATAATTCAAGTGTCTAAATTTCAAACTTTAAAGTGTATAATTACCTTTTGTTCTACATACAAATTGTGAAATCATCCCTACTACCTAATTCCAGGATATTTTTGTCATCCCAAAAAGGAATCATATATCCATTAGCATTCTCTCTCCCATTTTATTCCCTGCCAACCTCTAACCACAATGAATTTACTTTTGTGTCTCCATGGATTTGCTAACTAAACATTTCATGTAAGTAGCATCACAAAATACGTGAATGTTTGTGTCTGGCTTCTTTCACTTAGTGCAATGCTTGTAAGGTTTGTCCATGTGCATGTATCAGTACTTTAGTCCTTTTTATAACTGAATACTATTCCCCTGTAAGATGTACCGCTTTTTGCTTATTCTTTTATCACCTGATAGGCATATGAGTTCCTTCTTATTTTTGCCTAATATTAATAAGGCTGCTATGAATATTAATGTACAAATTTGTCTGTGGAGATATGTTTTCAATTCCTTTAAAATAGGAAAATAATTGGTCATATGGTAAGTTTATGTTTAACTTTTTTATTTTCTTTGAAGTGCTAGGAATCAAACCCAGGACCTCATGCATGCTGGGCAAGTGATCTACCACACTGAGCTATACCCTCAGCCTGAAGTTCAACTCTTCAGAGAGTTGCCAAACTGTTTGTACAAAGCAGCTGCATCATTCCACATTTCCATCAACAATGTATGAGAGTGAACATCTCCATATCCTCACCAAAACTTATTATCATGTCTTTATGGTAGGTGCCCTAATGGATTGAAGTGATTTCTCAGTGTGGTTGCATTTCTCTAACAATGTTGAGCATTCTTTCATGTGCATATTAATCATTCTCTGCAGAATGTGTTCTCTGCAGAAACATCTATTTAAATCTTTTGCCCATTTTTAATCAAGCTTGTCTTACTGTTTTGCTGTGTATAGGTTTTTGATTCTGGATACAAATCCCTGGTGGGACATGTTATGTACAAAATTTTCCTTCCATTCTGTAGCTTGCCTTTTCATTTTATTGATGATGTTCTTTGAAAAGCAAGTTCTTAAGTGTGATGAACTACAACTTATAACTTACCTATCTTTTCTTTTGTAACTTTTGTTTTTGATCGTATTTAAGAAATCATTGCCTAATCCAAAGTCATGAAAGTTTACTTCTATATTTTCTGCTAAAAAAGTTTTATAGTTCTAGCTCTCACATTTAGGTCTCTGAATACGTTGTTAATTTTTGTGAATGAAGTGAGGATCCAAGTTTACCCTTACACCTGTGAATATCAGCTTTCTCAGCAGCATTTGTTGAAAAGAGTGTTGTTCTCTCCATTGAATTGTCTTGATATCTTTATCAAAAGTCAATTGACCAAAAATGTAAGAGTTTATTTCTAGACTCTTAATTCTGTTCCTTTGGTCTATGTATATTCTTATGTTAGTACTATATAGGTCTGATTACTGCAGCTTTGAAGAATGTTTTTAAATTGGAAAGTGTGAATTTGTTCTTCCTTTTCAAGATTGTTTTGGTTTTTCTGGGTTCCTTGAATCTTCACATGAATTTTAAAATAAGTCTACTGATATCTAAGAAGAAGCCATCTGGAGTTTTGGTGGCGATTGCAGTGAGTCTATAGATCCATTTGGAGACTATTGACGTCTTAATGTTAAGTGTTTCAATTCATGAGAATGAGATACCGTCCATTCAAGTGTCTTTTAATTTTTTTTGTGATGCTTCATAGTCTTTGGTGTATAAGTCTTGAACTTATTTTGTTTATAAATATTTCATTTTTTTAACACTACTATAAATGGGACTTTTTTGGGGGTACAAGACCTCACTATGCCATTCACGCTGGGCTCAAACTTGCAATCCGACTACATCAGGCACAGACAGTACCAGGATTACAGGCATACACTACTGTGCCCAAGGAATTGTTTTAACAATAATCATGCCTCGGATACACCTCACTGCCTATGATACTGCCACTGTGCAAAGCTGGAACTGTTGTTTTAATTGTTGTTTCTGATTGCTTTTGCCCATGCTGCATAAGTAAAATTAGTTTTGTATTTTGATCTTGTACCCTGCAACCATGCTAAAAACTCACAAACTTATTTATGAGTTGTAATATTTTTATGAATTCCCGAGGATTTACTACATGGAAGACAATGTCATGTACAAACAGAGCTAGTTTTATTTTTTCCTTTCTGAACTGGGTAACTTTCAGTTCTTACTCTTGCTTAATGACCTTGACTGGAGCCTTCTGTTGAACAGAAGGGCTAAGAATGAGCAGCCTTATCTTGAGGGAAAACCCCCAGTCTTTCATTATTAAGTTTATGTTAGATATGGAGTTTTCATAGATAGCTGTATTACTTCTCTCTTTTTGCTGTAACTAATTATGAAAAATGTGGTGATTTATATCAACACAGATTTATCTCTCGGTGCTATAAATTAGAAACCCAACATGGGCTTCAGTGGGCAAAATCAGAGTTTCAGCAGCTGTATGGAGGGAGATTTCAGGGACTTTTTTTTTGCCTTTATCAAGTTAAGGACATTCCCTTCTATTCCTAGCTGATTGCTTTAACATGAGAGAGTGTTAGATTTTATCAAAAGATTTTTCTGTGCCTTTTCAGATCATGCAGTTTCTCGTCTGTCAATATTTGAAGAGCTTTAGAAAGAAAGGAGACATAAGTATCCAAACACCGGAGGGAAACTGTGTGAGATGTGATTGACACCAGTAGAAAAGAAGATTCACAGTTGGGGAAGTGGTCAAGCGTGTCCATGCTATTGAGAGGTAAGATAACAGGGGAACCGAAAAATGTTCATCTTGTTTGGCTTTGTGGAGGTTGTGTGTGACCTCAGTTATAGTGGGATGATAGAAGGTGAAAGGTCACTCAGAATGTGATGAAGATCTAGGACTTCAGGGAGTCAAGGGTAAACGTGGAAGGGAGTGATTCTGTTGATGCGCTTAGCATCAGGACAGCTTGATGGGCCTCTTCCTGGTGCATTCTGGATTAATTTTGGTTGAAGCAGAGATGGCAAGAAATATGACTTCAGTCTCCAAGATGCCAAAATCAAACTCACAGTGTTTTCTAGCACCAAGAACAAACGTTGCTGTGCTTTGACATCAGGCAGCAGCCCTTGCCCTTGTGAAGGGATAATGCACTCACCCTGCCTCATTCTGCGGAGAAAGCTGGTGTGAGGTAGGAAGTTGTCCTGTCTTGGTAAAATACCAGGGCAGGCCCTACATTGGAGGATAGGATGAAATTCACATCCTATGTTGTTTAGTTTTTTGATGAGTCTTTCAAATGTGAAAGTTTTTAGGGTGGGGAAGGTAGTGATTTCTGGCTTTAGGGAGAGACATTTTCCGTCAGCAACAGCATCATCTTCCACACTGAGAAGCAGCCGCTCCTCCTGGTGGCTCTGGCTCCGTAGGCTCACCACATTCTCGGATGCCATCTCTCACGTGACAGGACCCAGGAGACCTGAGTGTTCTGCGCATTGCTTGCTTCCCTCTGCCAGGCAGCCTCATTGGATTGATTGCTTCCCTGGGATATTTATGTGGAAACCAAAGAAAATACTCCAAGGTCGTTTTTAATAAGTGCCAATCCCTCCCAGGCTATCTGCAGCCATAAACATTTACGTCTAATATCCCAAAGAAAATGTTGATGCAGTCTGATGTGGGGGCAACAGCACACAGATTAGTCTAAACAAAAACACGAGGGTGACAGTTAGCCTTTTTCAGCATGAAACTGCATTCACTCATTTTTGACATAAAAGTGCAATTTGCATATTCTTTCAAGTCTGTTTAGCTGCAAACACATGTGTGTTTGGAGCATAGAAATTTAAAATTTGTAAATTATTCAGAAACTACTGCCAAATTGTAATCAAGTGGCAGGAAAAACATTCTGCACTGAATAGTTTTAAGTACAGAGGGGAGCCTTCTTAGGCTTGGGAAACATTTTTTTAATGTGCCGGTGCTTAATCAACTCAGAGAAAACAGGGGGAGAAATGTTTACTTTCTTAGTAACAATTTAATATAGACGTTAGGGGTTTTTTTCTGTTTATTGAACATTGCAGACTGGAATGATTTTAGTATTGTGACACTAAGTAAATAATGTGCTTTCCGGGAGAAAAGTAAACACTGTGATTAAACTAAAGTAGGAATTTATAATGCCTTTTTAGGAATCATTGTAATCCCACAACCATAATTGCTAGCAAGCAATCCAATGTGATATAATTTACGTACACTACACGGTGCAGATCATAACATTTAGTATGTGCTGGTTGCATCCCAACTTGACTATCCAGCTGCCTTCCCACTTCCTCTTTCATTTTGTGCATCAGGTAAGAATTGTTCAGAGTCCCTGTTCGTTGCAAAACACTGTGCTGGACACCTTGGGATCTAGGAAGCTGCGTATGGAGATAGAGATGTACTCCGGTAAACTATTCTTCTGGGGAGGGGACTGGGGGTTGGAGACTCTGGCCGGGGAGCTGAGAGTGGGCAGAGCAGAGGCACCTGTCTCGAGATAGCAGGAAGGGCAACGAGTAGAGAAGCCAGAGCTGACAGATGATGGGGTACCGTTCATGGAAACTGCGTATAATGACAATATACCTTCCACGGCCACAACTGTACAAGGAATACACAGAGACTGATACAGCCAACTCAGTTTTTCTTCTAAAAGTCAAATTCTGTCCAGCCTCCCTGTCCCCTGCTTTTCTGTTTGATCTCAGTGACATCCTCTGAGAAGTAGATTGGAAGAGGTAGGCAGAGAGAGCTGGTAGCCATTTCTGAAAACGGTCTACTATAGATAGGATATTCCTTTCATGGAACCAAAGTGTAAAAAGGAAAGCAGATTATCTGAATACCAAGCAAAATGTAGCAAATAAATTCAAAATTCAAAAGGGTGAATTTTAGTTGAAGACTGGTCCGAACTCTCTCTTCTGTAAATCCTTGCAATGTGTCCATTTATTCATGCATTTAGGAACTTCTATAGAACACATGGTTGGATGTGTCTGAACTCTCTCCTCTGTAAATCCTCGCACTGTGTCCATTTATTCATGCAATTAGGAACATCTATAGAACACATCGTTGGTGAGGTACAGTTTAGAATTAGAAAATAGACACAGCTCTTATCTTTGTGTGTTTATGTGAATAAATAAGGACATTAATTTGCTTTCCAAATCATCCCAAGACATTAAGAGGCAAGTCTGATGTAAGCAACATTGGCTTGAAATCTCTGCATTCAAACTCTTAAGAATTTTCTGGCAATTTAACAAAAATTTCCCTTCAGGCAAAACTTTCGTGTATTTTCTATTAAAGTGATTCACCATGCAGTTGCTGATATGCATATTTATTATATACATATTATGTGCATTTTGCACAGGTAAACTCAGGGACATTCAGTGAGAAATCATATTCATATCTTTGTGTCAATTAAATTATCCAATATTTTTTCCAAAGCATTCTTTCCATCCAGACACTTTTATACCACATTTCACATATGACTTCAGTTAAGCTCATCAATCTACAGAGAGAATATTTGGAAATAATATTTCTTCTTTCAAAAGAAAAAATAAATAAAAGGCCATAAAAAAGTGTGAAGGAAGAATTATAACTGTCTTTACTTGCAGATGCCATAGATAGATGTTTCAAAAGGATCGGCAACACATTATTAGACTAAATTAATTCAGAATGAATCTATATAATCATATTTCTGTAAGGTAGCCCAAATAATTGGAAAATAAAAAATTTTAAAGCCCTATATATCATTATAATATCAGCAAAAGACATGAAACACCTGGTAATAAAGATAACAAAATATAGAAGCAAGACTTGAATACAGAAAATAAAACAGTGACAACTATTTACTCAGAGAAATGAAATAAATGATATGCTCTTAGATTGGATGATTCAGTATAAAGACATTTATTCTCCCTGAACTAATATGTAAATTTAGTGAAACCTCAGTCACAATCCCATCAAGTTTACAGTTGTTGCAACTGACAAGTTGATTCTAAATTTTACAAGAAACTGCTAAAATCATCTTAAAGAACAATATTGGAGAATTACACTAAAATTAGAGACTTCTGTTCACCAACAGGGATCATTAAGAGAATGAAATGGCATGCCCCAAACAAATATCTTGGTGTAGGCATGAGACAAGGGATTCATATCTGAAAAGTGTGACGAATTCCTGCAAATCAATGAGAAAAATTAGACAACTCAGTTTTAAAATGTACAAAAATATTGAACTGGCACTTTAAAAAAGAAGATATCCTGGTAGCAAAGAAGTATATAAAAAGATTCTGGACATCATCACTTTTCAAATAAATGCAAATTAAAGCCATAAGGAGATGCTACTACTAGAATGACTAAAATTAAAAAGATTAACAATACTAAATGTTATTGAAGGTAGAAACGTTGAAAAACATTGAAAAATGTAAACTTGTAATAATTTTGAGACTATTCTGTTAGGAATAACCACTTTTGAATATTGTTTTACAGGATCTATGATTTATTTAGAGTGAGCATGTACATCTCCTATGATCCAGAATATCCAAGGGAGATGTACACTTACCAGAAAATTATACATATGAGCACAAAATGACATACATCAGAATATTTATAGTAGTTTTATTCATAATGGCTAGAAACAACTTGAAGACTCCTCAACAGAAGAATTGATATATAAATTGATAGTCTGTGATATGTAGATGTGTATACATAAATGTTTGTGTGTATGTATACACACAAATATATGCATACATGTACATATAGGAATATATTCACAGTGAAATGCTACAAAAAAGCATACAAAGTACTGAGAAATACAGTAAAATAGATGAACTTCAAGATATGTTGAGTGGAAGAATTCAGACACTCAAGTGCATACTGCATGATTTGATTTATATCAAATTCATAAGCAGGCTAAACTATTTTCTATTGATAGAAATACAAACAGTAGCTACTGTAGGGGTTTACATGGATGGAGGAGTGTGAGAAAATTTTTGGTGCAGTGGAAAATTCCATATCTTTACCTGACTATACATTTGTAAAAGTCCATCAAGATGAACACTTAAGATTAATATAATACATCAGTAAAAAGTAAATAGAATTTAAAAGATAAAAAAGGAATTTGAATACATTGCCAGATTAGATAACTTTTAAAAAGAAAGACCCATCATTTTAATACTCTATTTCATTAAACACACAGTCAAACAAAAAAAACTATGTGTGTGTGTGTAGTATATATGATAAAGACCTACACAGTAAAACATATTATTGAAGAGATATGGAGGAATACCCATATGAAAAAATGCACAGAATCTATACAAAGAAAACAGCAAAATTATGTGGAGAGAGATTTATGCATTGGATAAATGCAAAAGTATGTCATATTTCTGTCAGACACTAATGTTGAAAAAATGTAAACTTGAAATAATTTTGAGACTATTCTGTTGGTCCAGACACAGGTAACCATGGTAACAAAACAAGTGTGACAAACAATATAGTTTGTGATTAATGGAAGAAAGTTGGTTCATGTAACAGATATGGACAAGGAGCTAATCAGTGGTTAAAAGTGGAATTAGAAAACTTCCTCTTAGCTTAAATTCAGGAAGCGTGCATTACTTAAATATTGATTGACTGATTGATTGATTGATTGATTGATGGCTGTACTGGGGATTGAACCCAAGGCCTTTCACTGAACTGCATCTCCTTCTCTTTTTATTTTTTTTATTTTGAGATAGGATCTCCTAAGTCTCTAAATGGCCCAGATTGGGCTTGAATTTACGATCCTTCTGCCTCAGCCTCCCACAGTGCAGGGATTGCAGGTGTGTGCCACCATGCAGAGCTCTAAATATTTTAAGTAAACTTGCCAATATGATAGGCTGAATTTCAGCAGGGATCCCGCAGGCAATGTACTGTACTTCCAAACACTGCTTTAAATGCATAGTTTACTATACTAATACTTAGCCTATCTCAAAAGTAAGAAAAAGAAATCCACCAAAAATGGAAAAGAAACCTAAAATCAGAGCAGTAAAGGGAATTAGCAACCAAATTGCTTGATGATATTATTAGGACCAGAAAGCATCAGGAAACTGAGGTTTCAGCTGAGCTGCTCAGCCTATTTGTATGTGTGTAATTACTGATAAATAATTATATTGTTACATTTATCACCTGGCTATTTGTTTTTATTTGTCCTTCTATTTTTGTTCATTGTTCCCTCTTTCTCCTTTGTGGATTATTTCTTTGAATTCATTTCATCTCATTTATTTGATTTTTTTTGGGGGGGGTACTGGGAATCAAACTCAGGATCTCACGCTTGCCAGGCAGGCCCTGCACCACTGAGCTAAATCCCCGGCCCTTATTTGATTTTTATAAGCCATACATTTTTATTTCATTTCTAGGTGTTACTCTAGGAATTGTAGTATGTAACTTTATCTCTTTACACACTACAATTTATTAAATTGTGCTACTTCACATGTAATTTTTAAAAACTAGAGAATAATAAGCCTCCATCATATCCTGTGCTTTGTACTATTTTGGTCCAATAGTTTACTTTTATGTGTTATAAACTCCATGCTATATTATTATTATTTGTTTTGCTTTAAACTAGTAATTTTACTTTGAAAATTAAGGAAAAAGAAATAAGTCTTTTATACTTACCCACGTGTGTCATTTCAAGAACTCTATTTCTGCTTGTTCACTTGTGTTTCTGTCTGGTGTTGCATCTGTTCAGTTTGAAGAACTTCCTCATCGTTTCTTGCGGTCACCATCAACTGGCTATGAATTCTCTTAACTGGGGACATTCCTCCTTTAACCGCCGAATGTGGCCCTCTGACAAGATCCTTAAATGAACTGGTCGCTAAGCAAGGAATTGTATAGAGTGTGTACATTACAATGTTCAGAACAGAGAAATGATCAAAGGAAACTCCATCTTGATGATTTCACTTTTATTTGCAGAACTCATGTATCTTATGTAACAGAACATAAAACTACTGTGCTTTACTATACAATGCAATCAGCAGAAATTACAGTACTGTACTGTAGATGAGTCCACCATGAGGCTGCGCAGCATCCCAAGTCTATGTTGTTCCATTGTAAGTCCAAAAGCAGGTTGTACGTCCAAATAGTCATTAAACAGGTAAGTCATTAAGTGAGGAATATCTATATTGCTTATCAGAAAGCGGCCTTTTTTACCTTAAGTTTTTGAAGGACTTATCACCTCACTGGCTCCAGGATTCAAGACTGAAGGTTTTATCTTTCAACACTGGAAAGACATTCCATTGTTTCTGGCCTGTGTTTCAGATATGCCAGACAAGCACTGTCCTATGGAGCGATAGCCCCAGCCCATGAATATCTGCTAAGGAAAAACTAGAAAGATTTTTTTAAACAGAGTAATAACTAGTAATATCATAGATGAATGGAGCACAGGTACTTTGAAATTAATTAATTAATAAGTTAATTAATTAATTAATTGTAAGATCCTAATCTTGCCTGAGAAGATAGAATGTTAATTTAAGTAAGCATATTAAAAACCTAAGTGCAAATGCTAAAAAAAGAAATACAACATAAAATCTCAAATTAATCAAGGGAACCAAGAGATAGATAAGAAAACTCAATTGAACCATTAGGAGAATAAAAAGGTAGAAAGAGAAAGAAGAAAATGTTAAAGTACGGTAAACAAAAGTAAAATATCAGGAAAAGTCCAACTGTATCAATAATCACAATACAAGTAATAAATTAAACTTTCCTATTATGGCACATAGAATTTAGAGTGAATAAAAATCTAAATCCTGGGTGTCTAAAACACACAGTATTTTTATAAGAGGCAAACCTAAAATGTAATGACACAAAAAGATTAAAATTAAAGAATGCAAAAAGTACTCATCAAATACCAAAAAATGGTAGAGCAATATTAATACAAATTACTTAACTAAGAGGTAATCCAGGGAGAAAGCATAGCTATTAAAATGTCATAGGACTGTAAATTGCTACAAACTCTCCAAAAAGTAATTTGTTAATACTAGTATATTATATATTAATAGCTAACATACTAGACCATATATATATATATACACACACACACACAGCGTTGTGGTCTGGATGTGCCCCCAAAGCCTCGTGAGGTCATGGGGATGGGCTTTCTGGAGGTGGCTGAATTAGAGTTTGTGATTGATTCATGGCTCAACGCTGGGATTAGGGTGCTGGGGTTAAGGGTGGGTGATTTGCTGGATCAGTCCACTGATTGGGTTGGCACCGCCCTAATCCCAGGAGACTGCATACAGTATAAGGCACAGGAAGAGGCTTGTCTTCCCGCTGTGCACTGTTGCTTTTGCTGTCTTCCACTGCCATGCACCGTGGCCCCCCTGCCATGTGCCACTCTGCCTTGGAGACAGTCAGTTATGGACTAAAACCTCTGCAAACTGTGAGCTAAATAAACCTTTCCTCCTTTAACTTTGGGTTTCAGGTATTTTTGTCTCAGCAATGAGAGAAAAGTAACAAAGATATATATATAGTACACATCAGAGGTCTTAAAGAGAATGTTTTAAAATCATAATGCTGTTTGTTAAGCTTTATCTTCAAGAAATAGTTATATGGATGAACAAAGGTATACCTAACATGATGGGCCCTGGATAATAGTTGCTAAAACCAGAGGCCCTGGAGTCTAGGGTTAAACTTTCTCTGCCCCTCAGTTTTCTGTGGTAGAATGCTGGCATAATTAGTAATACCTGTTTCCCGGGAATATTGTAAATATTAAATGAGAAAACATACATGACATGTTTTTTTTTTTTTTTTTTTTTGGTTTTTGTCCGGTACCGGGAACCGAACTCACGACCTTGCGCTTGCCAGGCAGGCGCTTTTGCCGCTGAGCTAAATCCCCAGCCCCCATGACATGTTTTTAAAAGCGGCAGATATATAATAATAAAGACCAAGGCTTGCATGGCGCTGAGTGTGCTCTAAGTACTAGGGCATTCTTTCAAGTGACTTAGACCTTACCACCCACTCGAACGTGATATAATTTCTTCTGAGATTGGTGCTATTAGCTGCTATCATTATGGTCTGCATTTTAAAAATAGGGAAACAAGCAAAGAGAGGTCATTAACTGTTATTATTATCATCTTCATTTTAAAGATGAGGAAACTGAGGCTCAGAGAAGTTAGGAACTTGGACCAGCATGGGTTCCAGACTTGAGCTCCTGAGTCTGCTCTTAACCTCTGCGCTATTATTAAACTGCAGCACTGGAAGAACTCCAAATGGGACTTGAGATCAATAATTTATTCATAAAATGGAATACTCTCCATCCATTTTCAAAGCCCATGAAGTAGAAAATAAAAACAGCTAAATATTATTGAGTATTTTCCTACATGATAGATAATACCATTGTAAGCATTTTATATACATTTCCTCAATAGCCCCTCATAAAAATTTAGGAATGTATTACTATGCCCTTCCAGGTGAGGAGTGTGGGCACAGAGTTTAGGTGATTTGCCCAGTGTCTCACTGCACTGCCTTGGTAGAGACGAGACTAGGGCCCAGGCAGTCTGACCTCACCACGACTGGAGCACTACACTGTATTACTTATGCACATCAGAGCACCATTCCTCGTCCCTCAGAATGACGCTCACACCTCGTCTCCAATTACCCCAGCCTGCAGTTATTCCCAGGGAAGCCTGGGAGTAATTCCTACCATCTCCCCTTGGTGCACTTCCTATATTGGACCCATAATCAAGTTTTGTGTAAGTCTACCTCCAAAATGCACCTTCAATGGCCCACACTTTTCTGTCTTCCCCGGCACCGCCCCAGTTTGAGCCACGTTATCTCTTCCTATGACAGTCTCAATAATTGCTATAAGGATCATATTTCAGCAATTCTGCTCACAGTTACTCTTTAAAGAGATGCTGGGAATTTTTTCTTAATTTGAAAGAATTTTTTAAAAAGAGTAAACAACTACTGGAGAGATTTTGTAAAATCTAAAAAGGTTTTTTAAAAAATAATTTAAGGGGGCTAGAGATTTAGCTCAGTGGCACAGCGCCTACCTGGCAAGCACAAGGTCATGAGTTCAATTCCTGGTACCGGAAAATAATAATAATAATAATAATAATAATAATAATAATAATAATAATTTAATTCCTCGGGCTTAAAATTATTGGAATGTTTACATTACAGTTTACATAGGTGCTATACACTTCACACGTCTTACAAAGGTCCTCCACAACCAGCTGCTTCTGTCTGAGGCTTCTGCTTGAGCTCTCTTTACCACAAACTCCCTTCTGCCTCTGGGGCTCCCTGCACTCTCCCTGGGTGCCTCATTCCCACACGTGTCACCGAGCTGATTTCCAACCCTCACCATCAGTTGAAATATCCCCTCAGAGAAGCAATCTGTGACCTCCCAGTCTAAAGCAGTCTTCTACCAGGCCCAGTCTTCTCTCGGGCAATCTCCTAGTCTTTTTCTTCATAAAATAGCACTCTTTCAAATGTTTATTGAGCAGCGAGTATTTATTGAGCACCTACTGTGTGTCAGGCACTATACTAGGTGCAGGAATCATAACAGCAAATGAAACAGGGTTTACCAGAGTTTGTAATTATATTTTTAAGGCTTATTTGTGCACTGGGATAGTTCGTTTTGATACTACTTTTTATTTTATCCTCACAAATACAGAAACTTAGTGAAGGGAAATGTGATTTTTCCCCTCCCTCAGTTCTCAAACTGGGTTCCTTTTGTGGTCCAGTGTCTAGGCTCTTTTGAGGAGGGTTGTCTCTCCCAGGTATTGGTGGATTTCTGAGCAGTGGACCAGCCTGGAGCAAGGACAGGAAGGAGCACAAGCTGGTGTTTTTGGAAAGGAGCCAGAGGAGTTTGTATGAGGAAGCTGAGTAAACTTCCATGGGAAGACTCCAGTGGAGACCTGGATCTTCTCTGCAGGCACAAAGCAGGTACCCAACTCTGAAGCGTGGCAGGCTGGCAGGGACATTCCTAGGGTGGATGAGAACAGTACAGGATGTGAGCAGGCACTGCCCAGCCCACCAGAAGAGGGCGAGGCCAGGGCAACCACAGCACCATGAGCTTGGACTGCATGTGGGAGCTGCCTCCAATATTCTGGCCACAAAACCCCAGGATATCGGTATGCTCCGTGGGAAAGGAAATGAGCTCCACAACTAAGGTTGCCCTTCTTGCAGACCGGAGCAAGAGCAGAGCTAAGAGCAAATTCAGTGAGAGGGAGACAGTTTCACATCCAAGTCCTGGAGCAACACATGGCAGTTGCTCTCCTGTACTTCAGGCCTCTGCCTCTTGGCTTAGAAGTCCATTCTGTGCAGGGTGGTATGTTCAGGGCCTAATCCAGCACTGTGCCCCTGGGGGCTCCATAAGTGCCTGTTAGTGAGCGACAAATCATACAGAAAAATGTTAGCATGACTAATGTTGGAGGAGGGATTATAGGTGATTTTAAAATGAAATAAATATATAAATAAATAAAATGAAAGTCAGTCCGTCAAAGTTACCAATGCTCATATCTTTGACCCTGAGCTTCCATTTCTAGGAATTTATCCTAAAGATATGTGAGCACATTTGAGAAATTATGCATATATGTGATGCTTCTTTGCAGCTTTCTTTTATAGCGGTGGATTGGGAGCAATCCCTCCATCTATCAGTAGGGAACGTAGTACTACATACACCATGATGAACTACTATAAAGCTGAAAGGAAAACCTTTATTGTAGTGAAGAGGAATTATCTCTAGCACATATGGTAAAATAAGGGGAAAAAAACCCGCAGAGAGAACAGTGTGGGAAGTATAAGATGGGAAAAGAAAAACTGGGACCCAGGAGGTAGCTCTGTGGAAGGATTCTTGCTTAGCACGTAGAGTTCAATCACAGAGCCCTCTCTCCCACCTCCAAACAAAGAAAAAGTAAATGAAAAAATATGCACGTATGTGTGCGTGGTTATGAATAACACACCTATGAGAGGAAACACAGCCATCTGAGAATGCTGATCCCTTCTAGGGAGGGGACTTGTGTGGCCGCAGAGTGGATTAGGGGTGAGGCGTTTTGCTGATTATGCTTTGGGTCTTTTTGAACTTTTAATCATATTAATATGCTTCTTTTTAAAAAAAAAAGCCAAACATATAAATAAAATCATTGGTTACTTTTGTTTCTCCTTCCTAGAATTTTCTCATGGAGGAGACTACTCATGTGTGTGTGTGTGTGTGTTTTAATTTTTCAAAAGGCAGAAGAGGGAGCAGGAGTACACCATGGACACAAAGTAAGGTCTACTTGCAAAGGAAAATAGAACTGACATCATTTTTCACCTGGAACTGTGTGGTGAGGTGGCCCCTTGTATTAAGGATGTGAAACCAAGTGTGGCTGAGCCTTTTCATCAATGGAGTCAGTAATAAGAATCGTGTAGGAGGCTTCACGGCATTTTCAAACAGCGTGTCCTGTGAATTCCTCTAAATAGAAGTGATTTTAAAATTCAGTTTTATGGCAGTCTTCTCTTCAGACTTTATTGTCATCAACATCTGTTTTTTAAAAGAAAACAGCTTCCACCCCAGGCATACGGCTGAGCCCTGTCAAGGCTACTTAAAAGACCGATCATGTCGGTGTCTGGGGCCGTGATCTGCAGCCGGGTGCCCAGCAGAGGCTGTATGGGTGGGGCACCGGGTCCACGTGAGAGATGGGTGTTGGCGGTGGGTGGGAAACTAGGTAGTTAGAGGAGCTGGGTGCTTTCAAGGTGTCTTTACAAACACACACCCCAGGTGGAGTACCACAGGCCAAGCGCCCATAAAGCTTCCTCCACGTCTCCTCCTATGTCCATGGCCCGGGGGGGCTCTCCAGAGATAGCCTAACTGTCCCCATATCTACTGGACCTTACACTGTGTTCTCTGTCACCCTGATTTGATAATCAAGAGGCAATATTTTCTTTAATTAAATCTCCACCTTGGGCCATGCGAGAGCCATTTCCACTTTCTTCATTTTGGAAATAAACAGTTCTAGCAAGTTCTAGTCAATTTTTTTTTTTTTAAACGAGAAAGCTCTTTCTGTACTGATATAGAGATTCCAAGGGCATATTAAGGAAAAAATAGCACAGTGAAGAACGGTGTCTGTATGTAGAATGATGCAACTTGTCTTTTAAAAGATGACTGAGTACATATATAGACATCTCTGGAAGTAATACAAGAAACTAGTAACAGCGGGGACCTGCTTGTTTCTTTTCACAGGAGAGGGGCACAAGTTCAGTGGAGAAGCTGCCAAGGTGGGAGGTTGACTTCACTGCGTATATTTGTACTTTTTTAGTTTTTGAACTACCTAACTAAATTACCTATTCAATATTATATATATAATTTACACCTGACCATCCATCTGTAGCTCTGTCTTTTATATTTAACAAACTACTTCAGAACTTTGGCAGTGTCCCAGTGAACACGGATATTTTAACCAGTGTCTTTCTCTGGTGGCCCAGGGCACGCAGTGCTACCTGCAGAGGTTTTCATCCTTTACTGGCCCCAGGAGCAGCCTGGGGTGCGGAAGCTGGGAAGAATACACACAAATGGCCACTTATATAGCAGGGCAGGATGCAGGAAGTCTTCAGGGGCCAGTGAGTGACAGAATGGCTTGGAGGGTTATAGAGAGTGTCCTAGAGGAGTTGGCATCTAAGAATTATTGATTTCAAGATATAAAAGGAAAAGTGGGGGGTGGAGAAGGAAGGCTCTCACCTAAGCAGCAGGGCGGGGAGGTGCCCAGTGGAGATTCAACGCCAGCTTCCCAAGGACCAAACTCCACCTGTTGCTGCGCTGCAGATCAGGCCTTCGCTTTCTCCCATGGTCTCCACTCTCTGTCAGCCAGCAGAAATACTGACTAAGGTGACCTTCTTCACAGCCCATGCTGCTGTGGAGGATTGGATGCGTCTTTCACACCCTGCTGTGAGCACCTATTCTGTATTCCTGAGTTTTTTTGAGACAGGGTCTCGCTCTGTAGTTCAGGCACACCTCAAACTGTGGCGATCGTCCTGTCTCAGTCTCCTGAGTGCCAGTATTACAGGCAGGTGCCACCACACCTGGCTTTATCCCTACATTTTTAAAGGCTGTTGTGTCTGTGAAGCTGGGCCTTGGCTGCTTTGCACCTCCCTCGTCCCTCCTCTGCCCATCTGCCTCGTGTCACCACCCTCCTGAACTGAGGGGCACAGGCCTCTTCATTTCTTCCAAGGCTGTCTATCCCAGGACCCTAAGCGAATGGCCACCCTGCTCAACAGGACAGGTTTACTATCCCCGGCCCCAGAAGCAACACTCACCTGTGGAATGAAATTCTAAGGTTTAGAGTAGGCCCAACCCACTTTACTCCCATTCCGGGCCTTTGCATACACTGTTTTTTTCTCTGGAACAACTTGTGTAGCTTTTTCTATTGATCCAATAAATACGTGTGAAACACTTACTGTGTGTCAGGTGCTATGTGAGGTCTGGTACCTAGAGGTAAGCAAAACAGACCTCAAAACCTTGTTCTCAGGCTGGGGATAGGGCTCAGTTGTAGAGCTTATATTTCGCACGTATACTGAGTTTGATCCCCAGCAACATAACAGAAGAACCCTGTTTTCATAGACTTCACAGTTGTTTTCAGTAGAACGTCTTCAGGAAAGCTGGGCCTTCCAGTCTGGGTAGCTCTCCTTCCTGTGGAATCCCTTGCCCTTCTGGGTTGTCCTCTGGCGCCATCCTGCATAGGCAGTCCTGCTCGGGTAATCTTAGGCCCAGCATGGACCATCCTCCCCACACACAGGCCCAGCGAGAAGCCTCTCTTGGGTCCTGCCCTGCCCAGGAGATAAATTCATTTCATAGAATTATTTGGGAGATTACGATAATTGGTTGCTAGCTGGCCAGCACAGTGCCTGGGGCAGAGACAGGGACATTTGTATTCATTACAGTGTAGTGTAGTGATTACAAGCGAGGACTTGACAGTCAGGCAGGTGCAAATCTGAGCATATCATTTATTATGTACCACTGAGCATGCTACACGATGATTAATTCAGCTTTCTCATTTATAAAATGGTGACTAATTCTGACAGCTAAAATATTTTTTAAATGGAGCACTTCTAAGCTCTGAACATCATTTCTCCAATTTGCACCAGAATCTTGCGACACAGGCCCATTTCTAACCCTTATTGTACAGTTAGGTTAAGACATTCATAACAAGCATGCCACTGGCAGTGAGAACTCACACTGCCCATTACAAAAGCGTAAGTATGTATGCCCTCTCCTCAGACCAGCCTTTCTACCTCAATGCATGGCTGTAAGGATTCAATTAGGTGACACATGTGAAGCTCTTGGCCCAGGGTCCAGCATGTAGTAAGTGATCCATAGAGCTTACCACGCTCCTTACTATCACTGCTGTGCATTTGCTTGATAACAAATAGTTCCACTGGTAATCAAGGCTTATTTGAAGGAGCAGAGCCTTTTGTTTTGTCTAATCTGATCAGAAGAAAGAGCAGCCCAGTGTCAGAGACCTCAGCCAAGGCTGGGTCCAAAGCAATCATTTTTCCACAAAAGTTTCAGTCGTGACCTGCACTGAGAAGGAATAACCATGGACACGGTAGAATTTGGAGGGACACTTTTGTCATCTGGAATGAGATCGCAGGGTGACCTGCAGAAGTCACCAGACAACCCAAAGGTATTTCCCAAGCACTTCCTTTGCGTCCCGGTGCTGGAGAGTGGTAGGGAAGGAGGGTAGGACAGGACCTGCTGTGGGACTTCTGGAAGTGTGAATGATGGACAGCCCAATTCTCAAGGGTACTGTGAGGCAATACATGGGCTTGAGATGCTATGAATCCTGCCCGCACGCATGCAGCTCCAAACCCGCCACCCATACCTGCAGAGTACAACCGGAAAATCCCTTTTACCCTTGTTCCCTCTGCTCCTTCCCACTCCATTGTGGCCCATGATCTGTCCAGACATGGTGGGGCTGGACTCTGTTCAGTGTGACCTCAACTCCTGACTTTGGGAGAATAACCTCTGTTTCTGGATTGCTCTTCTCCGAGTATAAGTATCTAAAATGAGCTTTTGTCTAACGTAGTTGAATTTGGGCCAAACTCTCTGCTCTAGCCTCCTTTATCAGCCCAGCTTGTTTTTGCCATTTGCCAATGGTTACTCTACAGATGAATAAAACAGAAGATAGGAACAGCCAGAGACTCAGGGCGTCATGACCAGGCGCTCCTGGAAACTAGTAGTCCTTCAACATCCTTTAAACATATGAATGTATGAAAGAAGCAGGAAGAGCAGTGAGTGCGGAGCTGGGGCTGGTGCTTCTCAGACTTACTCCTACTTAGCAGAGCAACAGTTCTGGTCACCAGTCCCCATCACCACCAGGAAGCAGGTGTCAGCTGTCAGCTGTTATTTGAGGATGTGCCTTTTCAGGGTTGTCAAACTATTCCTTCTCTTTACAGGGTTCTCCTTTGTCAAGGACTTATTTCTTTAGAAATTTTAAAAGGTTTTCTTAATTCCTTAAATTTTAAAAGTTTTTTAAATTTCTTAAATTACTCTTTGATTGACATATTTGTACATTGTATCAGGTATAATGTGATGTCATGTTGTTGTTTTTTGTTTGGTTTTGTCTTGTTTTTTTTTGGTACCGGGAATCGAACTCAGGACTTTGTGCTTGCCAGGCAGGCGCTGTGCCACTGAGCGCTATCTCTGGCCCCACAACGTGATGTCTTGATTCGTATATACATGACAGCACTTACTGAATTCTGAAAATATTTGTTGAAAACGTGTCACAGCTGGGAACATTACAGTGGACCGAGTCTTCAGTAGCTCTTTATAAAATTTGTATTTAACAAATATATGACAGGTACCATTCTAAGTGTCCTATAAGACATTCTGATTGTTATCCTCTTTAACAGCCCTTTGTGGTGGGGACTCTTATTGCCCCATTTTATGATGAGGAAACTGCAGAATAAAGTTAAGTAACTTAAAAGGCAAAGTAGGACTTAGACCTGGGCAATTTGACTCCTTAGTTTATATATTTAGTCTTCAAAGGACAAATGTAGTTCACTAGCTCAGTGGTCCTTTGGCACCAGGAACCAGTTTTATGGAAGACAGTTTATCTACAGACTGGGAATGGGTGGATGGTATCAGGATGATTCAAGCACATTACATTTCTTCATTTTTATTTATATATTATTTCTATTATTATTACACTATAATATGAAATGAAATAATTGTACAACTCACCATGATGCAGAATCAGTGGATGCCCTGAGCTTGTTTTCCTGTAGCTAGACAGTCCCATCTGGGAGACAGAGATATCTGGTGTGTTGCTTAGGCCCAGTCTGCTCTGTAATCTTGTTTTGGTTGCTGTCATTACAGAAAACCCTGTTTCTCAAGATAGGACGTCATAAATGGAAGTAGGTTTTTCAGTGTTTTTGTGGCAATCTCAGGATATTCTGCCTTGATTTTAATCCAGAATGTATGGAGACTAGAAGTTGTCTCAAACATGCCTTTAAGGCCACTGTCATTTGGGATATCAAGTAGTTGCTACTCTTCTAGCATGGATGAAGTTGATTCATCTGGCTTATTCGCAGATGGGTCACAGATCCATTCATTCGCAGTTATGGGGTCTTTTGCTGGTTAAGTAATCCTCAGACTCTTTTGAAAGCTGAGATAGGTGATCATGTGCCACCTGGGGATAAAAGGCCCTGGCTCAGTTTCTTTGAAAATCTCTGCTAACTTTGAAATATGTCAGAAATCCTAATATTCATTCATTGCCCTCATAATTCCAGTGTGGCTTTGAGTACAACCACTCTATCTGCTCACCTGAACATAATCATTGTTCTCCCCTGAAATGACAGATTGAGTTTTTTGGAGATGATGGCAGCTGCTACATCTGTGTATATACTGGCACAAAATGACCAAGTCAGTTTTCCCTATATGCAATCATTCAAAAATTCAAATAGTTTTGCAGCTGTAGTGTTGGTTGGCAACAAAATTTCACATATCATGTCCTCATGTACATCCTCCTGAAAAACATGTTGCACAAAAACAAAGCATTGTTCCCACCATCGGTGGACTCATCAATGACCCGGACTGCATACCACAGTGAGTCATTAAACCTCACTAACAATCATGCCTCAGTATCTCCTGTTATTTCATCAGTTTCTCTAGTTATTGTGCTGGCTAAAAGAGGAGCATGTGCCACCTTTTGAACTGCCACCTTAATCTCCTAAGAGATTAGGACAAATGTCCTTAGCAGCAGGCAGAATCAACTCTTCACTAATGTAAAGGGCTTAACTTCAGGAATGCAATTAGCTACTAAGAATGATGCTCTCATGAAAATGCATCTGATAAAGTCACAGCCTTCAGTATTTGCTTCTGTTCCTTGTGTTCACATTTTTTTCCTTTGAAAGACTCCAGAGCTTTGTCTTTTAATGTAGGGTGTTTGGCTTCTACATGGAAAAGCAGTTCTGACATTTCCCCAACTTTGTTGGCTAGTCTGTCACTGTATATTATACAAAGTGGACTTGGAGAATCTGAGTCGCCTGTTAGAATGAATGTATAGTTTAACTATGACTTGGCTTTTCTCTTTTAAATGCAGCTTTCTTTTGGTTGGCAGTCTTAGATTCTTCTGCTCTCTCATCACTGGATTTTTTTCCCCTTTTTCAAAGAAGCTCTCCAGTGACATTTGTCTTTTAGCTATTTTGGCTACAGTTAGCTTGTGAGCTTACTAAAACTGTGACTGAGACAAGTACACAGTTCAGGAAAGAGGTGAGAACAGAAGTGGAAAATAAAATAACAGATAGGCCATGCATGGACCAAAATAAGTGTCAGATTCTGACTTAAAGCCTGCCACCAGATGTAGCTTGTCACTTGCCACTCACCGATAAGGTTTCGATATGAGCCTATAAGTAATTGATTTATCATGGCCTCTCTGAAGTCAAATCTCTCTGCTAATGTTAAGCTGTATTTACAGCCACTCCCCAGTGCTAGCATCACTACCTTAGCTTTATCTCAGATCATCAGACATTAGATTCTCATAGGCAACCATGAGAACTATTCTACAACAGTGCTCTAAACTTTCCTTTAAATGATCAGAAGGCTTAGGGTCCCCTACCCCGCCTCTCTATGAGGAATAAGCAAAGCTGGAGTAGGATTTCACTTCAAAATCTCATGGGCTCAATTCCATCTTGGAAATTTTGGATTTGGGGTTAGAATGAGGTGGCATCTAACATCCTGGGCACCTGTCTATGGCATGCACCTTTCCAGCAAATCTGATGTGACTCGGTCCCTGGCCCATACCCAGTAGGTGCCAGCCTTCCTCAAGTGGCAGAAAGTCCCTTGGTGCCCTGGGAGGAAGGATCTCCTGCCTACCTGATCTTGTGGAGCAGGGCTCCCCTTCTCTCATCTCTTCTTAGCCTCTTTCCGGGGTCCCAGATCCTTGGAGCTTGGCACAGGCCTGCGTGAGCTGGTCAGAACTGCTTTTGGAGGACCCAGGCAGCAGGAGGTAGTTCCTTGGAATCTGAGGCTCTGCTTCATCTCGTCCAGCTGCTCAAAGACATTTCCTGGACCTTCATCCTAAGTGTTTTGTGATCAGGCATCAGTATGGTCATGTTCTGGTGAAGTTCTCCTTCAGGTTGCAGACAGCTGGCTTCTCATGGTTTCTTTAGGTGGTGGAGAGACAGCCAGAACTCTCTGGGGTCTCTTTCTTAAGAGCAGGAATCCATTCAGGAGGACCCCAATCACACGGACTAAAGTCCCACCTCCAATACCATCACATTGTTTATGACTCCAACATGAGTTTGTGGGACACAAACTTTCAGTCCAATACACCCTCTTATCTTCCAGAGCAATTAAAAAGGGAGAAAGGGAGTTTAGAAAACAGTGAAGAGAACTGAAGGTGGAGGAGAGACATTGACAGCTCCAAGAAGGGCTTACCATTCAGTCATAACGGCAGCAAGTATGTATGCACTCACTTAGTCTATGGCAGGCACTGTTGCACGAACTCAAACAGTGTCAAAGAGGAAGTACACTGTTATTTCCACTTTGCAGATGAGGAAGCTAGAGCACAGAGAGGTTAAGCAACTTATCCAAGGTCACTCTACTGGTAAGTGGCAAATTCCAAGTTTTACCCAGTCTGTCTCAAGACGCCTATGCTAGATGGTTTCTAATTTTAGGCTGTTGCTATCAATGCATTCCTCCTGGGTATCAGTGTCAGATTGAATTCCACTCTCCTCTGCCTAAATATTCACGGCTTCAGTTGCCTCTCCTGGTGTCTCCTGGGCATCTCGCATTCCTCACCTCAGCTGCTGAGTCTGTCCCCAAGTCCTCCTGGCCCACCCAGCCGGCCCCAGCCATGGGCATCCAGGCCAGAATCTTGTTGATAGAGGCAATGGGGTTTTTCCGAACTCTTGACAATAAAATGCAATTTGGAAAATGCACAGTAATGACAAGCCACATTTGGCTGGAGGGAAGCATGCCAGGAGAGATGATAGGGAGAGGAACAGGGGACCACGATGCTTTGTCACTCGCAGAGTGAGATGGATGTGTCCATTTAACAAGTGACAAGAGAGGCGGGGACAGTGAGGGAGGCATCGTGTACGAGCACAAGATCAGAAGGGGCTCCAGATGACAGGCTAGAGACCAGGTGTGCTGGGGACGTGACTCTCTCTGGCTTGTCACTTGCAAGGAGAGACAGTGGCCATGTACTGACGTACTCTGCTCTTGGCTCACCCAAGTAGCTGTTTCTAGTCCTCTGGACGCCTTTCTGTCCTTGCCAGGGCCCCACACCTATACTTTGTCACCTCTGTCTTCAGGGAACAAACAGGCACATATGATATCCCCCACAGATAAAGGGACAGAGTGCTCACCAATGTCAACATGTGAGGAGGTCCCCGAGCAGTAAAAGGCTGGCACAGGCCCATCCTCACCCAAGCAAACCCTCCCTGCTTCCCGGCCGCAGGGGAGAAAGGTGCCACCCAGTCAGCAGCCATCCATACAGGAGGCCACCATCAGGGCCAAGGTGGGAGGCGGGGCTCTGCATCCCTCCAAGCATCACATAGCTCTGTTTGGGACTCCAGGTCTACAGTGAAGGGGTTTCAATCTGGAGAAGATTCTGCAGAAACTCTGGCTAGATGCTCGCCCATTTGGCTGGAAGACGGACTCAGAAAAACAGCTTGGAGCAGTTGCCGATGGCTCCCCCGACGCATCCCTGGTTCTCTTCTGAGGAGAAAGACCTAAGTCCTTTCTTATCCAGGGACAGCCAGCAGTGACTCTCAGGGGGACAACAGACATGGTAGTCAGAGGAGCATCCCATATAGGAGTAAGGCAGAAAAAAATATTCAATTAACAAGCATAGACTGGTGACACATCATGTGGCAAGTTCTGTGACCGAGAACCAGATTTCCCATCATGCAATGCAGAGCCTGGAAACTCTATTTATTAAACAAAGCCCCACACCAGGGAAAATAGGTGAAGAGGGGATCCTGAGCCTGAGGATGTCTACTGCTGAGATGGCATTTGAGCTGAGTTTGGGGAGCAGAGGATTCTCGCAACAGATGGAGGTGGGGAAGGCAGCACAGACAGAGGTGAGAGAAGGAGCAAAGATTGAGAAGCAGAAAATCACAGAAGAAGACCAGGAAAGGAGAGGTCAGTCAGCAGAGATGAGTGGACAACAGAGCCACGAGGGGAGGTGGGCCTTGTGTGTGTTAGTCACGTGGAATTTCTTTGGTGTGGAACTGTGCCATCGAAAGTCCATTGTGTTCGAAGAGGTGGCCAGTGACCAAGTGAAAGAGGCAGCTGGGCAGGAAAAAGGAAAGAATGAGCAAAGGAGCAATGCCTCCACCAGCTTTCCTAATCGGTATTCCTCACTCAGCAGCCATGGCCGATTAGACCTCCAATGTTTAGATAGCAAAGGATGTGGTTGGGTGATCCCTGGTGAGACATCTCCAAAGGTTCCAGGTTCCATGGGTTTGGAGGGTATGGTAGGGAAGTAAGAGCTCCATCCTGAAGCAGGACCCAACTGGCTTGCTGGGTGGACAGCACCCGGTGAGCTAGACACTAGCTGTTCTTGCCCATTGCTTTCCTATGAACTACATCCAATCCCACCAAGACCATTCAGCCAGCCTCTGTTCTAGCAGCCATGGAGCCCAGATCCAACCTATTTTAAATTAAGAAGAAAAACAAAACCACACAAGACCAGAGAGCAAACAGGCAATACGAGGTAGTCATCTGCTGTCTTAATATCCATCATGGCAAAGCTATTTATTCTAAAGAAGCAATCAAATATTTTGTAATTTTGTTTTCTTTATTCATATATGAGGTGTGATCAAAACTGAATGTTTAAATTTTAAGTTTATTATAGTACAAGACACATTGTCATTAATTCCCCTCCAAATACTCTTCCTCATTTTGAAACACTTATCCCATCACTCTTCCACTTTCTGAAGCAGTTCTGGAAGTCTACTTTTGTGAGTATCTTTAGCTGTGCTGTCATGGCTGCCCTGATGTCGTATATTAATTCAAAACATTGATGGTAATTTCTGTCAAGATGATGCTTCCTCATCTACCTTATTCACTGGGTCTGGCACGAGGTGACCTCTGGTTCTTCCCCAGACTCAAAATGACCCTGAAAAGTAAACATTTTGAGTCAATGTGGGACATTGAGGCAGCCATGGCAGCACCATTAAGGCATGAGAGAGGACTTCCAGAATTTCTTCAGAAAGCGGAAAGACGCCTGCCTGGCAAGCGCAAGGTCGTGAGTTCGGTTCCTGGTACCGGAGAAAAAAAAAAAAAAAAAAAAAAAAAAAAGAAAGCGGAAAGAACGACTCGTATGTTCAAAGCAAGGGCAAGGGTTCTGAGAGGGATTAGTGGCAAATGTCTTTCACCGTAATTATTTACATTTTTATTTATTCATTGTGTGTTTTGTTCACACCTCAAATTTATTTTGGAAAATCAAATGTGAATTTAGTGTTGTCTGGCTTTAATTCTTCTTTGTCATGGGCTTTAGCTATTCTTAAGAGTTACCGGACCCCTTGGAGGAATAAAAGAATTCCACGTTCTGGTTGAGGGCTGTTTCCTTCCCCTCCCCTCACTCTACTTCTGGGCTGCAGTGGCAGCCTGGCAGAGGTACCCTAGGCATGTGAACATCTTCTCCCCACCACCAGGGCCAGGGTCCCCTGCGTCCCCCTTTCTGTTCCACTCCCTGTAAATGGCAGATTCCTCTGTCGGGGTTGGGTTTCCAATCACCATAGAAACAAACTCGAGGCAGTTTCATTAATCATTTAAAGCACGAGAAGTCTAGGTCAGTCTGATTGCAGCATATAGGGTATCATCTCCGGGCCACATGGGACTCAGTCGATTTGAATTAAAAAAGATTAAGCTGCCCTGGGCTGCCTGGCCCCATCAGTTTAAGTTCTCATGTAACAGTGGTCTCTGGAGCCATATGGATTAGTAAGTGAAGCTATGCATTTATGTGGCAGGATTCAGTGAAACGTTAGACGGCTGCAGGTGTCTGAGGGGAAGAAGACAGGGATCACATACAGTTTTTTTTATACTTGTTGCTGTTCTTTTGAAACTGGAAACAATAACTCAGTTTTATTTCTCCAGTGACAGTTACCGCTCTTGCTGACCATGAAATGGTACATTTGTTACCCGGGGCTATGGCTCGCAGAGAAATGGTCTGCCTGGAGACCCGGTGTGGCTGTGGTCCACCTTTGCTCTGGGGTGGCGGGTGAGAATGCTGACATTTTTTTTTTTATTATTCTTTTTGTAGAGAGTGGTAAGAAATGCCTCAAATAAATATTTATGACATTTTAGTTTTGCTCCAATCAAGATTTATGAGCCCCAGGAAATTGACTTAGAGGCCGCTACAAATCAATGTGGCTCTGAAAGAGTTGCGTAGGGATCCCTCAAAATGAGCACCACCCGCTCCACCCACCCCCACTGCCCTTCCAAAGTACCTTCCTTATTTATGGGCCTCTCTGGGACTTCAAAGAAGTTCTGTAACTTGGGCCAGACTGTTTTATTGCTTCATGCAGCTAAGATGTTTCGAGGGAAGATGCAGGTTACAGTATGTTAGGAAGACGCTCGTGGGTGGTGGCAGGACCTTTCTGCAGACTGGATTGTTGATCTAAAGCTTATTACACTCTGGCTTCCTCCCGTCATTCCTAAATCTTCTCGGTCCACTCAGCCTTGTCTGAAGTCCCAGGTGTTAAGCCCCAACTAGAAAGAACAGTTGCGCTCTATCTCCCAGCCCTGCTTCCTTGGGGCAACTGTTTCAGGGTAGCCTCAGGGTGGCTGGTGGAAATGGGTGAGTCCTGGCGGGTGTCACCTCGGGCCTGCTGGTCCTGATCTGGTGCTTGTTTTCCTCCTTCATGGTGACAGTGATGACCCTGAGTGCTTTGCTGACAATGCCAAAACGCAGGGAACCGTCTGGAGCCTGCGTTCAGCTCCTCCAAACACCCCTCATTCAGCAGGGATGGCTTCAGGGGTTTGGAAGCCAGTTCTCAAGCCAGCCATGCTACTGTCCCCTGGCTGTGTCACTTGGACACACCAGCCTGCTTCCTGGGCCTCCGTCTCCTCATCTCTAAGGTAAGAAACTTGACTGTCTTTTTCCAGCTTTAGGTTGTAAAATCCTTCCTAACAGCTGAGCCCTTGCTGGCTCAGAAAGAGGAGAAAATACTGCCCAGCCTCTGGGATCCCAGGCCATGTGGGGTGGAGGAGACAGGGCTACAGGGATTCTACATTCTGGGTGAGGGTCATTTCTAGTCCTGATCAGCCTTGCCTTCTGCCGCTCTTCTGCCCCACCACACCTACTGACAGACCGTCAGCTCAATGCCACAAGTGCCAGCATCACCACGAGGACAGCCTTGGTTCTGCAGCTGATCTGGGGCAGCCCGATGTCCTCAGAATCCCACTGCTCCTGGTGAAGGGCTGAGCTCCCAGGAGACCAGAGCCCTGATATCTGCCAGTTTGTTTAGACAGGACAGATGCAAAATACAGGAAATGTGGATGGAATGCACAGAGGGGACCTGGGGAGGCAGCACAGCCCCTCGCTTTGGAGCACGAATGAGGTGCTTGAATTGTGGCCTTTGGCTTTGAGCAAGACCTGCAGGTCCTTGGAGCAGCAGAAAAGCCCAATGCTGGAGTCAGATGTCCCAGGTACTGCCAAGTCTCTGTCACTGAACAACTTCGTGTGAGCTTATTCAAGTGACTGGCTGTGGGGGCTCTCTGGCTCCTGCAGGGTCTTCTCATAATCATGAGAGTCCTCAACCATCAGCTTCCTGCAGAGACTGCCTCAGCTAAGGAGGTGACAGTGTGCCCAAGGTGAGCCTCCCTTCCCACCACAGAGGGACCAGCAAGGAGTCCAACTTGGGACAACTCTGCCGGGCTATTCTGACCCCAGAGTTCCCTGGGGAGTCCTTTAATGGAACTGTATCTCGGCTCACCTTTCTCTCTGCCTGATCCTCCTTCCACCTCTTCCCTTTTACAAGCATGGATCACCCAAAGCACTCTGTCAGACACCTCCTGCCCACTCATCGCTGATCTCCATCTCAGCACTCACCTCCCAGGGAATCTTAGCTGTGACATTTACCGGCTCAGAGCCACATCTCATCTCTAACACAGGGACAATGCTAGTGCCCAGCCCGTCGGGCTGTGTTGCCAGTTCAAAGAGATAACCCCAGGAAAGCACTCAGCTCACTTCCTGGCCTACTATGTATCTGCCTAACACAAACTCCTTATTTTGCAGATAAACTTGATTTGATCTTGAAGAATGGATTCGGGTTCAAAGAGAGGAAATGAAGGGAATGATAACGATGCTTGTTCTCCCCAAGTATTCTGTTATCCTTCTCCAATGATAATAGAACACTGGCTTGTAGCTGGGCACACGACCACTCTGAATAAAAACTACATTTGCCAGTTTCTCTCCGTATGTCCATGTGATCAAGTTCTGGCCAGTGAGATGTATCTAAACGTGGTGTGTGAACTATCAGAAAGTGATCTTAAAGGCAAGAAGCCTGCTCTCTTCTGTTCCTTCTTCCTTGCTGAAATGTGGATGAAATGACTGGAACTCCAGCAGGCATTTGGGACCATGAGGTGATCTTGGAATTTTCAACCAGGCACAGCACAACAAGATAGAAGGATCCTGAGTCATCCAACAGGCCTTGATTGTCTCCAGGCTACTTCATGAGAGAACATGCCCTTGGGATTTGGGTGGCCTGTTACTTGACTCCAAGCTTAATCCTGAATAATGCAAGGGACTTCCTAGTGGGTAGAGATCATAAGCAAAGACTCAAAGGCCCCAATGAGTAGGAGGCGGTCACAGAACAGTGAAGGATCATCAGATAATAATAATAATACTTTATGTTCCTATTGTGCTTTGCATTTTTAAATATTTTGCCCTCCCATCTTTACAGTTCTATAACATAAGGGACATTTTATCATCTCCATTTTGCAAATAATGAAGACGAGGCTCAGAGAGATGAAATGACTTTCCACAAGAGGAAACAGCAGAATCAAAGCCAGAACCTGGACTTCTGAGACCAGAGGCTAAATTCCCCCCTGCATTGTACCAGATGTAGATTTTTGACAAGTCACTTGAACCTACTCAGTTAATGATGCTTTTGGCTAAAACTTATATCTACCGATATCCAGTGGCTCCTGACCAGCAAGATGGCTTCCACCGCCCTGAAGACATCGTCTGTTCTTTAATGTCCTTTTGCTGATATTAACTGAGTGCCTACGCTGCAACTGATGCCGTACTGCCCATGCCAAGGGCTTCCACGTGTGATGTTCTCTTCCCCCCTCAAATTCCCTCTTTCTCCTACGTTGTCAACATTTGTTTTCATCATGCTTATGTCTCCACAGTCTTTGCTGGTGGCCCCAAGCGGAAGGAGCTGCTTCTTCACCCGCTGTCCTCTATCTTTCCACAAAGTGGCTGTTGGGTGGATTCGTGCCTCTTAGCCAGATCAATCAGTATTGGTCCCAGAGAGAAGGAACCAGCAGTGTCTGAAGGAGTCTTCTGTTTTTAGACCAGGAAAAGAGACAATGTTCTTAGGGTGGAATGAGGTATAAGAAACTGGTATTTTCTCAGGGATGCTGTAACAAGTTACCACAAATTGCGTGATGCACAACAAACTTTATTTTCTCGCAGCTCTGGAGGCTAGAAGTTCAGGATTAAGGCGCTGGCAGAGTTAGCTCCATGTGGGTGCTCAGAGGGACTTTCTGTCCACGCTTGTTCCCTGGCGCCTGATGGCTGCCCAGCAGCACTGGCATTCCTTCGCTTGTAAAGCATCACTCCCATCTCTGCCTCTGTCCTTACACGGCTCTTTCCCTGAGTCTCACTCTCTGTACCTGAATTTTTTCTCCTTACGAGGACACTAGTGATCGGATTAGGACCCACCCTAATCTGGTATGACTTCATCTTAATTTGATGACATCTCCAAACTGTGTTTCCAAATAAAGTCACGTTTATAGGTGCTACAGTTGCAATTTCACCATTTCTTTCTGGAAGACACAATTCAACCCATTTTTTTAAAAAAATAGCCAAGCAGAGACTCTGGAGCCAGAGATGTTAGTCCCTAACCCCATTCAGCTTCACTACTCAGTAGATCTTGGGCAACTTCACTACTCAGTAGATCTTGGGCAACTGAGACGACCTGTGTGAGCCTCAGATTCCTTCTCAGAGAAAGCATAGCACCCTCTAGGAGATGTGGGGAGACACAAAGGAGGTGGAAATGGAGACACAGCCAGATCTAATATGTGAGGAATGTTTTCCCCTCCCTTATGGGTACCACGAAAGAGCACAGTAGGAAGAAAGAGGGCTAAAGACGTTCTGTGCAGTGGGCAAGACACAAGACGGAAGCTGTCACCTGGGTCAGCAAGACTAGAATCTTGGCTAAGGATTAGAATCAGAGCAATAGGGTTATGTAAGGGAGGCACATCTAAAGCGGGACCTCACTGCCTGGAGGAGAGCATGGAATCTGGAACTGGATGGTTTCCTGTAGCTAAAACTCCTGGTGAATTCAGAAAGGATACTGACAAAGTCCATGTGCAAAGTCCATGGGGCCAACACAAGATGTTAGCTAACTCCTCCTGGGTCCGAGATTCCTGACCAAAGGAGAAAGGTGGTGTCGGGACAAAAGGAGAAAACCAGACTCTAGAAAGACAGGGTCCGCGAGAGGATGTGAGAAAACTGGGGCTGCTCAGCGTGGACCACAGCGAATGCAGGAGAGGGTGTCAAAATCCAACCAGTTAAGCTGGCCCTTCCAGACATGTCCTTCTGCCATCCAGGGGGCAACTTCTCACCTGGGAAAGAGAAAGTGCTCCTGCTAGGTTAGGCTGAAAGCACAGCTTAAAAATCCCCCTTGAGTGTGCTGGGTCCAAATCCTGACTGTGGAGCCTGAAGTAATAACCCTGACAGGTCCAGGAGAGATAGGCAGATTTCTTGCAGGAACTGGGCAGAATATAAGAGGATAAGTCACAGGCCAGGCTGCATGCCCACCAGCCAGACTCTGCCAGAGCCCATGAGAAAAGTCAAGCATTCTGGGGACTTGGACAGAGGTTTTGCTGCTACCTTGCTCTGTCCATCTGTGGGTGGTGCTTGGCTACCCTCAAATTCTAGCCTGGGAAAATGTGGACCCACTTTTCCTCATTCTTATCCTGGATCCCTCAGACTGTAACACCACTCCTAGTACCACCGTCCCCTGTGGGACCTCAGCGCTGCCTTTGAGTATCTGGCATGCAAGGCTGCACTCCATCTCCTGCAGCCTGGTGTCCCTGGGTGCCACTCATGGGCTTCATGGGGATAAGGGTCGGGTCTCATTCACCTCCCGTCCCCTGCAGGCAGTGCTAGCACAAGGCCTTCTCATATTCTGTGTTCATTACCAGTAAATGCCACCTGTCATTTCCATTAAACCCTAAACCCTCTCCCACCTGAAAAAAGAAAGCCAGTGCTGTATACAAAGCAGAATAGCTAAGAGAAGTAGCTCCTCAGGACTCAGCCCAAAGGCAAAGGAAGAAAAACCAGGAGGAAGGGAGAGGTAGAGAGGGGACTTGGGTGAGGAGTTAGCTGCTTTGCCCACAATCTTGCCTGGGAGTTTTCACAACAAATCTCTCCCTTTCTCAGGGCAGGTGTTGTAGTCTATTTTCTGCTACCATGACAGTGATTCATAATGAACAGAACTCTTGGGCACGTGGTTCTGGAAGTTGGAAAGCCTAACATGGAGTCACCAGCAGGCTGAGCGATTCTGATTCCACAAGGGTACCTTGAATAATTCATCCTCATGCAGAAAGAGGCAAAAGGGACCAAGCCATCCTTTATAACATCATTAATCCCATCCATAGGGACAGAGCCTTCATGGTCTAATCATCTCTTAAAGACCCTCCTCTTAATACTGTTACATTACCATGGCAATGAACTTTCAGCATGAGCATTGGAGGGACAGACATTCAAGCCATAGCAGCACTCAGTGACCTCTTTTATTTTAGTTTTTTATTTTAAAAAAATTTTCTGTGACACTGAGAAATGAATTCAGACCCTCACACATCTAGGCAAGTGCTGTACCACTAAGTTACATCCTCAGCCCTTTTTATTTTGAGACAGTGTCTAGCTTAGTTGCCCCACACTGGCTTCAAACTTGGAATCCTCTTACCTCAGCCTCCTCAGGAGCTGGGATTACAGGTGTGCACCACTACCCACCAGTTTCAATGATATCTTTTTAAATACAGAGTAAAAGAGTATCACACTAAGCATAAAAGGTATAGGGCCAAGGGGTGCTTCCTTCTAAACTCTTCCTGGCAGACAAGCCACCCTCATCTCCCCTGCTCTCAACCAAGCCCAGCACCCAGCCAAACTCTACTTTGAAGAGTTTCCCCATAGATAAGTCTTACTCCTAGCATGGGGACATGTCTTCCCTTCATTCCTTGCCTCTTCAAACATATCCCCATGCACAGGCAAACATACCTCTCTTTGTCACTTTCTCTGCCCTGGGACAAAATACCCAACATCTACAATTTAAAGGAGGGATTTATGTTGGCTCACAGTTCAGAAGTTTCAGTCCATGTTTGGCAGGATTAAACACAGAGATGGCTTGATGGAGGAAAGGCTAACTACATCATAATGTCCAGGAAGCAGAAAGATAATGGAGGATCCAGGGAGATATACCTCTCTGGGTCATATCTCCAGTAACTCCTATCTTCCAGCAAGACCCTGCCTTCTCACAGCAAGTCAGATGATTAGATCACCTTCTCAAAGCCCTGTCTGTAAGCACAAGATGCTACCAGGGGACATCTATATATAAGCCATAATATTCTGCCCTAGTCCCCAAAGACATGTGCATCTCTTTATGCAAAATACATTTAATCCATCTCCAAGAGTTAGAAAGTCCTAACAGTTTCCCCATTGCTGAAAAGTCCAAGTCCAAGCTCTCCTCTGCTCTGAGATTGAAGGACAACTCTTAAATGTGAGCCTCTGTGGAAATCAGAAAGAAAGTTAAAACACTGCTGTCATATAATGAGACAGGGTAAATATTCCTATTCCAAAAGGAAGGAATAGGGGGATAGAAAGAAATTGGATGAAAGCAAGGCTGAAACCAAGCAAAGGAAACATTAAATTTTGTAGTTCTGTATTCAGCACCTGGGACAAGTTGTGGTGAGATGTGATTCCCAAAGGGCTCGGCCAGGGCCACCCCTACAACTGCGTTGGTTGCAGCCCTCATAGCCTCTCTCTGGGGATGGCTTTACTCACTTCCTCAGATGTTCCATGTTCCTGGTTTCTCCAACCTTCTGGGGTCTCCATTGCACTTTCAGCTTCACTCTCACAGCTTCCCACACTCCTCTGTCAGGGGCATACTTGTCCTGCTAGGCCTTCTTCTAAAACCCAGGCAGAAGTCTCCCTTATTCCACAACTTTTGCATCTTGCATGCCTGTAAAATCAAGACCATATGGACGATGCCACAGTCTGCCTCCAGTTCTGGCAGCAGCTGAGTCCCTGTGGATCATGGCTGCAGAGGCCTCTGAGTGCCTGGGTGGCTGAACTCTGGCCAGCTCATGCTTAAATGGTCTCAAATGAGCTGGGCTTCCTGGGGCTCTCTTCTCAAAATAAAATCTTTCAGTTTTGCTCCTCTTAGCCTGTGAAGGATAGGGTCTTGCTGGTTCCTCAGATGTCCTTATGTAAAGGACAATCTTCTATTGTCCTGATATAAAGTACTTGATTTCTTTTTAATGTTAATCTTTTTAGCAACCAAGCTCTCCTCAGCCAAAATTTTACAGGCTCCAACTTCACAAGACCTTCCTTTCTGGTGAAACACAAGACATTTTAAGTGGATATTTTGCTCCTTTTTCTTAGAGTAAATCTCACCAGAAGTAGCAGGCAGTACCCATGTTCCAGCCTGAATGTTGAGTTGCCTTAAAATTTTCTCCACCAGATTAATTAGTCTGTTGCCCTTAATTTTAGTCTTTGACAAGGTTGTGAGCAAAATAAAAGCAAATTTTCGGCCAGAGTATAACATAAACGGCCTGGAGTCCAACTGCCAATGGAGTCCTTGTTCCCAGTGGAAACCTCCTGAGCCTGGTCTTTGCAGTCTGCCCTTTCATTAGCCTTCTGTTTTTCTGAGCTTCAACTGGAATCGTCCACCAAGCTCAGTTTACAGCATTCTAGAGATACCTCTCCAGCCATCTCCAAGTATTTCCCAACTCCTCCCATGAATTAGTTCCAGAGGCTTCTGAACAACATACCCAAGTAGCATCATAGCAATGACCTCACTTCTCTTTTCCAAAATATCTAAGTCATTTGCTCATTGGTGGGACAAAATACCTGACACCGACAGGAAGGGAGGTCTGACTCACAGGTTAGAAGTTTCAGTCTAGGGCCGAGGACATAGCTCAGTGGCACAAGTGCCTTCCTGGTAAGTGCAAGGTCCTGAGTTTGATTCCTGATACCAAAAAGAAAAATGAAGAAGAAGTTTCATTCTATATTTGGTAAATTTAAACAGAGAGACAGTATGATAGAAGGGCATGACAGAGAAAAAGCTACTCTTTTCATGACAGCCAAGAAGCAGAGAGAGATGGGAGGAATCATGAAGGAAGATACATCCTTCCAGGTCACGTCTCCCAGTGATCTGCCTCTTCTGACCAGACCCCATCTCCTAACACCAAGTCAGCTACATTGCCCCATAATGCAATCACCTTCCAAAAGCCTTGCCTGTGAGTGAATGAGGCCTTTAGGGGATGTTCTCCATTCAATCCATAACACATACACACACACACACACACACACACACACACACACACACACACACGCACAGGGCTGGGTATTCTGGCAGTAAGAGAGAAGCTGACTGATATATTAGTGAGCATCACCACGACACCAGTAGGCACTGTGAGTAACGGCTTGACTTTCTAATTCCAGTATCTTTCCTTTTTAATCTTTGTTTCATTAGCACATGTTTCTAGTACCTAATGACTAACTGCATTCAACGTGCAGAGTCAGTACACACACATAACACATCTTAATGTTTTACATCTCCTTCCTCTCCCTTCCCTCTATCTCTTGGCTCTCTTCCATTTGAAAAAGATTTATCCCCCTGTTTCCTATTACCTCTCATTCATTTTACTCTTTGAATTATTTATACTTTGAATTTTTCATGTAAGAGAAATAATAGGATATTTAATCTTATGTGTCTGATTTATTTCACTTAACATTATTGTCTCAAGGTGCATCAGTTTTCCTACAAATGATTCCAATTCCCTACAAATGATTAAACATCTTTATGGCAGAGTAGTACTCCACTGGTATAAATACCACATTTTCTGTTGATGGACATACAAATGCTTCCAGATTTAGCTGTTAGGAGTTGTGGCTATAAATATAGGTATGCATGTATCACTGCAACATGATATCTTTAGCTCTTTGGGGAAGATACTTAGAAGGGGAAGAGCTGAGCCAAATGGAATTTTTATTTTTAGGTTTTTGAGGAAACTCCATACTGATTTTCATAGGGGTTGTGCTAGTTTACTCCCACCAACAATGCAGAAGTGTTTCCCTTTCTCTGCAGCCTTGCCAGCATGTGTTATTTGATTTCTTGGTAATTACCGTTCTTTCTGGAGTGAAATGGAAAGTTCAGAGGGCTGCCTGGACTCTGTGAAGATCTGTCATGTGACACCTCCACACCCTAAGCCACTCAGGCCTCTCGCACCTCCAAGACCAGGTCGGAGCAGCATCTCAGGAGGCTGGGGGGGGGGGCAGGAGCAGGCTTAATGACCCACCCCAGCCTCCTACCCCAGGCTATTTTCTGCAGGACAGTACTGCTATTGGGGTGGCAAGATCCTTCTCCAGAACATTTGTCCTGGGACTCCCTTATAGAAAAAGTTGAAAAATTTGTTCTTGGCCTCCAGAGACTTCAGCACATGGAGTATATTTATGTGCTTAAGAAGTAAAGGTGGCTCGGAGCAGTCTTCCGAAGGTCTGGAGAGGGATCTGGAGGAGAAGGCGTGCTCTCTGTTCTTCCTGCTTCCAGGGAAGGCAGAATGGCAGTTTCCTGAGTCCTCAGAGTCTCTGCCTGGTACCTGGCCAAGGAAAGCTCTGGACTCCATTCCCAGGCTGTCATTCCTCCTGGACTGTGAGAATGGGAAGCCCTCAGAGGCCGTGCTGGTGTAGAAGGGTCCCCAGCTGACTCTCAATGACTTCCTGGCATGCAGACTCCCTCCCTGTTCTCCTGTCCCTACACCGTGTCTTCCCGACATACACAGGGCATAGCTGCTCCGTCTTCCTCAGTGACACCCCGCAACTCCTCTCCTGACAACCTAGTTCTCACACCGCTGTGAGCCGACTCTTCTCTCCGCGGACCCTCCAGGTGGCACAAGAAATGCAGGCTTCTGCTATTAAGCAGCCCCCAACCTTCTGTTCTAAGGGAGTAGTTTACAGTGTATGTTTTGGGGAAATTTGCTTCACTTTCATGCCGCAGTGTTGGCATATGCAAAGTGAGCATAAGAAAAGACCCCAGCTCCTAGGACTGACATGAAGATTGCATACAATAATACACAAACCAGCACTTCCAACAAGGTCTCCATATGAGTCAGCTTCTGTTACACTACATGTATGGTTTAGCAATATTGCTGAGTGAAATCCCATCATACATTATCTTTTGTAACTCTTTTTCCTACTGATTTGATGTAAATATTTCCCTATAGCATTAAATATTCTTCAAAGTGCTTTTACTGGTTCTAATATGTCATCTCAGGAGTTATGATAATTTATGTAATCACTCTCCAAGGGATTACTTCTCTAAACTTTTTCTTTTGACCCAGGCTCCCAGGTCAGAACTGCAAGGGCAGAGGTGTGGTAGCTCCTGCAGAGCTTCTGACCGCCCCGTGCCCGTCCCTCGTCCCTCTCAGTCATCTATCGCCCTCTGCCTGCGCCTGCCTCCCTCCTACATCAGCTGGAACCAATTGCCCTCCCTTCCAGCCCTCCGCCAAGCCCTGCCCAGAACATCAATCAACCGACAGCCAACACCGTGTGCCCAACCCAGTACCAGTGACACAAAGGGCACCTGAATGGAGAAAGCCCGCCCTCTCCTCAAGGACCCTGTTCTTGCTCTGGAGAAGGGAACTATGTGCATATCAGACAGGCGGAGAACCCAGAAGGTGTCGCCCAGGAAGGGAGAAGAGGTTGGTGGGAGCTGAGTCTCCGGGAAGCCCTGGGAAGGGAGGAAGGAGCAAGGTGCAAAGGGGGCCAGCTGGGAAGGGGGAGGCTCACTGGAGGGCACTGCTAGGCAGGAGCACAGCTGCGAGCCCTCACGGGGTCAGAGTCCTGCAAGGGTCTGAGCCAATGGAGCCTGCCAGATTGGGGTGGGGGGTGCCATTGAGAACCAGTGCCCCCGGTGGTAGGGCAATCATTTCGAAATGAAGGTAATGATCCAATTAGTGGTTATCCATCAAGTTCAGTTATCTTTCCTTGGGCCGGCAAGCGGAGAAGCTGAGTAAACACGTGCTTTGGACTGTGACATAAAACCAGACTCCCTCGTGCTGGAAAATGAGTTCAAGATGTGAGCTGAGCCACCTGGGGGGTGGGAGATGCAGGTTAGCGTCTGTGGCTGGGGCGTCCAAGTGGTGGGGTCTCCGCAACGGCAGCTCCCTCCCACCACGGTGCACACTTGGTGAATGAGGATGCTCCTACTCAGGGTGCGTCAGGAAAGCATCCCATTCCTCCTTCCCTTCCCCAGCCAAAGGGTACCAGCCATCACTTCAAGTGGGCATTTCAAGCCTGCAGCCAATCATGAGCCTTCCTACAGGTCTGCTTTTGAATAGGCAAGTTTCCCTGTGTACTCTTCTCATGCTATTCAGTATAATTAATACGGAGTAAAAATATCTTTTAAAAAGATGGGAAATATAGCAAGCACTTTAAAGTGCTCTTGTTTGTGTTAAGATTGGTAAGATCAAGGGCAAACAATGCCTGGCACAGAGCAAGTCCTCTGCTAAATGGTGGTGCTATTAGTGTCATTTCAGTAATCATATTTCAACAGCCATTCTCCCCTCATTGCTTCACCTGATAATTCTTTTACCTGTCACATTTTGTATTTTTGCTGTAGAGCTTCCCTTGGGGTAATGATCATTGTAGAGCTAAGAAAACAGGGCAAGTAGAAAAATAGTTTTTAAAGTGGGAAACATGAAGGTTATTAAACAATAGCTTAATGTTTGATTGCATAAATCAAATGGCAAATGAGCATCATCTCATGTGGGAATGTAATTTGGGATGGGATTGTTTGAATCACAGAAAAATAATGCCGTGGTTCATTGTATCTGCTATGGTAGGGACCCTGTGATGGACTATATAGATCTACAAGTTGTGATTAACTAGGCATAACTGTCAAATCATTTGGCCAAAATTTTTCACTTCATAGGGGAAGAAATTGTAGTGTACACTAAGAGGTATAGGTGTGGAATCTTTATTTACTTGTTTATTTTTTTATTCCACTAGTATTAAATACTTAGAGGTGTGTCCTATAGGAATTGGGATGCAATAAGTTGTATAATTCTTAGCCGTATGGTACCTATCTGCAACTCCAGAAGATCCTAGAATCTTGGAACCTAAAAAGAAGTACAGAATACAATAAATGTCCCAGAATGCAGTAAGTGTTTACTGACACTCAACAGAGATGAGTTAGGATATAAAACCATGAAATACACAAAGCATGTATAATACCACTACTGAAAAGGAGAGGTTATAAGAGAGAGGGATGCCAAGTCCCATAAAGAATTTGTTGACTGGAGAAGTCTAAGGTCTGAATGCTTCAGCAAGAGAAGACTTAGTATCTGTGATGACTGTTTATTAAAGGGTAGGGGGTGCAAAACACCTGCAAGGAAACTTATTGCTTTGACATTTCGTTCCTGTAGGAGTTCAAAAGCATCTAGGAGAAAGACCCCTGCTATGTGAAGGTCACCCACTCCTGCCTCTAGGTAGGAGCTTCCACCTGTGCAACATTCAGAGATCCCCAAGCCCTTCGCCTATATTGTTCGGTCATCTCAGCAACCTCAGGGTAGATAGACAGTACGGTTTCCATTTGACCTCTAACAGCTGAGGTTTAATTATGTGCGCTGCACAGGACAAGAGACGGTGACAGAGCCTAGACTTATACCCAAGGCATCTATCTCCAAATTCTTACCTGTAGTACATCATTTGATGCTCTGGGTCCTTCTGCACATAGTATGGCGTAGTTTGAACACAGTCCTCCTTCAACTCTGAACACATGGAGTAGTTGCCATCTTGAAGTCTGACCCTCTTTGATCTTGCTGCGGTTTTATTTCTGAGAGTTGTCTGGACCAGCCCTGCGAGATGCATGTCCCTGGGTGATTGCTCTTCATTATCACATGGAAGGGGTCCCTACCCCCTGAAAGAGACACCCTGAGGAGTATAGAAACCCTGTCTTTGGCAGGCCTGTCATGCCCTGGGCTGCTGGCTGTCCGTGAGGAGGGAGCTCTCTGGAGTGTGTAGCCAGCCACCTCCTGCTTGTTCGGTTACTGTCTGTATGCATCCTCTGTGAGACCCAATCACATTAAATTGCTTCAAGCAACCTATAAAATAATGACAATTGCAATCCCATAAGGAATAGCATCTCCCCGACCATACATAAATTAGTGCTCTAATTCCATCAAGGCGTGTGGGTACAGTGAGAGCTGAGCTTGGAAGGACTGTTCAAAGCACCACAAATCTGAGATGGAATTACCACCCTCATTTATTTATATCTTGGTGTCTGGGTTGCTGTGACACGATTTCTAAAAAGTCTGGTCCCTCCAGATTATGACCTCATGTTCTGCTCTCTTCTTCCCCACCAGATTCCCCTCCCTCACCCCCTTTCCTCCACCCCTTTCCTTTCTTCCCCCTCTTACACCCTTGGGCTTGCATTTCCCTCCTTGTCTTATTTTCTCTGCGATCTTCTTTGGAGTCCTGGTAAAGAATGGAAGGAGAGAAACTGCTAAGCTGAGAGAAGATGGCAAATTCCAGGCACAGAGCACAGACCTGGGGGAGGCACGGGAGGAAGGAACCTCTCCTGTGCCATGATTTGTTGCACTGCCCCAGGGCCATCCATCTCGGGCTTCTCTGGGGACAGATAGTCTTTCCTTGCTTAAAATTTCAATTTAATTAAATCCACTAGGTGTGTTCTTGGATGTCAACCATGTCCTAGACAATGTGGGCAGTCAGAGCCATATGGAACCAAGGAATTTTATAGGCAGACAGGCCTTCAGTGGTCTTGAGTTAGTTTAACTACTCATTTTGCAAGTGAGAGGCCTGAGGCTCAGAGAAGTGAAGTGATTTTTCTAAGATCAGATGCTTAATTAATGGCAGAGTCAAGTCTAGTCTGCAGAAAAAGGTGGCAAATGTGAATAACATCTGCCGGAAACTTGAACCTAGAAAAATAAGACAGACCCCTTCAAAAGAGTTAGCCAATAAGGTGACAACACTACATTAAGTTACAAAAACTGAGTTCGCAGAAGGAAGTCATGCTGGCTGACAAGTTTGGGGCAGCTCTCATAGAAGGAGCAGCAGCTGGATGCTGGGGGTACATAGGCACTTGTTTCACAGGGATGAGAAAGGAGGGTACCACAGCAGAGAAACAGCCCAAAGCCTCAGTGGTGCCTGATTACAGAGTCAATGCACCCCAGTGGGAAAGAGGGGTCAGCATCTAAGTGTCACTATATGATGAGGCTAAAAGAGTCCTCATTTAATGCTGAGAACACAAGAAGTTCTTGAGTAGAAAGTGATAGCTACAGGAAGTGATCAAAAAATACTGTGAATGCTTAATTTTTTTAAAAAAATTTATTACAGTAAAAGACATACTGCCGTGAATCTCTCAGACTTTCCCCTTTCCTTTAAAGACCCTTGTCCCATAATTCTTACCCCTTTCTGAAACAGCTCTGGGAATCCTCTTTCATGAGTGTCTTTATGAGGCGTGGTCAAAAATAGAGTGAATGCCGCTGCCAAGTGCCAGCCAATGGAAAGGGAGACTCATAAAAACCTCACAGTGTAACAGAATCCACCCTGTTCACTGGATCTGGCGTGGTGGAACTTCTGGCTCCTCCCCAAAGTCAAAATGACCATGAAAGGTAAACGTTTTGAATGGATTAAGGACATCGAGTCAACCACAGCAGTGGAACGAAAGACACTCAAGAAAGATGACTTCCAGAAAAGCTTCGGGAAGTGGCAAGAAGAATAGGGTAAGTGTGTTGAAAGCGGGGAGGGAATTTTGTGGGGGATAAATGCAATGTGTCTTTAACTGTAATAAATTGTTAAAAACAAACACACACTATTTTAAAATCACTCTATTCACACATTTTGTTTTGTTTTGTTTTGTTTTTCTCATCCACACGTTTTTGAGCGCGGCCGCACACACTGTGGCCTGGTAGGCACCAGGACAGCCTTACTCACCTAAGACTCACTGAATCAGAACCTGCCTCTGAAAAAGCTCCCAGGTGGCTTACAGGCACATTGATATTTGAGACTTTAAGAAAGTGGAGGGGCTGGGGATTTAGCTCAGTGGCAAAAGCGCCTGCCTGGCAAGCGCAAGGTCGTGAGTTCGGTTCCCGGTACCAGAGAAAAAACCAAAAAAAAAAGGCATTTCATTTCAGGGCTGGGGATTTAGCTCAGCGGCAAAAGTGCCTGCCTGGCAAGCGCAAGGTCATGAGTTCGGTTCCTGGTACTGGAGAAAAAAAAAACAAAAAAAAAACAACAAAAAAAAAGAAAGCTGGCCTGGTGAAAATGTTGCCTCCTGATTATTCCAGGTTGTTCCCAGGTGCTGTTGACTTTTCACCCTGACCAAGAATGACTTCTTAGTAACTATTACTATAAGCAGAAATTCTTACAAACTGAGATAAACTGAAAAAAAAAAAATTGTCTAAGAATGAAGTGCTTAGGAACATTAAATTTGACAATGAAGATCACAAGATTCAATTTTGTGATCGTAATTAAACATGTACTCATTTTCATCTTGCCATCCTCTTGCTAAATTTTGGAGTAGTTGATCAGGCATTTTCTGATCCCTTGAAAAGCTCCTGGGTGTTTAATGGGTAAAACAGAGCACCGTGAGTCCACAGGAGTTAAGGGCAGCTCCCTGGGAAGGCGGTAAGAGCTTCACAGGGAAAACTGAGTCCATGTCCCATTTAACACCCTTGCTCCATGCCGTGGGACGTTTAGGAAGCACACGGCTTGGCTTTGAGTCACCTGGGTGGGAGGTACTTCCTCTTCCCCGGCCACCACAGGAGCCTCCTAGATCCTGGTGCTGCGCAAAGCCAGGTGGTAAGCAGGGCCAGCAATGACTGAATTTCCCACCAGCTCACCAAAGGGGAGCTTAGAGTTGGAATTAAATTGATTTAAAGAAAATACAGAAAATGATTTATGGGGGGGGGGGCTAAGTTTTCAGACCAAGATGAAAAAAAATTCTCCTCCCAAGACCTCCCCTAAAGGGAGAGGAGGGTGCACAGGCGCATGTGCTGGAGGTAAACCACAGCGAGCTGCAAAGAGTCAACAGAGCCTTCCGGCTCTTCAGCCTTATACCCAGACTGGGGCCGCGCACACTGCCCCGCCTGCTGCCAAACCAAAAATATGTGGACAGTCTGGGTCACTGCTTCCTCCCTTTCCCCACTGCCACCTTAAAGTGTCTGGGCCAGACTTTCAAAGGCAGAAACCCCCCCTGGTCCCCTCTGCTATGGCTGGCATTGCTTTGAGCTTCTGGGCACTGTTTCTGAGGAAGGGACAGGCCTAGGGGCCATCTATGCTAGAGGCCAGCTTGCGAATCTCCCCTCAGACATGTCCCAGGTGTGATCTTTGAGGCTCTGGGTCCCTGCCATGTCCCCTTCACTCAAAGGAACTTCCCAGGGAGAAATCTCCCACAGCGGTAGAAACTTTGCTGGGAATTTCTCTGCTCCATTTATCTTTTACTAAATTGTGATTTCATTCACATACCATAAAAATCCGTCCTTTAAAAGTGTCCTGTTCAATAGCTTTTTATATTTTCACAAGGTTGTACCACCGTCACCATGATCTAATTCCAGACTACTTTCATCACCCCGGGAAGAAACCCCTTACCCAGTACCAGTCACTCTGCATTCCCTCTCACTCCAGTCCCCGTCAACCACAAATCTGTTTTCTGTCTCTGTGGATTTGCCTATTCTGGACATCTCACGTAACTGGAATCGTACACTATGTGGTCCTTTGTGACCGGCTGCTCTTCCCTTTCCTCTTCTGCAAGCGGGCTCATCTCCTTAATCTATGAAGGTCGTAGAAGTTGCCGGTCTGAGAAAGACTGGAACAGTCCCAGAGGAAATTCTCCTGAGGCAGCCATTGCCTTTTCTCCTTAGCTCCCAGGGCAGCTGCTCCAGAGCCCGTGTCCTTGTCAGGACTCCACTTTCACTTTCCATGAAGCAACCATGTCAACATGAGCAACTTCATTTACCAGCTGTGGGCAAGCCCCACACTTACGGTACAAAGCAAGGGCTGGTCACTGCCACAGAATTCACTTTTGTTCAAATCATGTCCACTTGGCCACAGCCCTTTTGTAGGCAATATTTATATGGCCCTTCTCAATCTGTACAATACCTCTTCAACTGATTACATAATTGTGGAAAGAAAGGGTAAAATATTTGTCCGAGGTGATGCAGGGGGAAGGTGGTAAAAGCAGGGTTCAACTTCAGGAATTTTGCCTCAGTGTTTTTCCCATGGTCCCCACTTCCTGAACTACCTCAGGTTGTGCTCGTGGTAGCTACCCCTCCAGCCCTCTCCCCGTCAAACTTCTCCGTCCTGAAAATAGTCCTGGGGAAAACAAGGTCAGCTGTGAACTGACAAGCAGACTGTCCTCCTCTTTCTTTCCCCCACTGAGTTTCACACCCTGGGATTGCAGCACTGGCCCTCCTAACATTTAGAATTACTCTGGGACCCAACTTTCTGCCTCCATGATTGTTATGGATTGAATGTTAATGCCCCACTCCCCCAAACTCATGGGTTAAAGCCTAACTCCCAGTGTGGTGGTATTTGGAGATGTGGTTTTATTGGTTCATGAGGGTGAGGCTCTCATAATGGAGTTAGTTGCCTTATAAAAAGAGGAAACAAGATCTTTCACTGAAGGAAGATGGTGCAGGCACATAGCAAGAAGTCAGCCTTCTGCAAGCCAAGAGAGGCCTAACCAGCTGGCACCTTCATCTTAGGCCCCAGCTTCTACAACTGTGTGAAGTAAATCTGTGTGATTTATATCTATGTTTTTGTTTTGTGACAGTGAAATTGAACCCAAGAGCACTCTTCCATTGAGCTACATTCTCAGCCCTTTTGTTTTTATTTTATTTTGAAACAGGCTCTCACCAAGTAGCCCAGGCTGGCCTAGAACTTCCCATCTTCCTGCCTCAGTTTCCTAAGTAAATGGGATTACAGGTATGTGCCTCCTTGGCAGGCACATCTGTGACATTTTATTATGGTGGTCCTAGAAGACCAAAACAGTAATGTTGAAATAATTATTGAACAACTGTCTCTAAATTTGTTTGTTTGTTTTTCTGTAAGCAAGGTTGAGATTACTACCTACCTTTTAAGGTTGCTGAGACAACTAATATATGCAAAGAGCTTAGGGCAGAACCTGGAACATCATAAGCATCCAGTAAGTATTAATTTTGTAGAAAATTATTGTACGTATTTGTATTGTTATGCTATTGAATAAGAAATGCTATTTCTACATTCCATGCCTCATTTTTGAAAAAAGGATGTTCACAAATACTGGAAGAACAAAGGAAAGAAGTTACCAAGACAGCAAAAAGAGAGAAGGGAAGAAAAAAAGAAGAAAGAAAGAATGGAGGGAAGGATGGAAGGAAGAAATGAAGAGGGAAGGGAGGGAGGGAAGAAAGAAAGAGAAAAGGATTTTACAATAGCTTCTAAATATAGAATGACAATTGATGCATAGCCAAGTTTTCTGGTTGTTTTAAAGTACCTCTGTGTATACACCAAACCAAAATTCCCACAGTCCAAAAAGTAAATTCCCTTGACATTGTGATGGAAAGGCTAGCATGGCATTCTCTAGATAGCTAACCCTGTGCTAGTGTTGGAGAATCAGTAGTCAACCTTTTGAAATTTATTCTCCCATCTTCCTCTTGATCACATCAATTGGCATTTTATTAGGTTCTCATTTCAGCATCCCAAGGGGCTGGCTTCTTTCCCCCTCTGCACTGACTGGGTATCAAGTTCTCCCCTTGGTCTCCTTTTTTTTTCTCCCTGTGATCTTTCTAAGGAAGACTAATATTCCCACTTGTAAAATTCACAGAATTTTCTCACATTAGTGTTAGGATTGTTTTGCCTGCTGATTTCCTCCGACTTCTCCATCCCTTTATACTTCTTGTCAAGAAAATGCTCCCAGTAGCTAGTGTGGGTGTGTGATGGGGGCTGGAGAAGACATGGCAGAGAACTGAGCTTCCAGACAGTTAGGAAATCCTTTCTCCTAATCATTCCTACATTTACTTGAGTTCCTGGTTCCCATCACAGCAACAAGAGACAGCCCTGGATAATGTCCTTAAAAGGGACAGACAGCCTTAGGCGGCCTCGCACACCCACCATGCTGTTCTGAATGAAGACACTGGTGTTATGCATAGTCTTTAAGTAGCCACATCTTGGACCCAGTTGCCCAACTTCCCACCTGTCTAGCCCCAGAAGACTAGTTAGACACAGGACAGACATCAGGATTAAAGGCAGCCAACCTATAAGATGTGCTGTGCCCAGCAGATTCTCTTTCTAAAGAATTTGGAACCAAGAAGTCCCAAGTGAAGACTGTAATCAGCAATACAGCAAAGACAGAAGGTTTGTGATGTAAAAATGAAACCAGAGAAACCATGATGATCTAGTGTAAGCCAAAATTACATGGGAACAAATATCAGATGTAAACAGAAGCCAGAATTATCAGGAGAATAGAAAAGACACACAGAAAGAAGCAGGAACGCAATGACATAAAGAGACCAGGCCACCCGTGGGAGAGAACCCAATGCCAGCTCCCTTGGTTCCAGACCACATTCCAGAGCAGGCCATGAACATCCTTAATTTTACCTTCTTTTCTCTTAAGATAATTTGAATGAATCACTGTTTCTTAAAACCACCAGAACCTAAGTATCGCCTCCTCGTTCACCAGACCTCTCCTAAGAATGGGTGAGGACTCGTGTGGCCCTCCAGTCCAGAGACAGTAACAGCAAGGCCAAGCTCAGCTCAGTTCAATGCATTGCACATGGAGTCCAGGATCCGAGTTAATCCAGTGAGTCTAATTTGAGTACCTACCACTGTGAGGCCCTATGCAAAAAGCAAAGGGCCATAGAGAGCTTTTCACTTCAAGGAACATGTGCTCTAAATAGGGTGGAAAAGTGTAAGAAATATACAGAGCCAGGGGCTGGGGATTTAGCTCAGCGGCAAAGCACCTGCCTGGCAAGCGCGAGGTCGTGAGTTCGGTTCCTGGTACCAGAGAAAAACCAAAAAAAAAAAAGAAAAGAAATATACAGAGCCAAGTAAATGCAAAGCTGAATAGAGGTCACAAAAGAGCAATGCAATGCTCTGGTGTTTCAGGGATGGTAGAGCTGGATTGTCTCTCATTTATGGTTGGGATCTAAAAGGTTCATGCATTGAAGCTTTGGTACCTAATCCAGCAGTGTTCATATCCTGACAGCTCTAATCTCATCAGTGGGTTAATCCATTGATGGGTTTATATTTGAATGAACTGTTGAGAGGTGCTGAAAACCACAGGAGGTGGGGTCTAGTCACTAGGTGTGTACCATGAAAGGATATATCACATCTCTAGCCCTCTTGTCCCCAACCCTTTCCTTAGTCACCATGAGATGAGCAGCTTTGCTCTCCCACACACCCGCTTCTACAAGGTTTGTGCCTCAGCCCCAGCCCAGAAACAATGGAGCCAGCTAGCCATCAAATAAAACCTCTGAAACTGTGCCCCAAACTGTGTAAACTTCTCCTTTAAGCTGGCTTTCTTGGGTATTTTGCTACAGCAACAGAAAGGTAACTAATACACTCCCCAAAATTTAAATGTTGAAACTTAATTGCCAATGTAATAGCATTAAGAAATAGCATCTTTAGAAGGTGATTAAGCCACAAGGACAGAGCTCTTATGAATGGGATCAGTGTTCTTACAAAAAGTGTAGGAAGGAGTTGTTTTTCCTTTCCATTATGTGAGGAAACAGCTACAAAGTACCACCTATGGAGCACAGAGTAATGCCTCATCAGCCACCAAATATGATGGCATCTTGACCTTGGACTTCCCCACCTCTAGAACTATAAGAAATAAATTTCTCAGATGCATAAGTTACTCAGAAAGCTACCATCCCATTAGTGTGTGGGGCTCAGGAAAGACTGTTCAACTTTGTTGGGTACACAAATGAGATACAAGAACGATGGGGGTTGCTCTTGCCAAGTGAAATTAGCTGGTCTCAGAGGGTTAACTATTCCATGGTTTATATGAAAAACCTAAAAAATACATAAATTAATTGATTAAATACAGGAGAAATTCAGGAAACCATGAGGTAGACTTTAAGAGACAGGGAAGGGGATCACCCTGAGGCAGGAGGAAAGGGAGAGGTGAATAATGGAGTTGAACAGATTAAGATACATAAAATGCATGTACCAACTTCCCAAAACAAACCTTACCACTAGGTAATATAAACATGCACTAATGAAATACAGAAAGAAGAGGAAGAAGAAGAGGGAGAAGAAGAAAGAAATCAAGAAGGAGAAGAAGTAGGGAGATTGCTCTGGCACAGTTGACAGCCAGTGGGCTCTGAGGGGTGAGGAAGACAGAGTAGAGGATAATACTGAGACTTTAAGCAGCCTTGTCAACAGAGTAGGGAAGGTGTTGAGAAGCAGGAATAAACTGATGAGCCCCATATCGGATGTGGTGCTAGCCCGCAGGAGACATCCCAGAAGAGAATCCACTGAACAATTAGAAATGTGAGTCTGGGACTTAGGGGAGAGAATAGACCAGGAATATGGATGAGGCTGCCATCTGCAGAGAAGTGAAGCCAAGGAAGAGAGCGTGAATGCCCTGTGGTGGGAGAGAACCAGCCAGGGAGTTCTGCAGGAGGTCAAGATGGAGGTGGGAGCCACGGAAAATATAGCAGTGAGCTCAGTGAGGAGCCCAAGGGTGAGGAGAACACCTCAATGACAAAGGGTGACTGGAAGCGCCAGATGTCACCCAGGGCCTGGTTGTGGGAATTGGGGGAAGGGAAGGAAGGGCAAGGACAGCTTTTTAAGGAAAACTTGAGCAGATGAGGCACTGGGGTGGAGGGAACTACGGAAGAGAACAAGGGGAAAGTTAAGAAGGCCCATGGGTGAGAAGGTTAAACAACTGAGCTCCAGGGGCAGCACATGGGGACCTACTAACCTCACCTGGCCCAGGGAGGTTTGGAGAGGGTGCAGAGCAGTGAGTGTGGTGGCAGGGAGGAGACGAGGCTCAGAACTCCTGGGTCCTGGGGAAGAATGGGGAGGCGGTAGTCTGTCAGAAAGTTATTGCAGCTCACCAAGGTTCAGACATTCCTGAAATGCAGCTCATCACACGCCCTATACTGACTACTGTTTTTAAATTATTACTATTATTTGTGAATTTTCAAATTTTCAAAATAAGTTCTCTTTTTTTAAAAAAAAGTGTCAAATAAGGCACAAATCTATAAAGTAAAAAATGTCTTAAAAATCAAATTTGAAATCCTCCTCTCTGAAGATAAACATTATTCATTTTTCCAGAACAACCTAGGCACATTGCAAATTTGCTGTTTCTTAAGGAAAAAAAAATCAAAATGTACATATTAATGGGCAATTTGGGCTTTTTAAAATTTAGTATATTGTATACTTTTTTCCAGATGAGTACATAGAGATCTACTACATTTCTTTGCTATTGTAAATAACATAATGAATATGTGTATTTCTGTCAGAATTATGTGAGCATTTCCATAGGGTAAGTTCCTATATGTGGAATTTTTGGTTCAACAGCTCTACACATTCTAATTTTTATAGACAGTGGCAAATTTACCCCTATGGCTGTATCTCTTCTCTCCATATTTTTGCCATACTGAGGTATTAGCAGTATTTGTCATGTTTCTGAATCTGATAGGAAAACAACAGCGCAGTTACTATTTTGTCTTACTTGTTTTTGAAGAGACTGAGTATATTTTCATGTGTTTTGACCATTTGCATTGCAGTCAACCTTCTATTAGTTCCTTCTATGAATTTGTGTAAATGATCTCCCATTTCTCTAATGAGTTGATGGATGTCTTTCTACTTATAAGACAATAATTTAAAAAGCTATAAAGAGAGCCTTGCTGGGAAACATTTCTAAACTTTTAAGTGTATTCAGAGAACAGATCATCTGCAACACTTAAGTACCTCGTGCATTGTCATAGTGGCAAGGTAGATGACCTAAAGCAGTAGAAGCAGTGTTCATGTTTAAAAGAATAAACTGAAATTAGAGACACCAGTAATGGAAAAGCTTTGCAGTGATAGATTACTTCAGATTCAAGGAAGGAGCAGTGCAAGATAGACACCAGTTTATGATACAGAAGCAGAATGGGTGACTTGGGCATCCCCTTGAGTTGGATCAGTACTGAGCTTGGGGGACACAGAAATTAATCATCAGAGCACAGCTGAGCTGCTATTGCACCTGGCCAGAGCATGTAATTACTGCTTCTATTGATATGCATAAGTTAACAGTTTATTAAACTGCATATTAGTAAAAGGGTCCCCAACCCCCGAGCCATGGACATTTGTCTAGTACATTTGTCCGTGGCCTATGAAGAACTGAGTTGCACGGTGGAGGTGAGCAGTGGGCAGGCAGGCAAAACTTCGTCGGTATTCACCACCGCTCTCCCTGGCTATATCACCACCCATCAGATCAGCACAGCATTAGAGTCACATAGGAGCGTGGATCCTACTGTGAACTGCACACGCCAGGGACCTAGGACACTCCTTACCAGAATCTAACCCCAAAACCACACCACACCTCACTCCCAACCCCATCCTTGGAAAAAATCATCTTCTATAAAACCAGTCCCTGCTGCTGAAAAAGGTTGGGAACTGCTTAGTATACTCCAGTATGTGAGTATGGGTCTTCTTGATCAATCCTTTGGTGTACTTATAAAATCTCAATGTCACGGTCTGTGAAGACTTCATACCTGAAGCAAATACAGCTAATTATGAAGCAAGCAGGTGGAGGAGGGAGGTAGAAATACAAATGACTGCTCAGCACTTACCTCACCACGCTGACACCAACGTGGACAGAATATTTCCCCCAGGTGGCCCCAGAGTAATGTTCAGTCCCACGTGAGAGCACCACCATTTACACACCAACACTTACACAACAGAAAAGCATGCAGATGTAAAGCAAGCCCTGAAACCTGAGTTGCTGGAGACATTCACAACTAGGCAGTTTCCACTTTGGCAGATGGGGTTTCTCCCTAGGAGACATTTTTGCTACCAGTTTCCAATTTTTTCCTCCCCCAAAGCACACTGGCTGGTCCCCGTCTTCGCGGCTGTTGGGAAGCAAGGCAGGTCCCGCGTGCTCCTCAGCTGGGCTCTCTCTGGCAGCTGATTAGTCCCTAAGCCCTGCCTTGCTGGTCCCGCAACTTTCTCCAATGAAAAGACTGAAAACACGCCTTTCCCAACAAGGAAAACATGTGAGATTGAGTTCCCAAGTTATGTTTCATGTTTACAACGGTCTTCTCATCATCGTTAGTTGGATTAAATTTAGTGATTACAAAGATTTTTGTTTTTATCAATAATACCCTTGATCTTAAAAACAAGAGCAATTTAAACAGACCCAGATGCTCTAAACTTCACCACATGTTTGTTGTAGTTTTTTTTTAATCGCACTGTATTCAAGGCTGTCCTTTAAATCAATTAAATATGAACTGTATTCTTATGGCCCTGTTCCCCCAGCTTCTCACACCAAAACGTCACTGCTTTGAGTTATTGGACTGGAGAACTTCGGGAGAAAAAATGTACAGTGTTAACTGTCATGTTATACCCCCTCTTGTGACACAGGTATGTCTCTTACCAAAACCTATGCAGATCCCTGAATATAATCCCAGGGAAAAATTACCCCGGACCTGCAAAGTCACTGGATTTTAAGTCATTGCTCTGTTTATTCTTTCTTGAAAAAGACGTTTCCCCCTTTAAAATGGGTCACTTAGTTGCATTACGATCACCCTAATTATCAACAACTCTTTCTGTAAGCGTAATTCAATCAAGACTTATTGAGTGTCCATTGACTTTCTGTAAACATTTCCTCCATTTCTAAATCAAAGCAACCTCAGTGACTTGGGTCATCTGACAGTGCATCTTGGGGGAGGGGAGGAGAAGGGTGGGGAGGAGTGGAAAAGCAAGTTTGAAGGTGCAGGTTGTGTGTTTAAAAGACAGCCATGAATTGACTTCTGACTTAATATCCACTGGGGATCTTGGGAATTCAACTTCATTTGAATTTTAGCTTTCTTGCAGCCAGGGATATAGCTCAGTGGCACACTGCCTGCCTGGAAAGTGCAAGGACCTGAGTTTGAGTCCTAGTACCAAAAAGTAAGATAAATTCCAGCTTTCTTATCTATGAAATAAACACCTATGAAAACCTCGTGAGAAAACACCCCTCTGGCGTGTTGGCGGGTGGCGTTTGCATAGCTGCCATCTCAACAGGGACCTGCAGAGCCAGAGCTGCCTCAGGTTAGTGGGAACTGGAGCCTCCTTTAGAAGCCAAGGTTCTTCCTAGGGCTCCTTGGTCTTGCAAAAGAAGGGAGAGCCCAAGAGCTTCTGCCCAGAGCCGTGGGGGTTACAAATTACACAAGGGTTCTCCTGGCTGGCAATGGAAATCTGGGGTCAACCATTCGGAGAATGACTAGAAGCTAAGCGAGAAACCCAGCAAGAGGTGGGCAGAGGTGTTCCAACCCTTTGGGATGGAAATAAAGCAGTATATTTCTTGGGACCCTCAGATGAGATAGGGCTAAAAGGTCTCTACCCTTTTGAGCCAGGCTGGTTTTTACTCTTCTTTTCTGGGCCCTTCATCAGGGTTTACTGAAGACTTTGGAACATTTCAAGCTGAGCTAAGATAGAGAAAAGAGTTGTGCCTGTTGGATTGTGCCTAGTTGCTATGGGAGTGGGAATCAGAGGAGGGGACCTCCAAGAATGACTCTTGGTAGATGTGGCCCCAGTTATTTCTTCCACCTCTAGGAACTCTTTCTGGTTTTTTGGTTTTTGTTGTTGTTTTTTTTCTGGTATCAGGAATTGAACTCACAACCTTGCACTTGCCAGGCAGGTGCTGTGCTGCTGAGCTAAATCCCCAGCCCCTCTAGGAACTCTTTCTGAAGCTAAATCTATTTGGAGTTTTAGTTTATCACAAGGGGCAAAGTTCCCTTACTTTCTGTAAGTCTCATTCTCCAGACACCACAGGACCTGGCCTTCCAGTGTACTAGCGACCCCTGCGTCACCCTCAGCAGGGCCCAAACACCTGAACAATGTCCAGCAGTGGTTCTACATTCTCTCCCACATGCTAGCTGGCAAGAACAAACACGCAGCCTGCAGCCTGGGAATGCGTTTCTCTAACTTATTTGCTCAAATGTTGATGTCATCATGGAAGACTTGGCTTCCATTAAGAACCAGACAGCTCACATGACTCCCCTTTGTGACCTAAAGAGCTGGATAATCCTGAATGGAGGCCAAGGCTGGAACCCTGTTCTAGAAGTTAATTTGCTGTCAAGGGTCAAGTGCTTTCCACTGAATGTCAAAAGGCCACTTAAAGATCAGGATAACCCCTTTTGTCATCTATGTTTGTTATCTTGCGCTACACCAAGCATGCTCAGTGGGAACCCGCAATTCCAGGCAGCTTGCTTCCAACTCTTGAAACTCAGATTGTGATAGTAATAGCAGCTGACAGGTTTTTTTTCAGAATGTAATGTGTGCCAGGCATAGATTATCTCATAAATTTCAAGCTCTAAATCTATATAGTTGGTCTTATTTTCCTCATTTTGATAAGGAAATTAAGACTCAGAGAAAGGGACCTGTCCCAAGCCACAGAGCAGGTGAGTGTGATGGCAGGCTTCCACTACAAGCTTGGCCTCTGTACCACTAATCCATGCTTCCTAATGGCCGACATTGGCTAGACTGCTTCTTGTCAGTAGGACTAGACACCAACAGCACCGGTGAAGCAAAAAGTAAATAACTTAGGGAGTGGGGCTTCTTTCACTGGAGGATTTCTAGAAGAACCCTCAGAATCCAGTGGCAGGCTGAACCTCTGGCAGGAAGGATGCAGGGCAGCTGGGACCTGAGCGGCAGGATGAGTGGACCTTTTTCTCCAGAGCACTGGGTGCCAACACTTGTCTTCAGTGGTTCAAAGTTACAAAACCCCTGGGAAGAGAGTCAGGTTATCCCAGCTTGATCAGGCGTACATCCTGGACACTCACCCTCGGCAAGCAGGGCAGGGGCAGATTCAAGAACAGTGAGAAGAAGGCAGGATAAGACGTTCCTGGAGAAGGAGGGGCACTGTTTGCCCAGAAGTTGCTTCACTGCCTTGAAAGATGTCTTAGTCACTTTGTCATTGCTGGGACAAAATACTTAATACCTGAAATTTAAAGGAAAAGAGGTTTATGGGTGCAGTCCATGGCTCACTGGCTCCAAGGCAGTAAGTGTGTGGTGGAGGATAGCTGCTTACATCATGGCAACCTGGAAACAGAGAGAGGAAGGAGCCTGGAAAAGACCTCTACCCTGTGCCTCCTAACTACCTCCTAACAGCACTTTCAGCTATGAACCAATCTGTGAATTAATCCACTGATGAGTGTAGGGCACCTGTGATCCAATCACCTTCCAAAAGCACCACTTCTGAGTGCATGCAAGCTTGGAGGGACATTCTAAAATCTAAACCGTAACAGGGGAGGTTGACCATGATGTACAGAAAAGTGACCAGAAGGACCATGGAATCTTCCTTCTTATAAGGATGCAGAAAACGCAGGGAATTTTTACCTGACTCCTGGCTGTATTTACCCCTCCTGTGCTAGGCCCATGTGATCCTGTCCAGTGATAACTGGCAGGTTTCTCCGTCCATAGCATCTTCTTCGCTTTGACAGGCCTATCTTGTCTGTGCCTTTGCCCAGTTCATTGTCACTTCTCACCCTCCCTAGCAATCAGAATCTTCCCCACCCTTCAACACAGGACACAACTGTATCCTCCAAGAAACCTTTCGTGGCCCCTCGCCACCCTTGTCCTCCAATAAATGCCTTTAGTGATTAGTCACCCTTGACTGAACCATATTTTATACCATTTCTGCAACAAATACTACAGAAATATTTTTTTGTTTCTTGGTCTTCTCTTGGCCAACTGGACGTCTTGACAGCAGAGATCTTATTTTCTTCATGTTTTTATACTCCCCTTATATAACCTAACAAAGGACTGAACAGTGTAAAAACGACCACAAAAACAATAGCTATCCTTGTGGTTTATTTCCTCTGCTCCTCCCAACAGCCCTATAAATTAGGAAATGGAGATATTATTGTCCTGACTGTGCTCTGTGATGTCTGGGGCCCCTGCTGGAGGATAGTCATCTGATGGTTGGCCTTGGTGTCAGCTGAGGCCTCAGCTGGGCCTATCACCGAATGACCTATTTGTAATCCACCCCCACCCCGGGTGGCTTGGCAGTCTCAGGGGTAGTTGAATTTCTTTTGTGGTGTCTCCAAACTCCAAAGGTGAGTGGCCCACAAGATCCAGGCAAAAGCTAAGTGGCCTTTCCTGGTCTAGTCTCTGAAAGCCATGCATCATTGTCTACTGCACTCTATCATGCCTAAGCTTGGCCCAGATCCAAAAGTAACCTCCAACCTTTCAATGAATGACAGGAGTCTCAAAGCATTGGACCAACATATTTTCAATCACCACAAGTCCTACTTGAGTAGATAGAAAAATTGAGATTTAAAAAGAGTAAGTGAGCTTGGCCAGGGTCATGCTACTGACTAGAAAACAGCAGTCAGGGGGTCATTCTCTTTCCTGGTACCTGCTGGGTATAAGTGTCTATGGGCAGAGGGCAGCAGGGCCCAGAGGGAGAATAAGGGGGTAGTGATCACTCAGGACCATCCTAGTCTATGTCTTCTCTCTGTTAGTGGAGTCCTGGGACCCCTCTGACTGTTTTGTATGCTAGGTACATTTTGAGAAGTGCCTACTTTCTCAGCCCTGAGAAATAACTTACCTTGAAAGCTAAGACATCAATTAAGGAATCACTATCAGGTCTGTATGCTGTGTATTAATCAAAATGCAGACAACTGATCTGTCTGTGGCGCATTTCAGAGGGCCTCACCTACAAATATGCAAAGAGGCTGAGGTTAAAGTCTGAGCTGGGGCTGGAGGCTGTGGTGGAGGCTGTGGTGGAGGCTAAGGACCAGAGGCTGGGACCTAGGCTGAGGGTTAAAGGCTTAGGGTTGGTGAGTGGAACTGATGCTTGGACATGAACTAGAATATGGGCACTGCACCCAGAAATAGGGACCTTTGCCTACTTTTCACTATGATCTCAAGCCAAAACCAGCACATCTGTTCAGTACTTGCCTGCAGTCACTTTCTTATTGGATTTGTCACCATAGTAATGTAACTATACATTACACTGATTACAAGTGTAAGTTTCCCAAGAAACCTTGTTTTGTTTTTAAAAATATTAATTAACTGATGCGCTTAAATTAAAAATGATTATGGGGCTGAGGGTGTAGCTCAGCAGTAGAGTATGTTCTTAGCATGTGTGAATTCCTAGCTCAATCCCCAGCACAAAAAAGATTATAAATCTTTTTTAAATAATAAAAATAAGAATAATTATGTAACCACAGACCTGTTTTCCCTGTCAAAATGAAAAGTCACCATAATGCATAAAATATGCGTATAAATATCTCACAATTAAATTCAATTTCCACTTGGAAAGTAATGCTAATGAATTGACTCTGGTCTGTAATTTCCTGACATGCTTCTATTAAGAATATGCATCTTTATAAACATTGTAATCTGGGTGTTCAGAGAACAAAGCTACAATAAATAGAATCATTAACACCATAAATCTGGACCTCTGGCTGCAAAGCTGAGGTGGTATCTGTCTCTGTGACACGCCAGGAGGCCAGGGTTTGGAAAGGCTTATATGAAGGCATGCCACTGCAATTAAGGAACAGAAAGAAAAGCAAAAATAGGAATTCTCAGAGGTATGGGTACAGCTCAATCGCAGAGCACTTGCCTGGCGTGTGTGAGGCCCTCGATTCAATTCCCAGTACTGGAAAAGACAAAAGAAGAGAGGAGAGGACAAAAGAGTTCAGGAGGGGAGGGAAGAAAGAGCGAGAGAGAGAGAAAGAAAGAGAGAGACAGAGAGAGACAGAAAGAGAGAGACAGAGCGAGAGAGAGACAGAAAGAGAGAGACAGAGCGAGAGAGAGACAGAAAGAGAGAGACAGAGCGAGAGAGAGACAGAAAGAGAGAGACAGAGCGATATCTCAGGCTTCTCTTGAGGTAAAATGCTTCCCATAGGCTGGAGTCAGCTTCCATTCTTCCTGGGCTGTTGACTCAGGGCAGGGAACTTGATCTCTTTGGGTCCCCATATCCTCATCTGTGAGGTGGGAATAAGGGATGGGAATAAGGGATGCTGAAGGAATTGTGCATGAACTAATACACGTAACATGCTCAACCCTGTGGCTGGCATTGGTCAGGGTGCAATAAATGAGTTGTTGTTGCTAGGTTTGCTGAGTCCAGGACAGGCAGCTAAGAGAAGCAAGTGGGGAGCCTCCCTGGGCTGAGAAGCAATAAACCAAGGATCTAATGTCTCTGCCCACCCCTGATATGCCCTTGGGCAATTCTGCCCCTTCTGGACTCTCGGGCCTGTTCCATGGCAGACACCAGCGGGCCCTGTCTTTCCCAGTGGCCCTCTCAGAGGCTGACCCCTACTGCCCTGCGGCCTGATTCCAGCTCTCTCAACCTGCACTCACCTTGTCTGTGCTAGGAGCTCCCCCAAGCCTCACATTCACCAGCTGCTGAGATGGAGGCTCCTAAAAGGCCAGGATCTTAGCCATTTCACAAGGTCTGCCCAAAGTATGGCTAAAGAGCAAGAAAATTCTCCAGCCCCCAGACAGCTTTACAATAAGGCTCCGCCTTGCTTCCTACCCAAAAAACATCAACCAGAAACCCTACCGATTTGCCAGATCCTAAGCCCTTCAGGGGCTTCTGGACACCCCAAAATAACTGACCCAACCCTTGAAGACTCAGAATCATCCAACAACAATAACTTCCAGATATGTGTAGGTAGTTCAAGCCCTACCTGCTTCCACCATGAGCTGAACCCATCCCAGCCTCTCTGGTCTCTTTCAGGATCAGTAACTAGAACTGATCCAAGGACCTCCAAGATCTCTGTGCTCTCTAGTTATAAGTCACTTTATTTTATTTGTTATGTTCTCCAGAATCTTTTATGTTATTAATTTTACAAAGTCACAGCTCAACAGAAATGTTTGGCATTTCTTCCATGGAAAGGAGACAATGGTCCCAGTGGATCAAGCCTCTGAGATCTGTCTCTAGTCATGGATGGGCTTCTTCCTCTCAGCTATCCACCTCACACAAACTCCATGAGATGTTCTCTCACCGAAGTTCAGTGCCCAGGGAGGCTCCGTGGAGAGCATGGCAAGGCGGTACTCAGGATCCACATCCTGCCTCCCTGGCAGGGCTCCAGCTGGGGCAGCTGGTGGGGATGGTGGAGGGAGATCAGCCCTCCCCTTCTAAGGTTTCCAGGCCAGCAGTGACCCCTAAGCACACAATGGAAGAGAGAATTCCTGATCAACTCACCATCATTCAGCAGGCAGCGACCAGCAGAGAGAAGGCAGAACCTCTAGTCCAGACCTCTTTCCCAGACATTTTGGCCTCTCTATTCTCTCTTGCAGGCAGAGGACACCACTGTCAGCAAAGAGCAATTGCAGCAGCTGAGTTCTCTTGTTACACAGAGCTTCCCCTCCACACTCTGGCCGCACGGTCTTCCCCTCCTGGGACTCCATTCACTCCCTCTCCTGCCTGACACGAGCAGCTGCAGACACTCAGCAGGATGCAGGGGTAGCTGGGATATAAAGGCAAAGCTCCAAGGGCTGCCCTCCCTGACCTCACCCTGCACAGCCATCCTCACCCGGTGCCCTGACAGCAGCTGTTGTGCAAATCCTCTGGATGCAGGAGGCTGTAGCACAGTAAAGAGACTATGGGAAGCAGTGGGATGGAAGGAGGAGAACTCCTGACCACAGGCCATGAGTCCTGGATCTTTTTGCTCATCCATTCCACAAATCTTTACTGCATGCCCATGCAACACCAGGCACTTTCCCAAGCACTGGGGCTACAGACGTGAACAAGACAAATAAGATTTCTGCCCTCATGGAGATCACACTCTAGCAGGGAGGGGAGAGGATGAAGAATGCAGGGAAAAATAAGGGCATCCCAGGTGTTGAGGAGCATAATTTTAAATGGGGTGATCACAGATTGCTTCATGGAGAAAATGACATTTGAACAAAGACCTGACACAGATGAGCTTCTAGTTCTGACTTGTACTGGCTTCCTGGCTAAGCCCAGGAAAGTCACTTTCCTTTTCTGGACACATAATGTGTTCAAGGACAGCTCTGACTACATGGTGAGAACCTGTCTTTAAAAAAAAAAATCAAGAATTTTCAAATTTTTTCCTCTGCAGCAGACCCTCTCTTAGTCAAATGAAGGACTACTCAGAATTGTACAGGTTTGGCATCCCAGAGAAAATATAGAGCACCTGAATAAATTTGAGTTTCAAGTAAATACAGGATATCAGAGGGAGTTTATATTCAAGTAAACACAAAGAACATCCCATTCAAGTTGAATTTTAGGTAAACAACAAATACTTATTAGTATATGTAGGTCCCATGTAATATATGGTATATGCCTAGATTTTATATATATATATAAAACCTCCAAGTAAATGTGTATGTTTGTATGTATGTGTGGTCCAAGCTGGCCTCAAACTCACAGTCCTTCTTCTTCAGTGTCCCATGTGCTGCAATTATAGGCATGTAGTATTCTGGGTTTTTATTTGCTACATCTGTCATCCTGTTTGTATGTGACACAGGAAAGGAAGTGAGAGAGGCATCTGTCAGAGCTCATGAGCTCTATAACTTGCCTTGTGGCCTCTCTGAAGCCTCAGTTTCCCCATGGGCAGGACTACAAAACATCTCCAAGAGATTTTGATGTGGGACCTCAGTGATTGCTGCATTCCTGAGCTCATGCCCTTCTCACAAACAGCCTCAGAGGGGAGGGTATGTGATTGCTGTAGTTTGGATGTGGAAAGCTACCCCTCAAGCCCCTGTGTTTATGGCTTGGACCTCAGGATGGCACTGAGGAAAAATCCAGGGCCCAGAGCTCCCGGGTCTTAGGGAGGTTTCGGCCAAATACCCAATGAGAAGACATCCGACTTCACACCTGGCTATGGTAGGTGCCCAGAAATTGATTATGCCCAGGATTTGCACAACATTATCTGAAAATCTATCTTTGCCCTCTCACCTGAGGATTTACTGGTTTTCTTCCCAAAACTTCAATCAGTCCTGGAACAGGGAGCTGAGGTAAATTTGGCCCAGAAGCTTTTTTACCCTCACTGACTAGGAAGGGCTGACACTGGGCTCTTCCACCCCATGACAGTATAATTGGGAGGAAAAAAAATAACATTCTTTAATGTAAAAAAAAAATGACTCAAGGCTGAAAGAAATAATGTAAAATGCAAAATGTCTGGAAGTTCTTGGCAAGTTTGGGAAGTGGCCCCTTAAAGGCATGGAGCAGAAACAAAGCCCCTGGACTCTCCAGGGTCTGCAGCTTCAAACATGCTGTAAACAGCTGGGACATCTCAGCTGGCCACAAGCACTTGTTTGTCTCTCTGGGGTAAAGTCAGTAGCCCAAGGGGTCTGTTCTCAATGATCTGTCTTGTGGCTTATCTGGCCTAAGATAACTTCAGGGTGAGGAATAGAAAGTGAGGACAACGTAAAGGGAAAAAGGGGGGCCCTGACTATCCGCGGGTGGTGCTAGAAGAAACCATGGATACATGGCTGCGCCAATTCTGATATCTACCCCAATGTCACAAACTCCATCCAAAATATATTAGCTCATAATGACTTAGTTTGCAGTTTCTTGGGTTCTGTGGGCTGACTGAATTCACTGGGAAATTGTCAGTTGGGCCTCTGTAGATAACAGCAGGAACTGCAGTCATCTGAATCTGTCACTGGGTTGGGAGACCAAAAAGGCTTCCTCATGCACACTGCTGTGATATGGATCAAGAATGTTTCCCAGAGATCTCATGCACTCACAGGTGGGGCTGTGGGGGTGCTGTATTCATCAGTGGAATCATCTCGTGAGTTTAGCAGCTGAGTGTGCTGTTGGGTGGTAAGGTCTGGCTGGAAGGGGCAGGTCGTGGAGAGGGGTATAGTATTTCCCTCCTTGGCTCCTTCCTTCCTCTCTTTGCTTCTTGCTTGCTATGACGTGAGCAACTTTCCTCTGCCCAGGCCCTTCCAATATGACATTTTGTTTAAGCCTGCCAAACATGGACTGAAACTTTTGAATTGTGATCCAAAATAAATCTCTCCCCTCTTAAACTGTAGGTGTTTGATATTTTGTTCCAGCCATTAGTAAAGTGACTAACACAGATTTTGGTAGGGCCATTGCTGTGACTTTGCCTGACTATGTGATTTAGAAACCTTTGGAACTTGTTCACAGGAATAATTTGAAAAGGTATGGAGATGCCAGCTAAAAAAGCCCTAAAATACTATAAACCAAGCTTGGTAGGAGATTCTGGTCAGAGTTAGAAGGCTAGAATGCTGATATAAAAGCAGATGGTAAAAAGTAGGCTCAGGAACTTTCAGCTGGGCACAAGGACTCCACTGGCAGTTGGACTGAGACCATGGGTGTTATGTGCTGGCAGAAAATGTGTCTACATTTTACTCATGTCCTGAGATTTTGTGGGAGACCAAGAATAGAGCTTGGCAGACTAACTAAAGAAAGAAATATCAAGACAGCCCAGTGTTCAGGCTGTGGTATGGGTAATGTTGGTAGTTTTTAGCTAGGTTTATCCTGAAAAACCAGGAGCAAAAAGCCCACTTTAAAAGTTCTCATGCTGTCTGTAGTGGTGCATAGCTGTAATCCCAGCACTCAGAAGGCTGAGGCAGGAGGATTGGCATGAGTTCAAGGTCAGCCTAGGCTACATGGTGAGTTCAAGTCCAGTCTGAACTACAGAGCAAGATCTTGTCTCAAAAAAAAAAAAAAAAAAAAAAAAAAAAAAAAAAAAAAGTTTTCAGCTTCACCAGAAATGAAGTACCTATAAAGTTAGAGCACAGGAAAGTTTGATTGCTGAAAAGATTAGCATTAAAAAGCAGCCAAAGGCCCACATACACACCAGCTGAGCTGTGAGCTGCGGCATGGGGCTGGGCCAGGCAGCTGCTCCAAAGATGCAGGATGGCTCTGGAGGTGCCACCAGCCAGCCTGTCCCACTGCACCACGGGCTTCCCCTGTCTCCACCCACTGAACAAGCTGCTGTACATCCCACTGGACTACAGTTAGCCCAAATCAGTACAATGTTGCACGTTGATCCACTTTTACAACTTTGGGCGGGGGTTGAAAGTGAGCCATCAGGTGATTCAGCCACTGGTGATTACGTTGATGATGTAAGCCAAAGAACTTGTGATCGTGAGATGAAGCAAATATGAGGAGGAGTACAGAATGAAGACCTTGATTCAGATGAGGAAGAATACAGTAATGTAAATAAATATTTGTCTAGTCAAAAATGCTACAAGATAGCCATGTCAATTTGAAGGATCTAGTGTTAGAACTAGGTCAGGAGATGTTATTAGGTTCTTGCCAGGAGTGAAACCTATTGGATGGAATGCCAGCACTGTGATTCAACGTTGGAAATTGTTTGTAATGGGTGATATGCTACAAGATGTTGTGAAATACACTAATAATGAAATATAAATAAAACATTCTATGTGCACACTCAAAAATATATTTATCATGACACCTCACTATCTGAACTAAAAACCTTTATAGCAGGACTGTAACATTCTAATTGTCAGAATCTAAATGACTTATGCAGAAATGATAGAGGTGGCATTGAGATTTTTAAAACAATAATGACACTCAAGAGATTTGGTTTCCTTCAAGATTGCCTATGTTTTGACAACAGGAAGACCTACCAAGAAAGAAAAAAATCTGACAATTTGGCTATCTGCTCATTTTTTGAAAGCTTTGCTTTGAACTGTCAAGCAATTTATACACCATCCAAATACATGGTAATTGATGAACAACTTGTATCATTTTGTAGTTCTTGAAGCTTTTGGCAATACATGTCAGGCAAACCTTCCAAATATGGTATATATGGCATATATATATATGCCTTGGTGGATGCACAGACATTTTATAACTTGAGTTTAGAAATTTATCCTGGAACCCAGGCAGAAGGTCTTTATTCATGCAGTAAGAAACCATATGATGTTGTGAATAGACTTGTTGCACCTAATTCAAAAAGTAACCCAAATGTCACATTGGACCAGTCATTGCTAACAGAACACCTATTGATCAGCACAGGAACTATTTGCAAGAGCAAAGTAGAGATTTTCAAAAAAGCATTGCAAATTCACAATAGAGAAATGTATAGTACAGTCTTTGCATGTCAGAAAGACATAATATTGGCATCCTATAAGGTGAAGAAAAAGTAGTATTGATAGTGTCAACATTACATCATGATGGTAAGATTGAAAGTGAAACCGGGTGTGGTGGTGCACGCCTGTAATGCCAGTCCTGGTCAGGGAGTGGGAGCTGAGGAAGGAGGGCCCTTTGAGTTCAAAGTCAGCCTGTGCTACACACTAGCAAGATGTCAAGTATGTCCTAAACAAGAATATAGGAAAACAGGGGGCTGGAGATTTAGCTTAGCAGCACAGCGCCTGCCTGGCAAGTGCAAGGTCATGAGTTCGATTCCCGGTACCAGAAAAAACACACACAAAAAAAAAGAATACAGGAAAACAAACACATGTGCTATCAATGCAAGCAATATTTGTGCATGGAACATACTGTTTTCATGTATGAAAACTGCCTTAGGTGTGCTAATTGAAGTAAAGCTTACTTTTGTCTTAGAGTTTCATTTGTATTCTCATTGTAGTTCACACAGAAATTTATTTTTGTTGTTTTTTAGATTCAGTAAGTAAACAAACAGTTGATGTTAAAATGTTGGTTTGTTCTAAACACTCCTTACATATTTGATATTTCATTTTATTGATATGCTATTTTCCTGCTGAAAATGCACATTGTATAATATATAATAAGCTCCTGACAAAAGAGGAAGAGAGCTGACAAGTATGGCCTGCCAAACAAGAAAAGAAAGCTAAGCACATGTGCTGTCAGTGTGAGGGAGACTTGTGTATGGAACATGATGTTGTCATGTGTGAAGACTTTCTTGGAGGTGATGATTGAAGCAAAGATTATTTATGTGGTAGAGTTTTGTTTGCATTTCCATTGTCATTCACATAGAAATTTATTTCTGGTATTATATTTTAGATTTTTGTAGGCAAATAAACAGTTGATGTTGAAAATGTTGATGTTTATTTTAAACACTCATTACATATTTAAAATGTAATCTTTTATTTTATTGATATTTTATTTTCTTATTAAGTACATGGTGTTTAGTATAATAAAACTCATAAAATTAAAGCAAATAAATAAATGGATAGATAGATAGAAGCCAAGCATCAGGACAGTGGAAGAATATCTTGAGGACATTCCAGGAATCAGCAAGGCCTCTCCCTTCTTAGGCTTAAATACCCAAAAATAAAAGACTGCTTTAAGAAAAGAGCTCCAAGACACCCGTCTCCAGAAAGGCTGCCTAGGGAATTGGTCATTTCATAGTGTTCAGCCATCCAGGCACTCAGAGGCCACTGCAGCCATGATGCAAGGTCTGCTTGAGCTGACAGCAAACCTTGACACCATCAACATGGTGCTGATTTTGCAGGCATGTAGAATACAAGAGTTGTGGGGTCAGAAAGCTTTCCACCCAGATTTTAGAAGAAGGCCTGGGAGATCAAGCAGTGTACCTACGAGAAGGCAGTGCATGAAGCTGTGACAGTGAAGTCAAAAGTACAGAGTAGTCCCCAGGAAGTTGCAAAATACCAGGAACATGGAATATCAGCTGAGGAAGGCCATAGGCAATGAGCAAAACCAGTCCAAGATAGAAGTCATAGAGCTACATCCAGCAATGCTGTAAAGGCAGAACTGCCCAAGCCCTTTGAAGTTCACATCTTTGCTCCCAGAGCTGGACAGAGAGCTACAGGATTTAAGGTCTGCCCTACTGGATTTCTTCTTGCTTTGGTCCCATTTGCCTCTAACCCCCTAGTCCTGTGTTTACCCTGTGTCATTGTATGTTGGAAGTGTTTAACTTTCTTTTTAATTTTGAGTGGCTTTTAGAAAAGAGTGTAACTTGAGGCTCAGTGGAGAGTTTGGACTTGGACTTTTCAGCAATGCTGAAACTGTTAAGACCTTGGCAATTCTTAGAGATGGACTAAATGCTTTCTGCATAAAAAGATGAGTGTGGGTCTTTTGGAGATCAGGGCAGACTATTCTGGTTTAGGGTGAAAATGTACCCTACAGCCTCATGCACTCAGAAGCTTGGCTTTTGGAAGGTGATTGGATCATGGATTCACATGAGTTGGATCTGCACATCCTGCTAGAGGTGGGATCTGTATGGCAGAGGTGTATCACTGGGGGCATTACCTGAGTATACTTCACTCCCTGGTTCCTCCCTTCACTGCTCTGCTTCCTGACTGCCACCACATGAGCAGACTTTCCCACACTAGACTCTTCCACCATGCTGTTTCTGCCTTGGAGCCAGCAGGCCATGAACTGAAATCATGATCCAAAATAAACCTCTCCTCCTTTAAGTCGTGGGTGTCAGGTATTTTGTGCCAGCAACAAGGCAAATGACTAAGACACACATGTCTGGCAGGCCTGGGCAGGGACAGTAGCAACACCAGAGGATATGCGTTTTCAAGATGTGGTGAGCTGAGGCTCCTTCACAACGTGGGAGCCCAGCACAGGGTACTTCTCCTACAGTGGCGGCTTTCCCCAGAACATGTGTTCTCAGGTCCAAGGCAGAAGCCTCAAGGCTTTCTGTGACCTGGGCTTAGGACTCACTCTGTGTTACTTACCTCTGATGAACTGCAGTGATTAGAAGGGCCAGCAGAGTCAGCATAGGAAGGACTACACAGGAGGTAAAAATTTTGACAGGGATGGTTCGTGGAGGAGGAAACCACTAGTTACCACAGTGTCCTTGCTGTGGGGCTGAAGCTGGGGTGGAGGGTGAGATATTCATCAGGCTAGCTTCCAGGAAGAGTGAAAGCCAAAGTGACAAGGACACCCGCTTGGCTCACTGCTGCAAAGATGCTCTCTAAACCTCAGAGGGAAACATATATGGTTGCTATAGTTTGGATGTTGAATGTCCCCCAAAGTCCCCTTAAGTAAGGGCTTGGTCCACAGGGGGGCACTACTGGGGAGGACAGAACCTTTGGGAAGTGGGGTCGAGTGAGAAACCTTCAGGTCATTCAGGGCAGGCATTTCATCGAAGGGGATTGTGAGACTCTGGCCCCTCCTCTTCCTGTTGGGCTTCTTAGCCATGTGAGGTAAGCAGTTTGCTCTGCCACATTCTCCTGCCATTATCACCTGGCACTCCCACCAAAGGTCTCAAAGAAATAGGGCCAGCAGATAATCGCCTGGACCACTAAAACTGCGAGCAAAAATAAATCTTTTCTGAGCCACGCACAATCTCATGCACTAGTAGTCCCAGATGCTCGGGAGGATGAGGTAGGAGGATCACTTAAACCCAGGAGTTTGAGATCAACTTGGACAACACGGCAAGGCCCCATCTCAAAAATAAGTAAGTATATAGTAAATATAAACTCTTTAGGGGCTGGGGATTTAGCTCAGTGGCAAAAGTGCCTGCCTGGCATGCGCAAGGTCGTGAGTTCGGTTCCTGGTACCGGAGAAAAACAAAACAAAACAAAAAAAACTCTTTATATGAAGTTAATTATCTCAGGTATTTTTATAGTGATGGAAATCTTTTTGTGTTGTTGTTTTGGTTTTTTTGTTTTTCTTCCGGTACTAGGAATTGAAATCACGACCTTATGCTTGCCAGGCAGGCACTGTGCCGCAGAGCTAAATCCCCATCCCCCAGTGAGGGAAATCTAACTAACACAGTGGTAAAAAGAAGCAGGGAACCGGGGGGCTGGCTCTGGCCCAGCTCCCTGGACTATGTGTTTTTGCTTTTCATTGTAAGAGTCAGACAACTGGATGAAATCACTTAGTTTCCTCTCCTGTGTACATTAAGAAATATAACATGCTACATGAACTCATCAAAGAACTCAAATCTCTTTCTATAGAGGCAAGAGGACAGAGCCCTAGGATCCAGTTATCAATCTCCAACCTTTTCTTTTCCGTATCAACAAAATTCATGTGGCTAAACAGATATGCCAATTCAGAGGATCCTACCCTTGCTTCCTAACACTGCAAGGGTAAATGCATGTGTGTGAACAAATGTGCATATGTGTCCCTAGTGCATTATGTACATGTGAAGGGATGTAGATAGGCAAATATCCCTCTGCATGTTATGTTTGTACTCCAGAACAGACCGCCAAATGGATAGTTTATACTGGAAATGGCCCGGAATATCACACTACTTCTATAACTATGTGTTGTATGGCCTTTTAATTTAGCCTTCATTCCAAATGCATGACACATCCTTTTGACACCTTGAAGAAATGTTTCTCAGATGGCAGGCTGGGCACAGCAGCTTCAGGCTGCAAAAGGAAAACACACAGCCCTCAAAATTAAAAGTGATTTAGGTTCTCTTAGGAAATGCCTTGCTTCAGGCTACTTGATGTGGTCATTTATTAAGTGACTTAATCAGGAAAAGGAACTCAGTCTCAGAGCAATTAAGTCCCTTTCTGGGCACTCCTGGGTCCCCTGGTGGCGAGTGGGATAATGTGTTCATAATGAGACTAGCAGAAGAGAATCCTATCCTAGGGTTGAATAATGATGAACTGGCTGCTCAACTAGGGAAACTGTGCGGCTGAGAAACATACCTTAAACCACTGCATCCAGGGAAACTTCCCTTTGATGCAAACCAAGCTGTTTTGTAACATGGCTTCACTTGCCCTGCAGTGAGGAGGGCTGGGGTTATAGAATCATAGCCTGGCAGATTCTGAAGACTCCGAGTTCTCCTGGATCATGCCTGTCCTCCTTCTGCCAAGGAAACAGAAAGAATGTTAGTGCCAGGGCCACACACATTGTCTTTAGACTGGCACCCAGGACTCCTTTCTCAAAGTTCAAGGATCTTGGATAAACTAAAGGGGAAAGGGACTCTCTCGGGTCCTGTTGGGAGGCAGGGGGGCATTGCAGACCCCCTAAATAACCAGGTATGGCTTCAGCATTAGGAGCATTAGGAGGACCAAGTGGACTCAACATTCCCAGAGAAGCATCCTATGCAAAGGATGAAGGATAAGTGAGTGCTCAAGGAGAGGAGGTGCTCATGTGTATTTATTATGGACTTACTATGGGCAGGGCTACGGTAGGGTCCAGGACTGTGCCAAACAATACCAAGTCTCTGCCTTAGCAAAGGATCTTATATTAGAGGGAGGTAAAAGGAAGGTAGACGATAAGAAAGTGAGTGGATGGATAAATGGATGGGTGTGTAGTTAACTGATGGACAAATGGATGGATGGACGGATGGATGGATGGATGGATGGATGGATGGATGGATGGATGGTTACTACATTAGAAAGACAAGAAAGCAATAACTCAGGAATAAGTTAGCTCCTGGGATCAGAAACCTAGAGACCTGGCTCTCCCGAAGGCTGCAAGCTTGAAATGCAGGAAGAATCAATTCTTATCACATATTCTCCTCCTCAAGAACACTTAACGGATAGCCAGCCCTCTATAATCTGTACCCTACCATGCTCCAATATTTGCCTTTTATTTCAATCCCAATTGATTTCAATTCTGGTTACTTCAACTCTGGTTAATCTCATCACACTGCTCCCAAACCACCACTAATCAAAACCATTCCTGCTCCCCTCCCAAGCTGACACCTCCTCCTAAAATGTCCTCCCTTATGCCTTCTGCCTCTTATCCAGTCCTTCTCCTTCCAGCTACCCCTCCTTGTCCCTGCCTGGCCTGCCCTAGCACATGTCTAAACACTGAGCACATCTCTCCTGGGAGGTGCGCTGTATCTATGAGCTGGACGTGCCTCCCTGCACTCACTAAATGGCAGATCATCAAAGATGGACACGGCCTTCCCTTTCAGGGTCCCTACAGATTGAAGCCTGTAGCTGGGCATAAAATTGATGATCAATAGCAATTTTAGGAATAACACAGAATCTGGGCAAAGGAAGTACAAGGGGCCTGGAACACATGTCTGGCATAGGCTCACTCCTAGAAAACTGAAACCACAGCTTTCCTGCTAGAACCTGCTTCATATGGTCCATCTATCTCTTCTCCCCTGCCATGCTTTGCTAAAGCTGACCCCTCTGAGGATTAAAATTGGATCAAGGCCTAGAATCCCGAGCAGAGTTTTGCGGGGGTTGGGGGTGTTCCTGGACTAAAACAAAAACTACTCTTCTGAGCTAGTGAAAGACTCAGAGTGAACAGCTATTTTCACTCTCGCATGCAGGAAGTGCAGAAGATCTAGCGGACTTTGTGGAGCCACAATGCCAGGATTAGCGCCTAGCTATGCCAATTTGGGGTCCTGAGAAGTAAACTACTCTGTCAACCTTCTAATCAGTCAGGAATGAGGAAAGGGCACCTCCTACTGATGGGGTGACTTGGCCATCCCATTTACAGATGGGAAAGATGAGACCAAAATAGATCTTAGGGGGCTGGGGATTTAGCTCAGCGGCACAGCGACTGCCTGGCAAGTGCAAGGTCATGAGTTCGATTCCCGGTACCAGAAGAAAAACAAACAAACAAAAAATAGATCTTAGGATTCCCCATGTTGCCCCCTTTCTCCCTGATGTCTGTCTATGCCCTTTCTGAGCATGTGAAAATTGCACAATTAACCCTTCTTCAAAACAGCTGCAATCCAACTGGCCCATGATGGGCCAGGGGCTATGTTAGACACCAAGAACACAGCAGAGAACATAAAATCTCTACCCCTGGGCTGGGGACATAGCTCAGTGGTGTAAGCGCCTGCCTGGCTAGCGCAAGGTCATGAGTTCAATCCCCAGTACTGCAAAAAAAAAAAAAAAAAAAAAATCTCTGCCCCTAAGGAGGGATTATATATTAGAGTGGGAAGAGAAGGTGGAAGATACAGGCAGGAAGAAACCCTAAATACACATCAATTCTGCAGGAGTCCTTGCCCAATTTTGTGCCTCTGGCATCCTGTGCACCCTTTATCAAAATACATATACAGTGCTCAAGAACTTAACCCAGAGCCTCATGCATACTGAGCAAGTACTCTGCCATGGAGCCAACCCGCAGCCCCAGAATAATATTTTTGAATACATCAAATAATCAAGATTCCAAGAAAAAAATTGTCAAAGTTAGTTTATAAAAAGTTTCAGAATGTGATATCCATGCATGTACTTCTTTATTAACATTTTTTTTTTTTTTGGTTTTTCTCCGGTACCAGGAACCGAACTCACGACCTTGTGCTTGCCAGGCAGGCGCTTTGCTGCTGAGCTAAATCCCCAGCCCCATTTATTAACATTTTAAATCATAAGATCTAGCAGTAGGTCTTCAATACTATAATTAATTGATGGACAAATAGATGGATGGATGGATGGATGGGTGGATGGGTGGGTGGGTGGATGGGTGGATAGTCTGATGAGCATAACTACTTCAAGGCATCCCGTGTGATGTGAAATACTTGCTTCCTACTGATGAGGCTGTCACAGGCATCACTCACTTTACTATGACTGTAAATATACCTTTTTCCCACCCACACTCACAGACACCTTGAGTGCTACCAACAGACCACTTGGTTAGTATTTTCACAGAGTAACAACGACTACCTAATGGTGGGATCTGAGGCAAAAACCTAGCATTCTCTATCCCAAGGTACCTGGCAAGCTTCCAGATATTCACGAAAAAAATGCATGCTGAATGAACTCAGATACCTCTGTTGTGCCCCCACATGGTGGACAAGACGGATGTACCCACTCCTGCCCCAAGCTAGTTCCTGAAAACTAGGGGACCCTTCAGAGAGGGCTTGCTTCTCATTGAATCTGGTTGAAAACAAAGGCTGGTGACAGAGAACACGAGCCTGCTGAGGGGAGAGCTGGGCTGGCAGGAAGTGTTCCAGAATAGGCCATCCGTACGTACATATCCTCCCTCCGATGCCAGTCAGCTTGGAGGCATAGGAGAGGGCAGCTGGAAGTGAGTCTCCATCCTAGAACAACCCAACTCTTTTATTGAGGCAGTTTCCCTAACACCCTGGCCATCACTGAATAAAATACCCGTAAGGTATGGCATAAGCCTGCCTCTGCCTAACAGTTCAAGTACCCAGCACCCTGGACCATGCTGGGAGGAGAAACACAGGGCCTGGCTTTGCAGTTGTGTTTAGTTTTATAGGAACAGATAGTCTGCCTGCTAACTGGGCAGGTCTTGGATCCCATCGTCCTTCCTTTGGCTCCTGCCCAGGTGTGGCCAGCATGGTCAATTTTAACTCAACAGTTCTACTGTGAGTGTAAAATAGCAGCTACCTGCAAAGCCTCTGCAAGCAGACCTTGGTTCAGCTCCTGTCCCTGCCACAATACTACTTGAACCTCCCTAAGCCGTAAGTGCCCACTCTACAGTCTGCTAGGAATAGCAGCGCTTTACAGAGTCGTCAGGAGAGTCTCTGGAATCGTTCTTCAAAAGCTTCTTGGTCAGTGCGTGCACATGGCAGGAGAGATAGCTGTTATTTACAAAGTGGCAAGAGAACTTTTTTTTTCAGGTTTGACTAGGTACAAGGCACCATGCCAGACCGTTTTCATGTTCCTGAAGGACGGATGAGGCCAGAGGGTAGAGATTATTTAATCTAGTACGTTACGAACAGTTACAGGAAAGGAAAAACACTTGGTGCCTGATGAAACTGCCTGAAGACTAAGAATGGTGTGTGTCCTCGATGAGAGGGACCCCAGGAGTGCAGGACAGACGGGTGCCTGCAAGGACTCCTGTGCGCTCTCTGCTGTGAAGGGAGGTGGAGGGGCTTCTTCGCCTGCTCTGTGCACACCTGAAGCCGAATGTCACCTTTTGCGTGTATGTACCTGTGAGAATTTGGGGAGACAGCTTTCTTCACATTACCTATGGGGTCTCTGACCTCAAAATGTCAAGAACCACTGCTGCACAGATTCTCATCCTGTTAGGCATGGAGTGTTCAGACCGCAGGGTGAGCACTGGTACGCTGTTGGGCAAGGTGTAGAAGGACGGCATTTACCACCCACAGCCATCACCCAGTAGGGTCCGAGCAAATGAGCACTAGTGGATTCTACGTATTCCTACATTTGGACTTTTCCCGTAAGTCTTACTCTCTTACTTTGGAGACCTGGAGGCAAGGAACACAGGACGCCTTCCTGGGTATAGTTGAGATAGATCAAGACCACAGTCTCTCTTCACCTGACCCCATTAGGGAATGAGACGAGGATCTGCAGTTATTTACATTCCAGTGTGGGCCACGGTACTGTTATTCATTCCTTTCTTCAACGAGCACTTATTATATACTTACTATGTGCCATGCGCTGCTCCAGATGTTGGAGACATAGCCAAGAATTGGTCAGGCCAAGTCCCTGCTGTCATGCTGCTTATATCTATAGCCAACTAGAATCAGACAAGCACAACGCTTCAGGCAGTGATAAGTGCTCTCAAGAAGATAAAACAGAATTATACAGGGAGAGAACAGGGGACAGCAAAGATTGAGTAGGTGGGAAAGAACTTTGCACATCTGAAGAAGAGGAAGGAGCCAGACAACGGGAGTATGGGGAACAGGGTGCCCTGTGAGAGCCCAGCACAGCCTTACATCACGCCAGCCCCTGGAGATGTCGGTTAGGAGCTGTGCTGGGTACTGTGGGGAACCACCAGAGAACCTGACACATTAACGTACCTGACCAATTTTGAAAATCTCCTTCAGAGAGTTGTGGAGGAAGAGAAGAAGTGGAGAAGCCACACGCCAGGCACCAGGTGGGCCCCAGAGACCCCGTGTTGAACTAGAGAGCCACAGATCCTGACATTGTGCAGCTCTAGGTCTTAAATCGGAGGCTCTGGGGATCCCTGTCTCATCTGACCCTTGGTCAGAGGAAAACATAAGGCTAAAATGATGCTGGCCTCTAAGCTGAGGAAGAGGGAACAGCATAACTTCCTCCTGCTGGTCCCCAGGCTCTTCACGTCTCAGAGCCCCACCTCCACCCCTCCCATCCAGTGATAAATGGGGGTGGGGTGTCTTACCTTCCTCTGGGGTTGGCCTTGCTGGCTAAGTCTTCTTCCCTGACAGCACCTTGCACGAGTTGGACACAGAGTAAAAGCACTTTGGATGCTCTCTAGAGTGGTATTTTAGGAAAAGAAGTATGTTTGTTTGCCTGGGACAGAATGAGATTCGGTTAAATTGAATGGCTAGTGATCACTGTCAGTATCACTGTAGGTAAGATGTGACCTTCTAAAAAACACCTCGGCTTAAATGTGAGTTAGAAAAAGAGCTAAGGCAAACTTCAGATTCCCCATGAATGGCCACATCCCCAGCCACGTGCCACAGTAGCCACAAAAATTGCAACACATTGAGTGTACAAATTTTTCCAATTAAGAACACTTGCTGTTCAGAAGGAGTAACTGAATGCTCAGTAACTGAATTTATTCACATGTTCTGCTTTCAAGTTCTACTCCTCTTACGGCTTCAGTCTCCCTTCCCCAAAGCCATGACTACCTATTATGACTAAAGTCCCCATAAAGGACTGGTTTAGGGGTGGTCCAGGGGCATATGGTATATTCAAGGTGAGCTGGACACTGAGGCTTCAGGACAAATGTAGAAAATCCAATGAGAAGAATGTCAAAGTCACAGTAAAAGAAAAACATAGGGGATAAGAGAGATTATTGAAGCTATCTTTAAAAAATAACATCTGCTGCTCAGGTAAGAGATGACTCACACAAAGAAATTCATTCCTTTTTCAACAACTACCTTTGAGGAACTGTTATGTGCCATTTGACAGCTCCTGCCGTCAAAGAGCCCACGGCCAGGGTGACGTCTGGCCAGTGACCCAGGGATGATGATGCCTTGAGGTTGTGCTGAGCATGAGGAGGAGGAAACAACGTGAGATCCAGAACAATGCCGCAGACCCACCTTTGGAGGAAGATGGTCGGGAAGATCTTCCAGGGATGGTAACACCTGATCTGGGTCCTGAAATTTCAGGGGTCTGGAAAGGAAAGAAAAAGTTCTCAGGAAGAGGGGAGAGGATGAGAAGGGCTTTGGGGTAAAAGAGGGAAAAGTATCACTCTACTTTGCCATGGTAACCAGCAGCCTCAAATCTCAGAGGTTTCAACCGTGACCGTTGTTTCTCACTCATATTAAACCCAGACTGCAGCTTAGCTGTGACTCTGCCTGAGGCCAGGATCCTGCTCCTCCTTGCTTGTGTGACACAGGCTGGAGCAGTGCATATCTGGGAAATGAAGGAAAAGAAGAAAAATTCTAGCAGCAACTTGCAAGGTCTTTAAAAGCTCATTCACTCTCATTTCACTGGTCAAAGCTTAGGATCAAATGGGGCAGGGACTTAGAATTCTCCTAGGGGAGGAGCTTGGCAATGTATATCCCCCACACAAACTACAAACTGTTCGGGTTGACAGAAACCTTGAGTAAGAAGTGGACAGTGTGGAGAGATCAACTTAACATATGTGCAAAACCCAATGGCAAAAGGGCCTCACAAAGCATGCTAACAAGATTAAATTTCATCCTGAGATTAACAGGTATGTAGAGAAATTTGAAGATGAAATGGCACCATCTTATCTGCGATCTAAATTGGTGGCTCTGGTTTTTGTGACTTGTGTTTTGTGATCTGTGTTTTGTGCATTGGTAAAGGCACCGACCGACCTTAGGGAGTGGGGAGAATGGAAAGAAATTAGTATTTATTTAATGCTTTTTGTGTATGAGGCACTAGATTTGCACATTGGACAGCAGAGTAGAACAGTAGCCCCACCATCCCTTCCTTCCTCCAAGTCTGGGCTCACAAAGATGCAATGTGGGGAGGTGGGGGGGGGGTGGCTGGGGAGAGTGGAGAAAGGAGACCAGAATTCTACCGCCCAGCCTAGAGAGGGGGAAAGTGTCTGCCTTGATTTTCAACCATTCTCCAGGCTACGGATCCATTCCTTTTAAGGACAGTGTGTTCACTGGTCTTGAACCCATGTCCCACCCGTGTCCTGATAAATTTATTCATTGGTTTCTCTTTTTCAGTTCAAATGGGTGTCCGTGACTTGTGCTTCAAAGTACCTGGACTAGGACACTAACTCCCTGAGTGACCAAGCTCTCCCTCAGCAGACTGATGAGTTCTACCACTCTTCACCAGTTGCAGGGCTGAGGATGCAGCTTTGTGTTTGCTCTGCCTCGCAGGGACAAACAGAGAGAAAAGGCCACAAACCTCAGGGAATCCCAGGGCTTTGGGATTGAGATTTAAGGAGAACAAAAGATGGTTTTTCCTAGAATGTAGATTCATCTTCCTGACTCTTGGAACACTCCATTGCTGGGTGCTGGGTGTGCCTGGAACCTAGGAGAGAAAGGGCTTGTGGATGAAGGAGGGGAGTTGGGTGGGAAAGCAGGTCAGAGCCGGTGCTCCGTGCCAAAACAGCCTGGGTTTGGGAAACTAGCTCTGGCATAGCTTTGGAACGTGTACTTAACCTCACTGAGCCTTAGCACCATCACCTGTAAGATGGGACAGATAAGATGGAACTGTAACCTGTAAAATGGAACTGTTAATCATGCCCAGCACCCAGAAGTATTTGAGATTATATGAAACCACACAGTGCCTGGCACACAATGGACAATTACCAAATTCTTCCCATTATTATTGGTTTTGCTATTGTAGAGGAGCCACAGGCAGTAAAACTTATGATTTATGGTATGGGTTTTGGTATCAAAGAATGTTATTGCTTATATCTAGATGCCCCCCCCCAACACCTCATGCAGTTCATAGTGGGGTTTTTCAGAGGTGGCTGGATCTAGGGTATATGATGCAGGGATCAAGGATGTGATGCTGGGATTGATTCATGGTACAGTTAGGATTAAGGCTACCTCACCCTTGGTGTGCGTGCTAAGGGTGGTAGCCTGGATAGGATATAAGGGACAGAAGTAAGGTCACTGTTTGTCACTTGTAGCTTGCTGTTTGCTGCCGTGCTGACTTGTGCTGTCTGCCTGCCATGAACTATTTCTCCTCTGCAATACCCCTCTGCCATGCCACCCTGCCTTGGAGCCAGCCAACTATGAACTAAAACCTCTACATAAAGTCAGCTATGTAAATCTTTCTTTAACTCTGAGTGTTGGGTATTTTGTCTTGGCAACAAGGAAAGTAACTAAGACAGAGGCTCTGTACCAGCTGTATGACCTTGATCAAGTTGCTAAACTTCTCTGCGCCTGTCTCCTCATTTGTCAGTGCCAATAATACCCACTTTATAAGATTATCATATGCACTATACAGTCGTACATTGCTTTGTGCATACAAGATAGTTTACTAACAGAAGGAGTTTTTTTTAATTTTAACAGATATATCTGGCTCTGTCCCAAGACACAAAGAGCCAATGAGATAGGGGCTAGGGAGAGGAAAGGGATAACTTTATTTTGTCTTGGTCAGTCACCCACAGAGCTGTCAGCATATGCTCAATCCTGAGAACTAACCCACAGAAGGAAAATACTACGTCTCAACCCCACAGGAATATCTGATGTCACGCTTATATGCAGCTGTCTTTTACTTTCTGAGAATTGTTCTAATGAGACCAAAATCCTGGAAACACCATCAGATAATGCAAAACATTTTGGCAGCTGAAGTTCCCCCATTTGTCTCAGAGCAGGGCTCCAGCCTCCTTGCATATATTAGCTCATTTCCTCTTCCCCAAATCCTGAGAGTAAGGTGTTTGTTATGCCTGCTTCAAACGCCCTCTTTCCCCAGAAAGAGAAAATGGCTCCCGAATACTGAGTTGCTTGCCCTTGGTGATATTAAGTGGAGGAGGGAGGATTTAATCCAGATAGCTTGGCTCCAGAGCCCACACTCTTTCCAGGATAGCTGTGGATAGTGAACTGCATCGGCCAAGGTGGTCTCCTATGGTACCTTTTCTTCTTTTCAACTGCTTCCAAGAACATCCATCACTTCTCTGACCATTTCTCCTAGCACCTTGCCCAGGTCTGGGCATATCATAGGGGCAGTAATATTTGTTTCCTGAACAATAAATCTACTTTTGGACATTTAAGCCAGGTGCCTTCTGAAATACAATATTCTTCCCCTTTATGCAGGGGATATACTCCAAGACCCCCACAGATGCTTGGAACCAAAGATAATACCAAATTCTACACATACAATGTTTTTCCCTATATACACCTATTATGACAAAGTTTCATTTATAAGTAGAGCACCATAAGAAATTAATAGCAGCTAATAATAAATAGAGTAATTACAATACACTGTAATAAAACTGTCAGCATCACTACTCTTTTGCTTTAGGGTCACTATTAAGTAAAATAAAGCATACCTGGATGCAAGCACTGCAATATCCTGACAGTTGATGTGATAACTGAGACAGTTACAGAGTGAGGAGTATACAGTATACAGGGTAGATACACTGAACAAAGTGGTGATCCACATCCCAAGCAGGCCACAGCAGCATGACTCCAGATTTCATTATGATACTCAGAACGGTGCACAATGTAAAACTTATGAAGTGTTTATTTGTGAAATTTTTATTTACTATTTTTGGACTTCAGTTGGCCATGGATCACTAAGACCAGGTATAACCAGGGGAAACTGTGTAAGTCTAATTATATGCAACTCAAAACACGATCAAAATCATAGTCCTAGTGATAACAGCCTGTTATTAAGTACCTGCTATAAACTGGATGTCTCATAAGCTTTGTCACTACTCACTAAAACAATTGTATTCAATTCAGCAAGGCACTGTTGATGCTATGGTTGATACTAGGTGTGATGCATAGTGCTACACACTAGGCTTTTATCCTTATTTTACCAACGAGCAAACTGAAGCTCCAAGACTAAGTAACTTACCAGAGTGGTGGATCTGGGACAAGGACCCACACGCTCTGCCCTGCTCACCCTCCTGTCTCCCTGTAAGCACGTGTGGGCAGTGAAACTACATGAGAATGGCTTGAACAAAGATGGTTATTGCAAGTAGGCCAACCATACTGTTATGTGTAACACAAGGCAGACTGCCACGGTGCTACCAGAGGACATCTATCTGAGGATGGCTTTGACCAGATCCCTCCGCAGCAGCCTCATGAACAGATCTCCCTGAGCTATCTGCTCTCCCCAGCAGGGCTGTATCTTGTTTCCACCCACTTCATTAAAGTGTCCTTACAGCACTGTGCATAAATTAATTAGCACACGTTCTATAAGCAGTAGCCCCTGGAATTGTGCCTTAATTCACAGAGACAACAAAGCATTGGATTTCCCACTTAAGAACAATGTTGGCTTTTTCTAGGTTTCCTTTAAAAATGCAGCACTTGATGGAAATCCTCGTGTGGCTGCCTCCAAGGCCAGGTAGAAGTGGCCGCTTGCCCAGGTGCTACCCGAATCAGGGGAGCAGTCACCAGCCAAGGGGAGGGGATCGCCGATGAGTGAGGCGGGTGCCTTGTAATTAATGGTAATAAAAACAGATGCCCCATGAGAGAGAAGTGCCAAGCCAGGAATCCCTACTCCCAGATAGAATTTCTTACAGGTAATGGAAAGAAGAAGAAGGTGGAGGAAAAAAATCACTTTTTACAGGAAACCTGATCTACCCGTTCCCTACAGAGGATTTCTGTAAAGTAACTAAGGAAATGCAACTAGAGACAGCAGCCCCAGAAAAATTAGAATAACTCTACTTGGAAAACTTTCCTTTCCGCAACCCATGGGAAACTGGTAATGCTATAGGCAGACAGACCTGGGATTCTTAGGAGCAGCGAGTTTAGTCTGTAGCTTTCCATACCAAGATTTCTGGTGAAAGGAAGGCATCCAGCCCTGAGACTTCCCCTTCTAGGAAGGGGCGGGCAAGAAGGGGGCCGGGAGAGAATTACAGGAGGAAAGAGGAGGAAGAGGGCTCCTCTCCTATTGGCCTGGTCACTTCCCAGTTGCTGCTGTCTGTCAAACCCCACCAGACCTTCAGGCATCTATTCAAACATTTGCTGGGCGCCCGAACGATCCAGGGGAAACACGCTACGTAGAAAAAAGTCAGTGCCTGACCCCCAAGGATCGTGGGATCACACCCTGTGTGGCAACCTATTGCTCCTCCGGGCCCTGTGAGTTGTCTGGCGTTGTCCGTAGCACTCCTCACCAACGAGTCCCATTGTGGGGGTCTTCTTTGCCAGGTCAGTGCTGGCTGGTGGGTAAGGGTTGAAGACCGAACAGTCAGTGGGCCCTCAGGCGCGGGGGCGGGGCTCTCTTGCTCCCTTGTGCTTATCTGAAACCGAATTCAGGACCTGGCGCTTGCCAGGCAGGCTCTGCACCACTGAGCTATCTCCCCGACCTTTCAGCTCTTTAGAGGCCCCGGGAACAGCTAACCCACCTGCACACCCCCAACTCGAGATCCTGCCGCGTGGGGGCGCTCGCGCACAGACCCAGCAGTTCACCCGACAGCGACGCACGACCGCTGTACTGTCCCGCCGAAAAACAACCCTGGGCGGCAGATAAACAACCCGGCGGCAGATTTCGGAAGCTTCCTGAACCAAAAATGCGAACTCCGGGTCCCCCACCGGATGCCCGGCTCGCCCTGCCCGCACCCTACGCCCATCCCCGGGGTGCAGGAGCCGGGGAGGGGCGTGGCGCGGCCGGGAGGCGCCCGGGGTGGAGCGCGGCCACGGCCGGCACCCAGCACTGCAGCGAAGCGGCCGGGCTCCCGGGCCTGGGTCCCCGCCTCCGATCCTGGCACCACCCGCACCGACTGGCTGCTTTGCCGGCCCCCAAACGGGCCTCGAGCCCGGGTGCTCGCTCTTTTCGTTGGAACAAGGTCCCCCGTGAGCCCGCGGCCTTCAAACCGTTTTCTTTCCTGTAAACGACTTCCAGGCCGCCGCGTGGGTCGCAGCTGAAGATCGGAGCGCGGAGACGGCCGTGGCCCGAGCCGTGCGCTCCGGCTGGGGCCTGTGACCGCGCGTCACGTGCAGCGCGGGCGACGCCCAGGTTCGCACCTTTTCCAGCGGGCGGCCCGAGCCCAGCGCCTGAAGCGGTGACCAGGCTGGCGGGGCGTTCGGAGGACTCGTGTGAGCCTCACGCCCGCGCCTTGACCTAACGCCAAACCTAGGGCAATACCAAAACCTGGGGGGCCTGAGGTTTGCCAATGCCAGACTGCGTCTGTCCTGCCGCGACAGACCCCGAGTGTGCCAGGGACAGGTGGGCAGGCGTAGGGAGCCTCCGCGTCGCCGGTCCGCTTTCAACGAGCCGCAGCGCCCAGACCCAAGCGGGCTGCGGGATCGCGCTAAGCGTGCGGCCGCCAAGATCCCTGGGACTCCCGGAGGACGCCCGTGGAGCTGCGGCGCTTGCAGCCTCCGATCCCGTCCAGGATGCCCTGGAGCCCGGCGGCGCAGCGCCCGGGCAGGAATGAGTCCCCAGGGTCTCTGCTGACTTTATAGCTGGAAAAATAAAGATCAAAACGCACACACGGGAGCTCCAGTTTTCCAGTTTGGCACCGAGAGCCCTCTCCCCTTCCCCTGGTTCACAAACAAGCGTTCAGATTTGACAGCAACGGAGGCCATCCTGTCCAAGGACCTTGGAAATAGCCAGGGAGTGTCTCCGCTCTAGAACACCCCATTTCCTCCGAAGCAAGGGAAGCCTTTGGGAGGCTGGTGCGGTTTCGCCTTTTCTCCGGAAGTTCCTCCCGGAGTGGATGCACGTGCCAGACCAACTTGGCTGATCCACGGCGCGAGTTAGCGGTGGCCTTGGGGGTCTGTCCTGTGAGCTTCCTGCCGAACTCAAACTTCAGACTGTCTCCGACCAAAAGTTAGGAGCGAAGTCATACCGTCAGCGTGAGATCACTGAGAACACCCTCCCACCCCTGCTGCTGCCTTCCAGAAGGCCTGACCTCCCAGGGGACTTCCAGAGAACTTGCAGGCGCTTGGAAGCATTGCAGTAAAACCCAGACTGCTACAGGTTTGCACATTTTCTCCTCGCAGGCCATGAGGCTGCTCTGTTGTGCTTGATGAAACATCTATGCAAGCTTCCTGGGTGTGGGCCTTAGGGGGAAAAGAGGACAGGAATTCTAGAGATGGGTGTGGCATAGACCTTGGGGCCAGTGGCACTCAAAGGCCTCCGAAGCAGCCACTCCGAGTGCTGGAACAGGGGGCACTGAGACTGCGTAGGAGTCAGGCCGGCATCTATCAAATCCTCACCTGGACACCTACCAAGCAATGTTTCCTGTGACAAAGATGGGGGTGGGGGGCAGGGAGGGGCTGAAGAGTGTGAAGACACCCTAGGTCAGCCCCTAACCTTTTAGGGCAGGCATCCAGTGGCCCCTACTGTCTAGATATTCTGGCCTAGACCTGCTAAGGCTGGTTTCTTGCAAGCATGAGAGGAGGGGGTAACTAGTGGCATAAAGATGCACACCCACCCATACATGGAGTTATGGTGCTACAGGATTTGTTACTGCTGTTTAACATTGCACGTGACACACTAGGGTAGCAGACTGCCTGTCTTGTACTCTTCTGTCTCAACTGCTGGGTATTACCTGGAGGGCCCTGGCAGGGTTGCTGATGGGCTCAGGGTCAAGGGACCACAAAGGGGCAGCACTGGAAGGGACAGGGAGTCTTGATCCAGAAAATCTGCCTTCATGGACAAGAGCAGGACCCAGTCCTGGGGGAAGTTCAATCTTGAAGCTCCAGGAGTCCAAGGAGGAGCATATTCACCGGGAAGGCTGGGCCTGAGGTGGCAGAGATCACCTACCTTTTCAAGATAGGTGTTCTTACACCCACCCAGGCCTGGACCCAGGAGGTACTAACACGTCACCCAGGCCTGATTGTGTGCGAAAATGAAGCTGACCAGACTTGGAAGTGAGTGCTTGGTCCTACCCACCCACACCAACCAAGGTATCCCCTCCAGCCTGCTCGATCTTGCTGAGAGGTAACACTCAGGGCCTGGGATGGCACCAGCCTGCCAGCTGAATCCTTTGGCCTGGGTGGCTAAGAACCAGTCTTGGAAAGAGTAGGTTGCCCTTTGTTGAAGGACTGCAAGGTGGACTTTAAACCTTATTGTGGGCTAGGGATATAGCTCAGTGGCATAAGCACCTACCTGGCAAGGGCAAGGTCCTGAGTTCGATTCCCAGTACCAAAAAAATAAAAATAAACATAAACCTTATTGTAATCAGTATAAATTCTTCTCCAGGTCTCCCAGGCTGCTCGGAGCCCCTGTGCTCACAGAGGAACACTCCACAGATGCCTCCTGAATTTCTGCGGGGAGCTGTCCTCTTGGCACTCGCTTAGAACTTCCTTTCCCAGCCCTGTGACGTCAGTGCAAGGGACTAAGTCCCTAGGAGCCAACGTCTTAGGGAGAAGCCCTGGGGCTCCACACTGTCATGTCTGCACCACTTCCAAAGGGCTTCCAGCGTGCTAGAGCGAAGGGAATTATTTTGAAACCCTGCTGAATAATAAATACGTACCCTACTCTTAGACCTCAAGCAAAGTCAAAGGTTGAAAGCAGGACTGTGCATTGCAGTGCTCCTAGCACAATCTCCCTAGAAGGCTTATAGGAGTGGGACCACGAAATGTTCTATCACCCTCAGTCCTAGTCTGAGTGGCACAGGGAGCTCCCGGTCTGCAACAGCTGAGTGAGAACAGGAAAAACGGAAGTGGAAAGGACAAGTTGAGGGGAAGGAGCGGAGCCTAGGACTTTTCAAAACCGTAGGCCCGCAGATGCACCTCTCACTCACACACCAGAGTCCTCCTGTCTCCACCTGCGCCCTTTTCCCAGAGAACCAGCGTCGCGCCCTGACAAACTAGCAACAAAACAAAACAAAACTCAAAAGAACAGACCCTCCTTTTTAAGGCCCTCATTCCGCAGCTCAGCCACCGGTTGGTTCCCAGCCTGACGAGCCAGGCGCCCGAGCCAAGCCGAGAGCTGAGGCTCGCGGATCGGGGTGGGGGTTCACCGGCGAGGCGCCACAGCCGTCTACACTGCCTCCCCTCGGCTGGCGGTGCGCAGACTGAGGTTCGGTGCCGCTCCTCGGTTTTGCGTCGCCGCTGAGACCACCCGGAACTGCCAGGAGCTTGTTGGGCCCTGGGAGCCGTGGGGTTAAGTCTGAGTCCCCGCCCGGCGGCGGCGGCGAGGAGCCGAACGCGCAAGCAGGGGCGGTACCGGCAGGCAGCAGGGCAGCCGGCCCGGCTGGGAGAGGGAAGGAAGGCGGGATCCTCCGGGAAGTTGGTTCTCTGGCGTCCGCCTGCGGCCACTGACCCTCCCTCCTTCCTTTCCCTACGCCCTCCTCCTTTCCCTCGAAGACAGCTCGGTCCGCAGGCGCTGCGTGGGGGCGGGGCGCGGTCAGCAGGAAAAGCCCAGTCTCCGGGCAGCGCCGGGACACGTCCAAACTCTCCGTCCCACTGGGCCACTCCTGAGCTCCGTCTGTCCGCGAACCGCGGCCGGGGGACAGACCCGGTGACCCAAGTGAAGCGGGGCCCACCTGGCGGGGCCCGAGCGCGGCTGCAGCTCCGCCCCTTGCAAAACACTGCCCCAAGTTTCTTCCCCCTGGAGGCTCTGTCTAGTCCTCGCCCTCCCCTTCCTGCCAGGCACCCCCTTAAACGGTCCTCCGCCTTCCCTCTCTCCTCTTCCCTCCCCGTCTCAGTCCGCCCCTTTTCTCCTCCGCGCGTCCCCACCCCGCCTCCGCTCCGCGCCTTCTCCTCCTTCCCTGCTCTTTGGGCGTCCGCCCCGTCAATCACCGCCGCCGCGCCCCTCCCCGGCCCCTCTCTGCCTGCCCAGCTCTCCGAGCGCCTCGGGCCCCTGTCTCGGGCCGCCCTCCGCCTAGCGCGGAGCCGGGCGATCTGTCAGCGGAGCGGGCCGGGGGGAGCCGTCCGGCCCGCCGGGGCTCGGGTTACCGGTGACTGACAGCGTCTCCATGGCGAATAATTTGACTCGACTATTGTCTGGCGCGGGCAGGCCCCGGGTCAGATAACCGGACCAATCAGGGCGCGGGCCGCCGCGCCTCATGCCCGCTTAGAATAATATTATTAAAAAAGCTGCGGGCGAGCTGGACGGGAGGGAGAGCGAGCGAGGAGCGAGCAGGGAGCGGCGGGCGGCGGGCGAGGAGCATGCGGAGCGGCGCCCCGGGCGGCCTCCGGG